>NW_028230449.1:5605482-5927208 GCF_043228905.1 Azolla caroliniana | reverse complement strand
GTGGTTTTTCCCCTAGTTTGGGGTTTTCCACATAAACCTCCTGTGTATTTTCTCTTCTTTGTCTCGTGCATTTGTTTCCCGTTTTCTGTGTATCATTCGAAGCTCGGTTGTGGCCGAGCGTTGCGCATAAGGAGCCTTGAGTTTCCATCAGACCGTAGGGACGATGATGTACTGCTTTGGCACGGGCACATGTATCACATGTTTTCACAAATTGTTTAACAAGTTTCCAAGGTTGTGGCCACCAATAACTTCTAGAGATTAACTCCAAAGTTTTTGCAACGCCAAAATGTCCAGCTAGGGTGTCATCATGGCATTCCTTCATGATACGGATACGACAAGGACCATCTGGGACATACATTAAGTTGTTCCGAAAAAGAAAACCATCTCGAAACATAAATTGTTCTTGACTATTCCGTACCTCCTTTATGGTTGATTTGTTAACTCGATTATCCTTAATTTCTTTTGCAAATTTGTCGGTGGCAGTGTTTGTGGTTATTGCATTGAGTAATGATTCATCTGCAGCCATATAAATTGGAAAGAGTTGACTCTGATGCGGCTGTAGGAGACAACATGATTGTTGATTGTAGGTTTCATCTCCTGGTCGAATTCCGAATGCCGAGATAGGGCATCGGCTTCACCATGTTGGGCATCGGGTAGAAAAACAATTTGAAAGTCATAGTCAACCAGGAAGGTCGACCATTGCGCTTGCCTCCGGTTCAAAATGCGAGTAGTGGTGAAGTAGACGAGGTTCTTGTGATCGGTCACCACTTGGACACGGTGTTGGGCGCCTGCTAAGTAAGGACGCCATTCTTCAAAGGCTGCAATAATGGCAGAGAGTTCTTTGTCACAAACTGGGTAGTTGATCTCGGGAGGTGTGAACTTCCGATAATAAAAGGCAACAGGATGAAGAATCCCATCGTTATCTGATTGAGAGAGAATGGCACCGATGGTGAAGTCAGAGGCATCAGTTTCGATCGTAAATGGTTTGGTCAGATCTGGGTGTAGAAGTATCGGAGCCGAGGTAAAAGCTTTTTTTAGTGTCTCAAATGTTAGTTGGGTTGTGGGAGTCCAGCAAAAAGGGGAATCCTTCCGAGTGAGTGGTATAGTGGTTGCGCCAATGTAGAGAATCCTTGAATGAATCGACGATAGAAGTTGGCAAAACCCAAAAATGATTGCACAATGTCCTTGACCCTGGTGGGGACTTCCCACTGTTGAACCGTTTCAACTTTCTTCTTGTCCATAGTGATACCATCAGATGAAATGACATACCTGAGGAATTCAATTAAGGTTCGATCAAACTCACACTTTTCGGGATTCGCATAAAGTCCATGTTCCCGAAGTTTGGTCAAGATAAGTCGAACGTGCTTGGTGTGCTCTATGTAGTCTTGTGAGATGATAAGTATGTCGTCAAGATAGATCACCACAAATTGTTCTAGATATTCTCAAAAGATGTGATTCATCATATGCTGGAAAATGGCAGGAGCATTTGTGAGACCAAATGGCATTAACATGTATTCAAAATGCCCATACCTAGTTCGAAATGTCATTTTCCACTCATCTCCTGGCTTGATACGCACCAAGTTGTAGGCGCCTCTGAGATCAATTTTGGAGAATATACGCCAAGCCTGAAGTCGGTTGAGGAGTTCAGGGATTAGAGGTAGTGGATAGCGGTTTCGAATCATGACTCGATTGAGCCTGCTATAGTCGATACATAGGCGCAACGTTCCATCTTTCTTTTTGACAAATAGAATAGGAGCGCCAGCTGGAAATTTTGAGTGGCGAATGAATCCCTTTGCGAGATTCTCTTCAATGTATATTTTGAGGGTCTTGATTTCAGGTTCAGATAACCCATAGATAGGGCCAAATGGAGGACAAGCACCATCTTTCAAGTCAATTTGACAATCGTATGGGAGATGTTCGGGTAGGCAATCGGCATTTTTCTTCTCAAATACATCAGAGAAATCATTGTATTTTGATGGGAAAGAGCTAGTACATAGGGTAGTATCTGGAGTGGACATGACCGCCATGTCCTTAGAATTAGAAATGGATGCAATCAGCATTGTATCGCTTACCCGAGCAAGAGTTGGAACTGTTTCTGAGGCCGACACGGGACTAACTATCGATGTTGTTTCTATTGGAGCAATCGCTAACATGGTTCTCACTGAAGAAGAAATGGGAGCGACCGATAACCTGGTCCTCACCGGAGCATAAATGGGAGTTTCCCCTGAAACATGGGTGGGAGCGACCGTTGACGCAGTCCTCATTGGAGCAAAAACTAGAATCAGAGCAACCATTGTTGTGGTTCTCACTGGAGCAGAAACGGGAGTTGTCCCCAAAACATGAGTGGGAGCAACCGTTGAGACGGTCCTCACCGGAGTAGGCAGCCAAACAAATGGCAGAGCATTGGCTCGAAGAAGGGTGGACGTAATACCTTGTGAGTGAAAATTCGAGGTGAAATTGATGGAGTGAGATCGCCAATCCACGACTAGATTGTGAGTTTCGAGCCATGATAACCCCAAGATGATAGGATGTCGAGGTGATGTGATGAGGTTAAAAGTGATTTCTTCCTGGTGGGCTCCAATGTGGAGACTCAAGGGAATTGTTGTATTTGTGATGGCACCAGAAGAGAGAGTTTGATCGTCGATCACTTCAATTGGAATCGGGACAGTTAATTTGTTGCTTGGAATGTTGTGTTTCCATGCAAACATGATGTCAATAAAGCACAACGTAGCCCCGGAATCCAACAAAGCTTTTGTCTTTAGAGTGGTAGAGCCAAACTGAAGAGTGATCGGAATCGTGAAACTTGTTGTCGAGGAAGTCGGTTGATTAGGCCCTTGACATAATTGTCGACTCTTGTGGTCCAAATGCATAGCCCCTACTGCAACTGGACATTGGAGTTTTCCTGTTGGCCGAAAATGTCAACCCCATCCACACGATGTGGTGTTTGACTGGGTCCCTTTTTTGGGCAAGAGCGAATCAAATGGTCAGGGCCGCCACAATAGAGACATAAATTGTTGGCCGGTCGATGTTGTCATTGCGCATTAGTCAATGGTCGATAGTGAATTCGATCGATCTCCATTGGTGAACTAGAATCTATGGCGGGAGTTGAAGATGAAGTGGAGGATGACATGGGAGGCGGTGTCGTCAACCATGGTAGGTGACTTCGTGTAGCGGCTGGCCAAGGTGGATGGATCCGGTGAGGACGTTCCTCTTGCCAGAACTCAAAGAGACGGTTATCGCAACGCACAACTTGGGAAATAGCCTCATTCAAAGATGTGGGCTCAGGAAAATTACGTAAAAGATTTTTTATCTCACCTCGTAATCTTCGGACGGAATTGATCGAGGAGGGCTTGTCCGTCCTACTCGACATCGCACGCGAGCTGACGAAATTCGGATGCATAGATTGATGTTGCACGATTTCCTTGTTGTAACGCATATAGTTTGTTGAGTGCGGCTCCTCGTTTGTCGGTCTCCCCAAAAGTTGCCTCAAATTCGGTAAGAAATTCTTGGAAGTCATTCAAGAGAGGTGAAGAGGTCTCCACTAGAGGGGCAAACCAAGCTTGTGCTTGTCCTGTCAGCAACGTGCCAATGAGCCCAACTTGTCGAAAGTCATTAGAATAGCGTTGGGGCTGAAGAAGAATAATAAGGCGGATTTGGTTGATGAAACCTCTTAGTCGTGACCTTGTTCCATCGAATTTGTCTGGCAAGCTAACATTGGGTTCTATAGCATAAGGGTCAACAATCGGGTGAGGTATAACTAGTGTGGCTGCCTGAAGTTCTTGAACAGAGTTTCGCAAGTTCGTATTTTCATGTTGGAGTTGTTGCACGACCGCCAAAATTTGCTCAAGATTACTAGATGATTCTGACATGATAGTGTATTTAGAAAGAAGGAAAGAAGGAAAGAAGGAGATCAATCTGTCATGGATGAAGAATTGGGAGTAAAGAGATAGGGAGATTGAGAAGTTGATGACAATGAGTAAAAATATCTATTCCATGACAGGTGTTGATCTCCTTCATGTTAACAAGGGAGATCAACCCTTTTTATACATGTAGTGATGCATGATAAGCATGCCCATGCTATGTCTTACATACTACAATATCAAGCATACTAATTCTTGCATGCCAAGTCTTACATACCCAGTCTTACATACCCAGTCTTACATACTGGTTCTTACATACTGAGTCTTATATACCACTCTTTATACAAAGGTTTGAAGTCTAAAGTTTGTCTAGGAGAAATATATATAGAAGGGCCTAAGGTTCACATTCGGGTCAATGTTCATGACAGCAATCTCCACTCATATGGTATCACAAACTTCACTCTTTTCTTATAAAGGTTGGATATCATCATCTAAACAATGAGCCAAATATCTATGCTAGAAAAGACAAATCCAATTTTGTTATCATAGGTTTCTATGTTGATGATTTGCCCTTCATCTCTAACTCTAAATCTTATCTAACTATTGCAAAGAAGGAACTTGCATGTGTCTTTCTTATCACCGATTTAGGGCCCATGACACATTTTATAGGCATCAACTATGTAGAACAAATAGCGTGCGGAAGCAATAGGAAAACAGAAAGCAAAAAACAGGTTTAATGGAGAGCTTAACTGTACACGAGAGAGACAGAGACAGAGAGAGAGCACACAGAAACTCAATTCAAAAAATACTGCTCAGTCTGTACATCATATGTGTTCAATGAACACTTTTATACAAGTCCATCCGGACTGACAGAAGTACGGTGTACTTCAATGCTCACACGAGCGTCTGACACTAACTATGAGATATTAAATCCCTAGTAGACTAACTGCTACTTGGCTTCCGGTTACTGCTTGATCCAGCTAACCGGCTCCCCAGCTCACCAGCTCACCGATCTGGCTCAGGCATATTCAGCCGATCCGGATCCGGTTGAGCTTGCCGCTCAACACTCCCCCTCAAGCTCAATTTGAGGTCGGATCGTAGTGTCAGTCTCTATGGAAGCCGGTCCTTCCACCTGGCTCCTTCTAGCGTCACTCCGCCTCGCTCGCGCTCCTCGTCCGGTCTCTTCCCGTTTGCCACGACCCTTCTGTTCCTGTGCACCTCGACTTCCTTGGTCCTTGTCTGCTCAACAGGCCCAATTCAGCTCCCTCGTTGTTGTTACTTCGGCTCTTGTCGATTCGCTGATTCCTTCATGTTGGCGTCGACTTTTGCTGCCTTCTTGTCCTCTTGGCCTTGAATTGATCCAGTTCTTCCAAATCCTTCTGTAGAACCGAATCGATTGTCTCTGATTCGTTCCAGCTCTTGTCTGAATCGGTTGCTCTCGATTCTTCTTCTGGTTCCAGGCCCTTCACCACATCGGACCATGTCCGGGTCTTGGCCTTCTTCTTCTGGTCAGCTTTGTCCTTCTTGACTTTGCCTCCACTGCCTCTTGTTCCGACTTGTTCGGATGTCAACTTCCTTTGTCGACTCGGCTCCTTTCTTCTTCTTTTCTCTCCCCTTGTCGGTTCTTCCCCCACGGGCGCAATCGGCAGTCTCTTTGCCTTTGCCCATTCCGGTGGTGTCTTTGCCCATTCTCCCCCTCAAGTGTGGCACGTTGAGATGCTGAACACCAAGCATTTCAGTGAAGTGTTGCAACTTGTCCGATCCGAGCGGTTTGGTGAAGATGTCGGCAACTTGCTGATCCGTATGAACATACCGAAGTTCGACTTCACCGCTCCGGACACACTCACGCACGAAGTGGTAGTGCACTTTGATGTGCTTTGTGCGAGCATGGAATACGGGGTTCTTGGCGAGCTGCATGCTGCTTATGTTGTCGCAGTAGATGAGGATCGGGGTCAGCACCTCGATCCGCAAGTCTTGCAGCAGTCGCCAAAGCCAAATGGTTTCACAGGTGGCAACGGTAGTGCCCCAGTATCCAGCCATGCTACCAAGGGAAAACATATAACCGGAAGTTGAACGGAGATCTGATGCATTGCCGGCCCAGTCGGCATCCATGTAGCCGACTAGCTCTTCGGTCATACCTCGTCGGTATAACAGGCCTCGGTCCTTCGTGTCGTTGTCGCATTGTTACGCGCGTGCGTGTAGAAAGAGGCGGAACCACGGGAGTCTTGGACCAAGGAGAGAGAGATGGAGAGAGAGAGAGAGAGAGATACACAGAGAAGAGTTAAGAGCGAGAAACAAGAATCCAATTACTAAAATCAATAGCTTACAACTCGAACAGTTACAACCGGCAACCCGGTAATGGGCCCGACACGGGGTCCCACTCACACACAAAGACGACTGCCACACAACTCCATGAACCAAAAGGGGGAGAGCCTCTGCTTGAAGCACACGGGCTATCAACGAAGCAGAGGCAGCGAACTCCCGACACCCACAGAGACCGACGACCGGAGGAGGAGAAGAGAGAGCTCGGCCCTTCGTTCTGCAGCAGCACCCCCTTCTTCCCCAACGCGTGATACCCCTTTTCTCTTGTCCTCTTCCCTTTATTCCCTATCCCCCTGACAGGGATACGCACAATCCCCCCTTCTAATAAACGCGTGCGACTTAGTATTTATCTCCACCGATTCATGTACAAAATACCAAGTCACGCGTCCATCCGTGTAAGGGTCGGTTTATGCGCTTTCCCTCCGATTCCGCCTATGGCCGGTTTTCTTCACGACACCGTTCACATACCATAGTATTCGGTGCGCGCACTGAAGATGTTCGACGGTCGGATTCTACATGAATTGACTTATCACACCGACCGGATAGCTGATGTCGAGTCGGGTGATGGTCAAATATATAAGGCTTCCGACAATCTATGGGAATCGTTTCTCATCGCAGGTCGGTCCGGAGTTGGGACAGAGCTTCTGGTTCCGGTCCAAGGGTGTAGAAATAGGGCGGCATTCCGTCATGCGGAACTTGTATAGCATATTCAACACATAGTGTCTTTGTGAGAGCAATATTCCGTCGGGGGTTCGGATCACCTCAATCCCAAGGAAATAGTGAAGGTCCCCCAGGTCCTTCATCTCAAATGGGTCCGATAGCTGGGACTTGATGCGGCTGATTTCATCAAGTCCGGGTCCAGTGATGACTAGATCATCAACATACAACAAGATACAAACTGGACCGTCCGGACCTTACCGGATGAACAACGAAGAGTCGGATTTGGAGGCCGCAAACGCCAACTTATGCAGTCAGTGCGTAATCTTCGCATTCCAAGCTTGGGGGGCTTGTTTCAGGCCATACAGAGACTTCTTCAGCCGGCATACAGCCGACTTGTTCATTCCTGACTCAAAACCGGGAGGTTGGGTCATAAAGACCTCTTCTTCTAGATCACCTTGAAGAAATGCATTCTTCACGTCCATCTGGTGAAGATGCCACTCCTTTGCCGCAACAACTGCCAGCACCACACGAACCATCGTCATCTTCGCTATTGGAGCGAAGGTCTCGTCATAGTCGATTCTGTGGGTCTGCGCGTATCCCTTCACCACTAACTGGGCCTTGTACTGGTTAACTGAACCGTCGGCGTTGTACTTTACCTTGTACACCCACTTGCATCCGATCGGTTTATTGTGACGTGGAGGGTCAACCAGGTCCCATGTATCATTGGCATCAAGTGCCCGCATCTCTTCTTCCGTAGTTGTCGCTTCTTCCCACACTGGGAAGTCCTTGTGTGCCGCATCAGGTGTTGTGTTGTTAGCTCCGTCGACATAGTTCCAGTACCCATGCCCAAGCTTGTATTGGTGCATCTTGTAAGACCAAGATGCGTAGTTGGTTCTATCGAGCTTCTCCACCGGGAGCGACCTTGCCATTCCTCTGTCCAATTTTTTTTTTTGTCTACTATTCTGTTCTCACAACCTGTAGGGTTTTCTTGCGAAAGCGAATGTCGGTTGCAAAGGTCTTCAACCCTCGCGCTCTGATACCATGTAGAAACAAATAGCATGCGGAAGCAATAGAAAAACAGAAAACAGAAAACAGGTTTAATGGAGAGCTTAACAGTACGCGGGAGAGACAGAGATAGAGAGAGAGCACACAGAAACTCAATTCAAAATATACTGCTGAGTTTGTACATCGTATGTGTTCAGTGAACACTTTTATACAAGTCCACACGAGCGTCTGACACTAACTACGAGATATTAAATCCCTAGTAGACTAGCTGCTACTTGGCTTCCGGTTACTGCTTGATCCAGCTAACTGGCTCATCCTTCCGAATGCCGATCCGGCTCAGGCTTATTCAGCCGATCCGGATCAAGTTGAGCTTGCCGCTCAACAAAGTAACTCAAAATAGAGTTACAAATCATACTATCTCATTAGCACAATCTAATTATATTAATTCTATTCTCCAAATATTTGATATGCTCCATTGTAAGCCCATTAGTACTCCTCTTACCTCTCCTTGTAAACTCTCAAATGATGATTCTCCAAAAATAGAACAAGAAATTTTCGAAATTAAGGATGTACCTTATAAACAAATCCTTGGGCGTATAAGATATCTAGTAAGTTCCACATGTCTAGATATTTGTTTTGCCGCTGGTTTTCTTTCTCGTTTCATGGCTAATCTAGGACCAAAGCATTGGATCGCAATTAAGTGATTGCTATGATATTTCAAGCAACTCAACATTATGTGTTGACTTACTCGTCCACACAATCCGAGTCAACCACACTAACAAGAAGAATGAGATGAGCTAGAAGGAGTTATTAGTGGCTCGGATCCGGCAATTCGAAAAACAATCAAAGGATGTGGAGCGCGTGACAGAAAGGATAAAAGAGGCATAGATGAGGAACAAGGCTTGGTTCAACAAAATGCATCGATTGAGGCCGAAGAAGATAGAGAAAGGTGATTAGGTGCTGATCTACGACAGTAGCCTCGACAACCAGCACCGAACAATGCAGAAGTTCGCCAAGAGGTGGTTCGGGCCATATCTGGTAACAAGTGTTAACGACAATGCAACATACCGCCTTTCAAAGCTCGACAAAATGAGGATGGTTGTGCCGATTGTGGGGAAACATATCAAAATCTTCAAGAAGCAATAGGACGTGGAACCGAATCCAGATGTGGAGGAAATCGATGACGATGACAAGAATGAGCAACCGGATGAAGGCCGGATCAACGGCAGATCGGAGGAAGACGACTCAGCTTTGTGCCAAATCTTCACTTCTTCACTCTCTAGCACATACCAGAGGATATGTTGTTTGGTGGGGGTGGATGTCATAAAGAATTCTAGTAATAGCAAGAAAATCTACCGGAAGCTAGGAAGTTGGGGATGTCCACATGTGCACATGTAAAAGGGATTTATGTACAAACTTAGGAAAGTTAGGGGAAATGAAAGGTGTAAAGTAAAGGGTTGTTAGAAAGGTACAAATCGGAATATTTTAATATGTACTTATTGTCCCACAAAAAGAGGGGAATTGTGGGTAGGTGATGGGAGGAGATCGTGGAGGGAGATCTCTAACAAGAAAACAAATGTCATAACAACCGGATGTCATGTGAACCCTCTCTCCTCCTTGAAAGCTATGAAAGGGAGGGACGGTGTCTGTTGACAAAAAAAAGGCTCATCTTGGGGGATTAGGAGAGAAGGAAAGGTTCATTGTTTCCTACTTGGTTTTTGTACCGCAATCCACATGAGGCCACCTCTTGCAATAGCGAGCCCATGTGCTCCCGACCAGACGCTCACGGTCATGTATCCATAGCATTGTGTCTATTGAGTGGCCTTGTGTCATTATCTCTATTAACGGGCCTTGATCAGATTTGTTGTTATTTGTTTGGTGCTTGTGTCGTGAGTGTTGCCTTCACTATCTCTTGCCATCTATCTCTCCCTCTCTCTTCTCCTCGATCGTGAACCCTCCCGTGCGTTTGTTGTCATGCAGCCGCGAGCCCGTGTGCTCATTGTCAGGGCCTAGGCTTACAGTAACCTCAACTTGCACATGTCGTCACAAGACCGAGAGCTTGCCTTTTGTAGGTCGTGGATTGAACCAGCTATCGAAGGCTCCTTCGGAGGAGTTGATATCTTCGTGTAGAAGTGTACATCCGAAAATGAGTCAGGAGGCCGCATACGTGTGTGGTCGCTCCGGATTTACAAGAGGGAAACACCCGGTTTGGTCGTTCAAAGGAATCGGTTGTTCTCGACCCTGTCCGACCTAGCCGGACATAGGAGTTGGATCGGCCCACAACTAGGCACCTAGGCACAACTCCCGTCACCCATTAGAATCCTCCCAAGTTTGAGACCCCAATGGTCCCGCCCAAGCCGACCCACAAGCCGCGGATTTCCGCAACACCAATGGTGCATGCTAGACTTTTGTCATGACAATCATGTTACCTCTGACGGGAACTATCGCTCCTTATGCGCTCTGCTCGGCCACAACTAAGCTTAGAATCATACACAGAAAAACGGGAAATAAACACAACACAGAGAAGAGAAGAGTACACAAGATGTTTACGTGGAAAAAACCCAAACTAGGGAAAAAACCACGGCAGCCCACAGGCTGCAAACTATCACTATGCTAGAATGTACAACAATGAGTTCACGGAGGCAACGACCTCGTGCTCACGATCCTCGCCACAGGCAACGGTTACAACAGAGGCAACGACCTCTTTCTCTCTCTCTCTCACTGTACACAGTTACGCGCTCTAATCTCGCGCAGACAAGAATAACAACTACACTTCTAAAGGTTTGCCCTAAGTCATATTTATACAACTATGAATTTTCAGCTATTTACAAATATAGCCACGATGGACTCTCGGAAACATATTTACAAATATGTCTCTTCATCCGGAGAGCGCTTCTCACCGGGTCTGCACCATCCGGCTCTCCGTAGCCGGGTACTCCTCATCCGGTTTTCACCGGGTCTGCACCATCTGGCTCTCCGTAGCCGGGTACTCCTCATCCGGTCTTCACCGGATCTGCACCATCCGGCTCTCCGTAGCCGAGTACTCCTCATCCGGTCTTCACCGGGTCTGCACCATCCGGCTCTCCGTAGCCGGGTACTCCTCATCCGGTTCTCACCGGGTCTGCACCATCCGGCTCTCCGTAGTTGGGTACTCCTCATCCGGTTTCAGCACTGTTCTTCACCCTTCCCATCCGGAGGGACCTGTCTCCCAACAAACTCCCCCTTCACTCCGGCATGGGGTGTCTTACCAGTCCAATCCTCTTCCGGCATGCATCCAGCTTGTCGGGTATCAGCACTTTGGTCAGCATATCTAACCCGTTCTCGGCCGTGTGGATCTTCGTCAGTGCGAACTTCTGGTCATCTACTCTTTCCCGGATACAGTGATACCTTCGCTGGATATGCTTCGTCCGGGAATGGTAGGCCGCATTCTTAGAAGGATGGATGGCACTTTGACTATCGCAATAGAGTTGGTATTCATCTTGCCGGATACCAAGCTCTCCGATGAAGTCCTTCATCCATAATATTTCCGTGCCGCCTTCCACGGCTGCCATGTACTCCGCCTCCGTGGTTGACAATGCAACCGTCTTCTGCAGCCTCGACTGCCACGAAACAGCTCCCCCTGCATATGTCATTACATACCCGGATGTAGACCGGCTGGTATCCACATCAGCCGACATGTCCGAATCGGTGAAACCGTCCAGTTGAGGTTTTCCGGAGCCGAATTGGAGACACATATTTGAAGTGTCCTTCAAATACTAGAGTATCCATTTGACCGCATTCCAGTGTTCCTTGCCAGGATTGCTCATGAACCGGCTCACCACTCCGACTGCGTATCCTATATCCGGTCGGGTACAAACCATTGCGTACATTAAGCTCCCAACGGCAGAGGCATATGGGATCTTCATCATATCCGCCTTCTCTGCTTTCGTCTTCGGGCTTTGCTTACCAGATAATCTACAGTTTGCCGGAAGCGTCGATCCGACCGGTTTCGCATCTGACATGTTGAACCGGTGAAGCATCTTTGTCACGTACTTCTCCTGTGACAACCATAATTGCTTCGCTGGCCGGTTCCGGATAATATGCATCCCCAGCATCTGTCTTGCCGGACCCAAGTCTTTCATTGAGAAGGTCCGGTTGAGAGCCTTCTTCAGCATCCGTATTTTGACTTGGTCCCGTCCGACAATCAACATGTCGTCCACGTACAGAAGGAGTATCAGGAAGTCGCCTCCTTCGAACTTCTTCACAAACACGCAGTGATCGGCCTGCGTCTTGTGGTACCCTTGATCAGTCATGAAGGAGTCGAACTTCCGGTACGATTGCCGGGGGGCCTGCTTCAACCCGTAGAGGCTCTTCTTCAACCAGCATACCAAGTGCTCCTTCCCTTTCTCCACGAATCCCTCCGGTTGCTGCATGTAGATCTCCTCTTCGAGGTCACCATGAAGGAATGTCGTCTTCACGTCCAGCTGTTCTACCTCGAGGTCCATGCTTGCCGCTATACTCAGCACCGTCCGGATGGAGGTCATCTTTACTACCGGGGCAAATATCTCGTCAAAGTCCACGCCCTTTTTCTGTTGGAACCCCTTCACCACGATCCTGGCTTTGTATCTCGGGGGGTTGCCTGCATCTCCCGGTTTCAACTTGTACACCCACTTATTTCGGAGTGCCCGCTTTCCTTTCGCCAACTCCACCAATTCGTACGTATGGTTCTCATGCAGGGAATCCATCTCATCCTGCATGGCACTTAACCATTTTCTGCTGTGGGTGTCATCCTTCGCTTCTTCGAAGCTTTCTGGCTCCCCCTCATCAGTCAGTAGGACATGCTCTGCATCCGGAAATCTCCGGGGGGCCCTTCTCTCTCTGAGAGGATATCTCCATCTTCGGGCTTCGGTAACCGGCTCCTCCATTTGCTCTTCATCCGAATCCGATTCGGGGTCTTTGCCGGTTCCGGATTCGGCTTCCTCTCCTTCTTCTTCAGCCTGTTCGGTACCCTCACCGTATCTGGCTGGTCCTTCGAGTGCTAACCTGTCTCTTGCCGGTTGGCTCTACTCGTCGTAGAGTCGTTCCTTACCAGTCGACTCGGAGTTCATTATCTTCTTCTCCGACTCCCAGTCGGCGAGCGTCTTGTCCTCCATGAAGATAATATCTCGACTCTGGAATACCTTCTTGTTGACCGGGTCCCACACTCAGTAGCCGAAATCATCGTCACCGTAACCGAGGAATATGTATGGCCGGGTCTTTGGATCTAGCTTTCCTCTCCGGTCCTTAGCTACGTGCACGTACGCGAGACACCCGAACACCTTCAGATGCCGGTAGGATACTTCCTTACCGGTCCACACTCTCTGTGGCGTGTCTCCGTCCAAGGGTACTGAGGGTGATCTATTTATCACGTATGTCGCCGTCGACAATGCCTCAGCCCAAAACTTCTTGGGTAGTTTTGCATGCGCTAGCATACTCCGGACCCTCTCCATTATGGTTCGGTTCATCCTCTCGGCCAGCCCGTTTAGTTCCGGTGTCTTCGGCACGGTAAATTCGAGCCGGATTCCCTTCGAGCGGCAGTACTCCTCGAACTGCCCCCGGTATTCTCCTCCATTATCTGCTCGAACCGCCTTCAGCTTTTGGCCGGTTTCTCTTTCCACTCTCGCATGGAGCTCTTTGAAGACGGATAACACCTTATCCTTCGTCTTCAACGGTGTGGCCCATAGCTTCCGACTGTGGTCATCTATGAACGTCACGAAGTACTGCGCTCCGGCATGTGACTTCGTGTCTACTTGACACACATCCGTATGCACCAACTCCAGTGGTGCATTACGTCTCATCGGTGGCCTTGGTCGGAAGGAGGTCCGGTTTTGCTTACCGGCCAGACAATCAGTGCACTTCTCCAAGTGCACGTTCTTCACTGGAATGAGGTTGTCGTCTGCAAGCCTCTTCATCCCCTTCTCGCTCATATGACACAGCCTCTTGTGCCACAGCTCACCGGCAGTGTCGGATGCCACGTTCACTTCTTCCAGACATAACCGGGCGTTCATCAGGTACAGTGTGTTGACCTTCCGGGCCCGAGCCACAATCAGGCTCCCTTTGCTGAACTTCATGACACCGTTCCGGATGCTACCCGTGTAGCCTTCATCATCTAGCCGACCGGCTTATATCAGGTTCAGACGAACCTCCGGAACGTGTCAGACATCCTCCAGCAACAACTTGCATCCGGTTGGTGTTGTCAGCCACACGTCTCTTATGCCGACAATTCAACATGTACCTTCATTCCCCATCCGGGCACAGCCGTGATCACCGACTGAGTAGGATGAGAAGCATTTCCGGTCCGGGGTAAGGTGGAACGACGCTCCGGAGTCTACCACCCAGGTCGTCTCGTCGCCGGCAAGGTTTATCTCACTCTCCTCGGTGATGAGCATCAACTCTTCTTCACTTGCCGCGATTGTCGTCGTTCCCTTCCGGTCCGGCCCCCTCCGGTCTTTACCGTTTCGATCCAAGGTCCGCTTCGAATCGGTACCGTCGGTCTCCTTATCCTTTCGGAAATGCCGACAGTTCTTCTGGAAGTGTCCCGGCTTGCCGCAATAGAAGCAAGTAGGCCTCCCCCTTGACTTTGACCGTGTCCCCGACTTCTCCCGGTTCTGGGGACTACGGTTTCTATGTCTTCCGCGTTCCGATTCGGTAAGGAGCGCTTTGGAGTCGGAGCTCGTATCTTTATCTTTCCGACGTGCCTCCTCATCTAGCAAGCTCGACTTTACTCTTGCTAGGGATAACCGTTTCCCTTCCGGCCCGGTGTTGCCCAAGGTGACAACCAACGTTGTCGTGCCTTTCGGCTCCGGATCGTTGCGTGAGTCGGGTGGGAACCACAGAGGTCTTGGACTAGGAGAAAGAAGTTCGTGAGATAGAGATTAATTATGAGTAAATAGCAAAGAGAAAGATAAGAAACTCGTGAATCACACGAGTATACTATATTAATTGGTACTTAGGGTGTTAAGAGAGAAGTAGATGTATAAATCGTGAATCCCACGAATAATTTTTGTATTGATTAATACTTAATCCAAATAATCAACAACCCTTTATATATTTCTCTCCTCCTTATATAAGGAAGGAAGAGCTAAGCATGGCTTCATGCTTTTTTTTTTACAAAAAGTGTTCATGTCCACTAAATGTGCATGTGATGCTTTTTTATTTCCTAAGTATAGGGCTCATGCACGCTAGATGTGCATGAGTTATTTTTAGTGTCTCGTGTTTTTTTCTTTTTCATATATTAAAAAAATACACGATTTACCTTTTAATAAAGGTATGCATAAATAAAGGTCTTATACGTATTAAATCTATATTTAAAACACTTAAGATAAGTTAATGTAATGGTAAGGTTGGGGTTTGTCAACGTGGAGGTGCAGAGTTCGAATCACGCCCTGCGCAGTAGTGAGTATTTCCTTCTTCTTTTTTACATTTATGTCTCTTTATCCGGCTCTTCCTTGCCGGTATGCCGTTTTCTTCCGGTTCTCACCGAGCACTCCATTCTCTATCCGGAGGGACAAAAATATAATTTCCACATAGTGTGCAACCTACACTACGACAACGTCTCCCAGCTATCTGGGAGGGAACCGAGCAGGAGTAGTGCTAGTACCTCATCGGCAAGAGGTACCTCCAATGATGTTACCTGGTGGATCAGCCCCTCGAAGGCATTCATGCGCTCCGCCATGCTGGAGCCATCTTGGTACCGGAGTCTTACTAGCTTCCGGAATACCGAAACCTGATTAACAGCGTTTTTGTTTTGAAACATTATGCCGATCTTCTCCCAGAGCTCATGAGCCTTGCTCTCTTCATTGAAGTTGTTGTATAGGCTCATGTCGATGAAGCACCGTATGTATGTCGTTGTCTTCATGTGCATCACCTCCCATACCGTGGCATCGATTTTGTCCGGTCTCTTGTCCCCAAACTGAACCGGCAACCAAAGATCTTTAACCACGAGCATGTCCCTCATCTTCGACTTCCATACCGAATAGTTGGAGCCGGTGAGCTTGAACATGCCGCCAAACGATTCATCCATTTTCTGTGTTGTTTCGCTCCGATACCACTTGACGGGAACTGTCGCTCCTTATGCGCTCCGCTCGGCCACACTTGAGCTTAGAATCATACACAGAAAAACGGGAAATAAACACGACACAGAGAAGAGAAGAGTACACAAGATGTTTACGTGGAAAAAACCCAAACTAGGGAAAAAACCACGGCAGCCCACAGGCTACAAACTATCACTATGCTAGAATGTACAATAGTGAGTTCACGGAGGCAACGACCTCGTGCTCACGATCCTCACCACAGGCAGCGATTACAACAGAGGCAACGACCTCTTTCTCTCTCTCTCTCACTGTACACAGTTACGCGCTCTAATCTCGCGCAAACAAGAATAACAACTACACTTCTAAAGGTTTGCCCTAAGTCATATTTATACTAATATGACTTTTCGGCTATTTACAAATATAGCCACGATGGACTCTCGGAAACATATTTACAAATATGTCTCTTCATCCAGAGAGCGCTTCTCACCGGGTCTGCACCATCCGGCTCTCCGTAGCCAAGTACTCCTCATCCGGTTTCAGCACTGTTCTTCACCCTTCCCATCCGGAGGGACCTGTCTCCCAACAACCTCTTCCATGGTACTAGTCAATCCTAATATATATTGGTATGGGATGTCGGTGGTATGTTGACTATGTCTTGATCATAGTTCAAGAATGGTCGAGAGGAATGAGTTCTTCAATCCAATCTATTTAGCTTTCTTTTACTTAAATTTGGTCTATTTATATTTTGTTATGGGTCTAATCCATTTATGCTTATGTCACTAGTTGGGATCATATCTAGGAATTGGCAATGGTTCAGTTTTGTCTTAACCGGTTTGGTCTTGTCCAAACCTAATGAGTTAAGCCTTAACCAATTTGGGAGTTTCCAAACTTGAACCGGAAAGGTTAAGGCTAACAAAACTGGTTTACCCAAGCCGATTAAGCCTTAACTGGTTTAGCCCAAATCGGTTTGATTCGGCTTGAGCCATCCCAAACCAAGCTCAACCCAATTAAGGAAGCTCAAGCCTAAACCGAAACGAAATGAACAGCAAAACCATTAAAAATGGTTTAACGGTTCAATTCAAGCTTGAGCCGAGCTATTGCCAATTCCTAATCATATACATCCATTGTTTTAAGATTACATGAACAAAAATTGCATAGGTTCAAGGATTGATATTACATTCATGGCGCTCATTTTGAGTGTTATGTTTCCCGTATCTTATATAATAGAACCATAAGTTCACAATGTTGAAAGTTTCATGGAAGAAACTAGTTCTCTAGATATGTTTTGCCACTATAATAAAGATATTTCCAAACAAAGAAGCTTAAGCAATGAGGTATTGGTGCCTTGATGCACTCAACTCTTCTCAGATTAATGAAGGAAATTTGAATGTGCATTAAAAATCAACTTTACAAGTAGCAAGAAATTAAATTTGTTCAACCGATCCTTGTCCCTTTCCAATTTGTACTTCATGAATAATGTTGAAAACCAACAATTTTGAACTCATACTCACTTCTTTACTATCATTAAATTTCAATTGTAATATATGTGAACAACATATTTTATATCCTTACAAGGTTTTGATGTTGGTTCTACTTTGTTCCACAATTAAAGGCTCACTAGATATTTAGACAAGGTTACACAATATCCAAAAATAATGAGAACACTTAAAGGAAATAATTTCAAGCACATAAATCACAAGCAAAGATGACATGGGTCATTAATCTTAAATGATGACTCCTCTATTGAGGTATATAATAAATTCAAGGCATTGTAGCTTATAGAAGAAACGTGATTCAAGGATGTGTTATGAGATCACTTGTAGTGGACAACTACATATTGCAAGGTTGGGAGTTATTACCTCTTGCGTACATGTATCTTGAAAACAAGTAATCTACATGGGTGTAGTGGTTCTTGCGTCTGTGCATAAGGAAAACTAGGGTTATGTATACGCAATGAGCATCTACATATGACTTTACTTTGAATACAAACAAATGTTTTATATGGTTTTAGGTCAAGAACATTTTGGGCCCAATCTTCAAACATGAATGCTCCATGGCTTTGGCCCATTCAACTCCATGCTCCAAAAAATCCTATACACCCTTTTAATATTAGCTTTTCATATGTATACGGTATACCATCTCTCATTCAATACACAATTTGGTGGCCCCATCGTTGGCCAAATGATCGGTGTCGATTATTTCTTACAAATATGAGAATGTGTTGCTTCAATGTCGTACGAAGTGAAAGGCACAGTGTTTATGTGAAGCTCCAACCAAAGTTTCTTTCAAACTTCACTTCAATTGTGGAAAGGTTTTAACATTGATATTATTCTTGGAATTTGGCATTGGTTAATGTTCTTGTAAATAGAAAAAGAAAGAAAATATTCGCTATTTGTCGATTCATAATGCATACTACATTCCTTTAGAATTGTTATGCTATAATTCATTCAGTATGCATACTTTTTGGATTCTTTTGTAAAAAACAAATTCTATTTTGTTCTTAAAATCACGATCACAATGGGGCACGCTAAATTTAAAGAGATCATTGAACAATTACAAAGACAATCTTACAATAGTTCAGATTTTAGATTATTCATCAATATGTTATAAATAACGACATTCATAATTGCCAATTTTTCTACATTTTCTCCTAGGATTCATCCCCTATTACAATCTCCACTATACTACATCAAATCTAGATTTTATTAGTATGTTATGGATTATGACCTTTAAGAATATATTCTTCCCTAATTTTCCCCTTAAACACTTCCCTATTCTGTTACAATTGAACCTCAACAACTACAATGTATGCAAAAACTAAAAGCATTTACATATTGTCTATGACATCTTGATGTCAAAGTACTTTTCCACTTTCTACTTAAGCAAAATGCCCCAACTATCAAACAATAAATGACAAATTTTACTTAATTACTTATTATGTTATATTCCTAAACGAACACAAGCATGTGAAAGATATCCCACCCATTTACGCGAAGGTTATAAAGCGTTTCATTTACTACCAAAATGTGCAATTCGCGTATTCATATGGGGTGCTTGCACACTGATTAGTTTTTTACAACCACTAATTTAAGTGTGTTTGTCATGGATGGATTGAGAAAGTCATTGAACAACGTTTGGTTCATAACATCATTTTCCCTTGCTTAGTTTCATTTTAGGTTCGTAGCTTTAGCCTTCCAAGTTATATTCCATTAGCATGTTCATTTCACCATGAAAGCCCAAAAACATGTGAACTTTTGGAATGTTCCGTTATGAAGACATGTGTATGTTTATGTATGCCCGCAATTCCAATCAAAGGCAATGTTTTGGCATCATATTTTAGCATGTAATGTCCTATTAATTTGCGCCATTGCCTTTTAATATAAGAAAACAAGAAAAGAACTATCAAAAAAGTGTTGCACTACAAATAATAACGCCAAACTGCTAAAATATCCCAATGCAAGTTGTATATCACAAATGTAGTAGAACCAAACATGCTAAGAACTCCTTAGTGAGGACAAATGGAAAATTAAGAGTCTTTAAAAAGGTCATGTATTGCTTCTTGAAATTTGACAATTTGATGTTTCCCTTTGATCAAATGTAGTGAATGAAAAGACTTGTATGATGAAAGAAAAGTGTTTTGTATTGATTGTATGTCGAAGACAAGCAACTTTATATAAAGTATCATGTTTGCAAATGAGGGAATCCTTCATCATGAATTTATCGAGATAAGTAGAGCACGTCTTCTTGATTGTAGATTGATATGTTCTTACACCAAAGGGCAAGGTCAAGGATAATAGGTATGTTCATTCTAGAATTTGCATATTTTCTTTCAATAAAATGTAGATGCAAAAATCTACAACATTTATGAATCACATTATGTATAAAGTTAGCCATGATTGTTGTAATTACTTATGTTTAAGCACAATTGAAGTTAGGAGTTTATAAGATATGAGAGTGAAAGTTGGATAAACATGTTAAATAACTACATTTGACACCTCCATTTTTCGAAACCACTATGTATCTTCTTTTGCATTTTATAAATGGTTCAAAGAAGAAAAATGAAATATGAAGGTTCACCATTAAAAACAAAGCTTATATAGACCCTAATTTATCACAATTTTCATAATCAATCATTAAAAAGGGAGGTAGGTTAGTGAGTCTGATACAAACTCGAGAAAATTTGTTAATTTGGGCATGAAGAGCATTTATTGTGTTTCTACACATAAAAAGAAGAAAAATGAGATATGAAGGTTTGCCCTTAAAAACAATGCTTATATAAGCCCTGATCTATCGCAATTTTCATAATCAATCATTAAAAAAGGGAGGTAGATTGGTAAGTCCAATATGACCTTGAGAAAATTTGCTTAATTTTGGGCACGAAGAGCATTTATTGTGTTTGTTAATTTATGAGCTAGGAAGGAACAAGAATGCATGCATGAAGTATAATCAATGTCATGAAATATCGTGAGTTGTTTGTTGGTTATTGCTAATAGATAAGCTAAAGATACGAACAATTTTAACCCATCAAAAAGAAAGAAAATTGTCACAATCAAACCATAGATATGCTCAAGAAACAAGTCCACCACACAATGGACATATTACGGTTTATTCAATTGAGCATATCGAGCAGTTCATAACAACTGCAAACAATAATAGCTACAACTTGTCCAGAATATAGGAATAGTTAAAACACGTGGCAATAAAGGATCTAGAGAAGTCTATACACGAATAATGAGCCTCACAATGCACACAATAAAAAAACTCGCCCACACCATCAAGGTTGATGGCTTTAGCATGGAAAACTTAATGTGTTGCTTTGCAAATCTACGAAGTTATTGTTTATGTGGAAACAAGGTTGTGGTTATTAAATATCGAGGAAAACATGCAGTTGTTCATTGACATGAGCATTTAAAAAATGTCACGTCGAGGGGAAGATGAAAAATATGTGCTCAAATTGTTAACAAAGTAATGGGCGTCTTGACTTCTTTCAGGGTGGGTTCGAGTGTTGGGGCTCCATAGTCGATAACCACATATGGATAGGAATACTTGAGTCTTCTTTCAGGGTGGGTTCAAGTGTTGGAGCTCCATAATTGATAAACAACACATGGATAGGAATACTTGATTCATCAATGTGAAGTGGGCAAAAAAAAGCTCGTAGTCCATAATGGAGACATGAATGATGAACCAACAATGGATCAGCAATGGACGACAAAACTTCTCAACACACATAAACACATTAGAGGGAAGGGACTAGCAACAGGAGATAGGAGAGGAGGTCTTGTTGAACACCACACGATCTCCTCCATTCAACCAACAAAGCGATTGCATTAAAACAAGAAATGACAGGCAACACGATGAGATCTTAGTGAGCAAGATCCAAAGGAATGAAACCAGAGAGGTCGAGGCCGTCGTGCCATCGGTTCAGGTTTTCGAGAGAGGCGAAGAGTGAGTAAATCATGGATGTGGCCAAGAGCAGGAGCGGATCGTGGTGCAAGTTGGGCGATTTGGACGTGCAACTTGGGGGTGCGTTCAAAGGGGTTTTGGTCAAGCAACAACAAAGGAGAATATGATTGGGGGGGAGGGGAGATTGTGTGTGAATTGAACGCGAGAAAAAGAAAGAAAAGAGGAACAACAAATTGAAATTGTGAAAGCGACCTGAAACATAAATAAATCGCTATAATATCTATATCACCACAAAAATAAATGAAAAAAAAACATATAATAATATTTTTCCCTTTATATTGTCTGTATTGGAGGGGGAGGAAGATCAGATGACGTGGCGAAGGTGCTGATTGGCTGAACAGCACGTGGATGTTACGTGGCAGGACGACAGCCTCTCGTCTAAAGTTAGAAGCCTCGCTACTTCATCGGCAATCAGCGGATTAAAAAACATCGATATCAGAAAACTAATGGCTAAATAAAATGATAAAAACCAGAAAAAAACAAAGGAACTGGGAAGGGAAGACATTTAACCAAATAAAAATAAAAAGTAGGAAGGGGAAAAAGATTTTGGGGGGGCACGTGTCAAGAACGCGTTGGTGGGGGAGGGCTCCGCATCGATTCACTAGGCGTGCTGACGTGTCGGGTTTCTATCGGCTGGGCCTAGGCGGGGGGGCTGACAGGTGGCCAATCCTCTGGCGCTCGTACCCACACCACACACACCGCACCCCCTCCCCTCCCCCTATTTTAACGGCGCCGCTAAATCTAGCAGGACTCTTCTTCTTTTCCTCTTCTCTCCCTTCTTCTTCCTTTCTTTCCCTGCGGATCTTCTTCTCCTTTCTTTCTCTGTGGATCCTTCCCTCCCTCCCTCTTCTTCTGTCTCTCTGTCTCTCCCAAACCAAAACATTGGTTTCTCTGGGCATGAAACTTAATGGTAGAATTCCCCGCCCCGCCCCCCCCCCTCTCTCTCTCTCTCTATCTACCCCCCGCCCCACCCATGATCTAAGTTAAAATCGATGTAGCACGTTATATTCATATCTCGTAGCTCCATCTTCATCTGCCTCTTGTCTACCTGGTAAGTCAAAATCACTGGTTTCTATTAGTTTTGGCTCATGAAATTCGACGATTGCTTCTGCTAATTAATCCTCCAGGGCCTCACCTATATATAGTATAGTATCTCTGCTCTTTTCACACTTGCAGCCATGTTTAATAACAACAGCAGCAGCAGCAACAACAACAACAGCAACTACCCTTCAATGGCCGACCTTATCATGTCTAGGTATCGTCCGATCGCCCCCAAGCCAGTCCCGCCCCCGCTCCTGCCTCCGGCATCCACAGGAAGCATGGCCGGCGGCACCACCGACCCTTCCTCGGGCACATATGCAGCAAACTCTTCGCTCGACTCCTTCACATCTTCGGCAGGGAAATGCAGCAAACGGCTCCGCAAGCGCCGTGGCAGCGGTGGTGACAGTGGCATGTCCACAGCCACAAAAGTGCCCAAATTAATGGCCCCGGCCAAATCTGATGTACAATTAGGAGGCGGGATCGTCGGGGCTTTCCCGGCTGGTGGCTCATCCGGGGGCCCTGGCGGGACTAGTAGCTCCTTGTCCACCCAGGGGAACTCCTTGGATGGCGTGGTTCCATTGCGAGATCTCATGATGACAGGTAGCCGATCTAGCCCCAGGGCAGGAGGTCAATATGCTTCTTCTTCTTCTCACCGATCTTCGACACAATACTATGGGATGAGCGGTGGGGGCACTTTGGCTGAAACCGATTCTGGGATGGATGTGTCGGATGGTGGTAGGGTCAAGAGAGGGAACTCATCGGCAGAGGTTTGCTGGGGCGGTGCCACTTCCAGCTCTGGCTATGGCTATGGCTATGGCCATGGCCATGGTCGCCTCGCCACGATCCCTCATCCATCAGATCAACAAGGCCTCTTCTTAACTCCCGACGTGCATCGCCCCCAATTATACAAGCGAACGTTCCAAAGCACCCCTCCACCACCACCACCTCCTCCTCCTCCTTCTCTGATGCAAGGAATGAGCACTAGTAGTCCCAGTGCCTCCGGCTCCGGCTCCGGCTCGGGAAGGAATAGTAGCATGATGCTGCAAAAGGATGTGGCGGCATTCATGGAGAGGGCGGCAGCTGCGAATTCTAGCTGTGGAGCCACTTTGAAGTCTACTTCTGTGACAAGCGGTGGGGGGGTGTCGGGGGGAGGATTCACGGAGATGATAAGGGGAATTACTCGTCTCCCGACTGTGGCTGATGTGCAGTCTTTGATGCAAGCGAGATCAAGTGTAATAAGCGGTGGTGGCAGCGGGGGAGGAGGAGCAGCTGGAGTGCAAGAATTGAGTACAAGTAGTAGTAATTGGGGGCCGAAGCGGGGGTTGCCACCACCGGTTGATTCTTCCTCAAGCTGGCCCCCGCCTCCTCTTCCTCCTCCTCCCTCGGCAACAGAACCTGAGATTGAATTGGTAACCCTTCCCCTTCTTCCCAACACGCCCTCCAAGGCGGAATCTCCTGTACATTCCGCCATGTACTCCAACAAAACCAGTAATGCCCCTGCTCCCACCTCCACAAATAGACATAACCATGTGTCAGCGGCCACTCCCTCCGGCTCCGGCTCCGGCTCCGCCACATCCTCCTCCTCCTACAACAATCCCTTCCTCATTAACACTGCCTCAGGTTGCTCCTTCTCCACACGGCCCGCGTCCATACCTCATGGAACGGTTATCGACAGGTCGTATTTGGACCAGGTCTATGGTGGCTCCACTGATCCCGTCGTGCTCCTCGAAGAATGCCACCGTGCGATATGGTACAACAAAGCGTACGACCGAGCCCTAAAGACAGCGTCTCAGAGGTCTTCGTCGGGCAGTAGCAAGGGGCCGTACATTGACCCACTCGGGCACCCGACTCCGCTGGGAAGTTTTGAGCTCCCGGTTTGTACAGGCGGGCAGCTGGAGGCACAGGCTGTGAGCGAGGGCCGGATCGGTAGTAGTGGTATGGCCAAGACGAAGCAAGCTACCTTGTGGGGATTCTTGAAGAAGCTAGTCATACAAGATCAGGCGGGCGCGGCCGGGGCCGGCCGTGGAGGAACGATTCATCACGGAGGGGAATCCATAAGTAGTGTGGACGACGATGGCGGTGGTGTGGAGTCCACAAAGGAGCTTTGTTTGAGGCTCGGCGAGGTCTCGGGTAGTATGGCCCCGGTGCCTGATACCATTTCGAATGTGCAACCCCCGGGCTTGTGCTCGGGTGTGGGCCCATCGGCCGCTCCCGATTTGTGTGCCAAGGAGAGTTGCAATTCAAATGCGGCCGTGCCACCGATGATGTACATACAAGTGCCGAGGCAACTAACAACCGTGACACTGGAGAGAGTGACGGATATCCACACGGGGCCCGAGGGCCTGGAGCCTGTAGAGGCGGTGGAGGCAGTTGAGGCAAGGCTGGCCGAAGAGAAGGAGCCCTCTTTTATAAGCGATTGTGGTAGCCGGGTGAGGTGGATGAATGGCGCGTTCAAGCAAATGCTAGATGATGGGAGCAGTGCGGCCATGCCGGAGCTCACCTTCCTGTGCTGCGCCGAGAAGATGCCGAGGGGGGTGTCCGCCTTCTCGGGATGCGTGAACCTCGAGTGGATGAAGGGAGGGAGGAGGAGGTCCATGATTGTACCATGTGATGTGACAATGGTTAGGGACAAAAGTATGATGGAAATGTGGGTCTGGAAGTTTGACATGGAGGTAAGCCTATGCCTTAACCTAAGTCCTCGGTGTTCTTAGAGTGAAAGGAAGAAGAAGGAGAAGAAAGAGTTAAGTTTCTTCTCTTTGTTTTGTGTTATTGTTTTGTTTTGCTTGTTTTTACATCAATCATCATACACACACACACACACACACACATACCCCTTGTAACCTCTTGTGAGTGCACCATCAAAAGAACATTTCTCTTCTACCTAAAGCTAAAGATTTTGTACATCTTGGCTAGAATATTATTAATTCTTTCACTTACCAAGTTATCTCCTCCCTCTCTCGTTCATTTACCATGATGATCCAAGTCTCTATGTACTTAAAAAAGCACATTAGGGGAGTGTGTGTGTGTGTGTGTGAGAGAGAGAGAGACGAGGCACTTGTATTCCAAACATAGATAGATAGATAGATTTTATTGTGATCCTTCAAGGCCAAATATGTATGACATGTGTGACCAAAAATGAAAACGTTTTCACACTGTATGTGGAGGTGGTTGTGCACGATTTGTATTGGTGAACATTGCAATTGAAAGTGTACATTGCATAAATATGATAGGAATGTGCTTTTGGCTCGAGGCCTTGATTTACAAGTTGAGAAGAAATGTGTTTGGCTTAGGGACTTCAGTTATAAGTTGAGAAAGGCAATGTGATAAAAAACCTCATTTTCAGATAAGAGGGGGGGAGAGAGGCCAGATGTATGTACTATGCATACCAATTCTAAACATACGTGAAGACATGGAGAGAGAGGGAGGGAGATTGTGTGTGTGTGTGTGTGTGAAACCCAAGAGAGAGAAAGAGAGAGATTGTGTATGTGTGGAGCCCAAGGTTTGCTTTTATTGGTCATTAACACTCTTTAGATAAGGGTATAACTTGCATATGTTGGACACACTTCGATGACCCTCTAGTTGTCCTTCAACCTTAAGGCTAGGCAAAACATTGACCTTTTTTCTAGTTGTCCTTCAATCTTAAGGCTTAGACAACACAATAAATGACCTTTTTTCCTTTTGATAGGTTGTTATTCAACCTCAAGGCTAAGGAACCTTAAGTTGATGCAACACAAAGACCTATTTTCTATCCTTCAACGTTAAGGCTATGCTACAAATTATCTTATTTTCTTGCAACACCGTGAGTCTCGAGATCTTCATGTTTTTGGCTACTATGGTTATTAACCATTGTCTTGACACATAACTTTGCCATTTGGGACATTTTAAGAAACACTTAATTTGAGAGTGATACAAAAAGCTCTTCATATTGCTCTTTAACATTTTGATTAAATTTTATATATCAAGAGTCTATGAGCAAGGACCTTGATGAGATATTTAATTAGTTGAGCTATGTCAACTAATTTGTTGTTTCACTTAAATTTAGTTTGAATGGACATAGTTAATATCTAAATCAAAGCTTAGTGTTATTGGGGCAACTCAAGGTTCCCCAAATAGAGAGAGAGAGAGAGAGAGAGAGAGCCCATATGGGTCTAGCTTAGTTGGTAAGGTTGCCCAATGGAGACTAGGTGGTCATGGGTCCAACCCCTACATTCCATAGTGGCCACTGGCATCTAGTGAAATAAAAGACATCTATGGAGCAATAGAGAGGTGGGAAAATTGGGTTTCGATCCCAAGATGTAGTGCTAGTAGTGTAATCAACTTACCACTTGGGTAAGCTAATTATGAGAGAGAGAGATTTCATTTCATGGGCTCCATAGTGTCCATGAACATAACAAATTATTGCGTTATTTCCAAATTCTATAGTTCTTTTTGCTTCTTATAAGTATTACGGAAGGGAGGGATTTGGGTGATAATGCCAACAATTAGACGTAGATGCTTCAATCTCTTGGGGCTTTGAAAATATGGATGATGATTGTGTTGATGTTAAGACACAACTTATATCAAGATTATTGAAACAAAAACTCTTGTTACAAAAAACCATTGGTTGTTGGTAATTTAATTCTTAATGCAAATGATTATTTGATCTCATGCAGTAGATATTACAAAGACTTACCCCAAATAAATCCAACAAAATTAGAAATCCTTTTCCCATATAATGTGTAAACATATAAACTCAAGTAATTGTTTCTTGAAAAACCTAAAAGTTAAAAACCATTTACCTCATAAACAAAGAAGTCCATTATCTTTTGCTTTCGGCAATAGGCAATATTCTAAGATATGATTTTCCATAAAAAAGGCAATGAATGGATAATAGGATCACCATTTGATGTCATAATGATACATTTGTCACGGCATTGTTGGTTATGGATGGGCCCATAGTTAAGGATGATAACCTACAAAGTTCATTGACTATTCGAATCAAAGTATTTGTTTGTCATCATATTTAAAAATGTATGTGCGCATTTTACATGAGGTCAATCGTTCTAACTTCTTTGCATAACATCCACCTTATACGATCCGATTTATAAATCTGAGGGTTTAGAAAAGCCATATTGAATCTCATAAAAAACGATCAATTCTGGAAATTCAAAGAACTAGAGTGTCCGTGTGTGCATCAACACACATGAATATAGAATAAAAGAGTCTTTTAATGGAATTTCGTGTAAAATGATGCAATGTGACATATAGTGAAGGGCTCACTATGATGCCAATATCATATAATAAAACTATTATAACCTTAGAGTAGTAGACAAAAACTTTTGACGCATAGGTGTTTTAACTAATTCAAACACTAATCCCAGTTTTTTGTCGACATTAGTTTGTGGCCTTTGTGCTCCTTGATTTATTTGAATCTTTGTCACTAAGAATAAACCTTAGTGGATTCTATATTATACAATTCTCGTTGGCAGTTTTATTGGACAATAAAGCCCATTTTTCATTCTTGGATGTCTTTTTACTAACATCTACCTTTTTCAACCAACCTTAGTTGAAGAAACATTAATTTTTTATGAAAGTGTTACAAATCTAATCATTTTGACTCAATCACAATTTCAACTTGACAACAATATGATTTCAATTATCTAGTAATCAATAAGATTACAAACTCATCGAAATTTCGGTCTTTATGATTAATTGACAAGTCTAATTGTGAGAGAGTGTCTGAGAATGCGACTCCATTTTGAAAATGATATGAAGAAATGATTTTGCATGATAATAAATACTTTAATTAAAGATAAGGAATTAGTGGCCACCACGATGACATTATGATACGATAAATTACTATAACCTTGAATTAGAAAAAACTTGATGGATCAAGATGATTTTTGAGAAAGGACACAATGTCATGGATGAAAACTTGTAGTTGGTTGATGTGCACATTATGGAGGTGACAAGATATAAAAAAGGATTGTCCTTCTCAAAACTATGGTTATGATTACAAATTCAAAAACCAAGCATAAATTCCATAGTTTTTTTTTTTGGAAAAAAGAAAGGACAATAAACCTTCTTCTCAATCCACATATTGTGCTAGTTATATAAGGTTATGATTTTGATTATCCAAGCAAAACGATTTCGAAGTAATTATTATTGGCCTTGACCGGATGAATTTGTGTGTTACATTAAGAATTCTCCAAACGTAATATCATAGTCCCTTGGTGTGAACATGATAAAGTTGACAAGGAAGGTTTTATTAGATATGATTACAATTTATGATTACACTAACCAAGACACATCAATATAAAGATCGTTACAATTTCTCCTAACTAATGGGAAAAAAAAAGATGGTTCCAATTGATCGGCCTTGGAAGGGATAATCCTTCAGTTCTTTGACACATAGTCTCCTATTTTGATTCCCTTACAAACAAAAAAAGGGACACAAGTTGATTGCAAAGTCATTTCTTGAGAAATAGTAGGTCAAACAAGTTGGTAAGGACCTAAATGACATAAACTTCCAAGCTTCTCGACTCAAAATAATCAAACAATTGTTCTCTTAAATGCAGCAAAGTTCCCTCTCCACCTTCATGATTAAATTTGATTAAATCATAGGGGATATATCATTGGATAAACCCTCCTCTAATTAGGTCAAAGGAACAAGTTATGAAATTCTAGAGAGTCCAAAACCCATCCACAATCACTCATGTATTGGTAACAAGTTCTACTAGGTCTTATTTTCAACCAAGTTGAAATGCCACATGTGACATAACTATTAAAAATATTGTTGGCATTAACACTGCCATTTCATGTGTGGTTGCTTGTCTTCAACTTGAAATGAAGATCTTTATTTCTTGCATGTTTGGGTGAAATTTCTTGGATGTCTTGAAGTCTTAGAATAATCACACAACATCACAAATCATTTGGATAAGTTCCTTCCAGAACGAATGTAGTTCTTGCGGTTGGATAGCGAACACATCTTTTCATCATTATTAGAATTGCAATACCTATGGACAAAAGGAAGGCCCTTTTCACTCTAGATACTTAGGATGTGGTAGCATGGACCCCAAACATGTCTCATTCGGAAAAATGCTTATATCTCTTCTAGGATGAACGAGTGATCATCCTCCCAACAGGAGATTGATTCTAGGTGTGACCATCTCCTAGAAAAATAAAATTTTTAAAGCTAGTTCTAAAAAGTATAGGTGTCTAATTTTATCATGACAGTTTGTAATATGCTATGATAAAATTCCTAGTAATCGAATGAAATAATGATGAAAGTTATATTGTTGATATAAACGTAATGTGACTCATAGTTACCCTCAAGAGCTTTTTGATATTTCGTTGAGCCTTGCACAAGATCAATGCTTGACTTATAAGACCATGTCATTGATGAGAGAGGAATAAAATTCAGTATTTGTTACCTTTGGCTAATTAAGGAACTTATAATGTTTTCAACCCTTGAAAAGTGAATTTGTAAAACCACGTTTTGAGAGAATTTGGGAGTTTTAATGACTATGGCAATGAAATTGTTTCATTGTTGGTTTGTGAGAAGTTAATAACTTAGCTTGACACTATACTATTGCAAGCTCTTGGATAGGATAAAATCGGAAAGGATTTGTGCAAACATGATAAATATCTCTACCTATTATGGACTTCTTTGATTTTATTGAATGTTGGCAAAACATGTTGCTTAGTATCTACAAATATGTTTGGGACTATACATGTTCATACACACTCACACACACATTATACATTGTGTGTTTATATATGTATATATCTATGAGATGAGACATTGTTTGTGGGATTGTCCTCAAGTTCAGAGGGTATGGGACCGAGTGACTCTCCTCCTAGCTGCATGCGACGTGGAAAGAACAACATCATGGAGCGCAGTGGCTTCGATCGATCTCTCGGTTGATAGTGGGACGGACGCCTTCAATGCAGACAGTTAGTGCTATGAATGCAGAAGAGGTAAACTCGTCAAGACCTGATTTGAGGAGGCTTGAAGACCCCATCCCGTTGGTTATGGGAGATTTGGATGTTGATCGTAGGCTTCACCCTATGCTATGTGTAAAGAATTGGATATGATTCTTGTTAAGCGGAAGAGATGTGAGTTATGTGTGTGTATGAGAGAGTGAGAGAGAGTGAGAGTAAGACACAGAGAATACGAAAGGTAAAAAGTATATTAACAAATGAGAAAGACTCAACACAATACAAGGTGGGAGGAGGGTGCTTTATATAGTCACCCTCTCTCTTCATTAACTACAAGACTCATGGAGCATGGGGAATGTGAAAGCTCATAAGTTATGTGTCATAGAATATGATTCTATGACTCATACTAAATGCTAGAATACAAAGTGGTGACATAATGGTGACTCTTGACCGTTGGAGTGTCTATTCACTCTTAAGGTGAGTTCACACACTAGACCAAGATGAGCTTGATTCTCAACACTATGTATGGAAAGAACGCTACCTAAAGGTCTTCCCAGATCTAATACGCCCCTTGAAGGAATTGATCATGGATATATGGTTCGCGATTATCAGCTGCCTACAAGGGCAATTGGGCGAGGTTTGCGCCACTCAACAACATGATCATTGCCCATTTGCGCTTTTGGCAAAAATGGCAGAACACGCCGATGGTGACGGAAGAAGGAAATGACCCGAGGTGGAACCACCAGCCCCCACACTGGTTGTTTCCTACTCACCTCCCACCCTCCCTTTGTTGTAGGCCACGGGATCCGGCTCATACTAGCCGGTGATGAAGGGAACTAGTTTATAGCTACAGGTACCTACTTACATTAAGTAGTCAGTTTGAAAGGATATGCACGTAGTTTCATATTCTTGAACTTGGTCGGAGGGCGATTCTCCGATTTATGTATAAGCTACCTTGTATTGTTTTTCTGTAATAATCTCTCCTAACTAATGGGAAAGTAGCTTCTTTTTGGAAAAAAGAAAGAAAGCTTAATGTGACTATCAGAAAAGAAATACTTTCACATTGTGCTTTGGCATGGAATGTCTTGTTATTAGTGGATAAACACAAAGTCCATATTGCTCCATAGCTAGACATAGGCTATGTTGTACATTACTTGTCCAAAATAATAAACTCATCTTGACATAAAAAGAAAACTACTTGTTATATTTTGTGAACATGTCCATCAAACAAACAAAAATCTTACCTTTGTCATTCTATAGTAAAAACAAACCTACTCATTATAACTAAGAATATTCTTAATAATAAATGATCTCATAAGAACATAGTTTTTTAACATTTTCATAATGAAATCACATTAAAACTCACTTATAGTTCAATGTGTTTTTTTCCAAAAAATATGCTACCCATTAGTTTGGAAGAAATACATGAGGTATCATATGTACAAGGGTCAAGCCTCATATAGAGCTCCATGGCTTCGATTAACTCTAAAAGGCCAGCCGTCATTGGTAGAATTTGTATTGGAAGGAATGCAACCAAGAATTTCAGAGGTTGCACAAGTTAAGTTGTCAGGGCCTCTCTTGGAAGAGGAGGTGTCATACGCTTTGACAAGTACATGTAGCACGTCTTGTCCAGGCATCGACGGATTATCAAAAGTTTTTTTTGAAACATTTTGGGAAGTGATTAAGGTTCACCTAGTTGCTGGTCTAAATGAGGCATGGGATGTTCGGTGCCTCCCTGAGCATTTTAAAGAGGGGCTGATATTTCTAATTCCTAAGGTACATGGTATAGTAACGGATGTGAGGCAATGGAGACCGATTATGTTGCTCAACACAATCTATAAGATTTTTGCTAATATTCTGGCCAAGAGGGTCAAACCCCACTTGCATGCACTAATTAATGTTGGACAAACTGGATTCATGGAAAATAGATGTATAATTGATAATGTGTTGACCTTTTGGGAGGCGATTGCCTTAGCAAAGAAAACCAATCAACATATTGCATGTCTCATGCTTGACTTCGAGAAGGCATATGACAGAGGACAGTGGCCTTTTTTAGATAAAGTCATGGAGCAGTTGGGACTACCCTCAAAATGGATATCAGTTGCGTTGGCCCTTTACAAAGGAAGCTTGAGTAGGGTGTTGGTGTTAGGGCAATAGGGCCCATCAATTCCATTATGTAGGTTTGTCAGGCAGGGGTGCTCGTTGGCCCCCTATCTTTATTTATTTATTTTAGAGGCATTCTCTTTCTTTTTAAATAGATTGGATGCAGGAATTCGGGATTGGTTGTCCCACATGCTTGCAAGGACTTGTTGGACTCCATGTATGCAAATGACACTATGCTCTATCTGCAAGGGAATGATGCTAATTTATAGCAAACTGAAAAATGGATTGAGCTATTTTGTAAAGCATCATGTGGGAAAATTAATTGGAACAAAAGTCGAGGGTTTTGGGTAAGTCCAAACTCATGGCCACTTTGGCGCCCAAATGCTAATTTTCAATGGGTTCCTAATGGAAGGACTGTTAAATATTTGGGATTTTTGGTGGGAGTTGCAAGGGAATGATGCTAATTTATAGCAAACTGAAAAATGGATTGAGCTATTTTGTAAAGCATCATGTGGGAAAATTAATTGGAACAAAAGTCGAGGGTTTTGGGTAAGTCCAAACTCATGGCCACTTTGGCGCCCAAATGCTAATTTTCAATGGGTTCCTAATGGAAGGACTGTTAAATATTTGGGATTTTTGGTGGGAGTTGAGATTTAGAAAAATTAGCAGCTTGAGCAAGTGAAAGGCAAAATCAGAGAAAAGTTTCGGTTATGGGCATTAGTAAAACTTTCCCGTGCAAGTAGAGTGTTTGTGGTAAACCATATTTTGTTGGCCACCATGTGGTACTCGTTGGCATGCTAGATGTTAGATAAAGATTGCATCAAAAATATTAAGGCAATGGTGAGAGGGTTCCTTTGGTCGGGTAGAGACCATGAGTCGGCGTCAGCTAAAGTGGCCTGGAGTTGTTTGATCAAGGCAAAAAATCAAGGTGAACTTGGGATGGTGGATCCGATTCACCAAAGTAAGGCTTTACTCGGTAAGCTCGTGGTACGAAGTCTCCAACCTGGACCAGAATTGTGGAAGTTGCTTCTTAGGGACAGAGTTGAACTCTAGTGTCCGAGGAATGGTGGCACTTGGAAGGCAAAGAAGTCCAAGCCTAAAGTTAAAAGAACCGACTAGCATAGAGGATAGGGTGGCCCGCACCATAAAGAGGGCCTGGTCAAATTTAAGAGAGGGGCTACTCTTAATACAACCAAAAACGATGGAGGAACAACTCCGTCAACCATTGTTTTGGAACCCTAAGATTAGAAGTGATGACAGTATGATGCTTGGCCAGAAAAAATACTTGCCATGGGGACAAATGGTAGGGTACAATGTTAGTTCAGTAAGAGTCTGGGAGGTTTTCAAAAGGAAAAGAATGGAGGGTCTGGTTGGTAGTATTAGGTTTACTAGCAGGTTGGAAAAGGTGACCCGTTTGATAGATAAGGTTATTGATGGTCTAGCTAGGTTGTAGGTGAGGGTGATGCACAAATTATCCGGGGTAGGTGCCCATCTAATGAGTATCGTTTGTGGGCCAACCTAAGTGCTTTGGCAGACAATGGCAAATGGTTGGCAGTGTTGGAAGGTAAGAAGTGGCAAGTAAACCCGGACCCAGGGAAGCTAGAATCTGATTGTAAGCTTTGGATAGTTGACAACAAGCCCGTATGTGAGTTGGATTGGGACCCACTAGAGGTGTGGTGGCAGAAACCGAAATAGACAAAGTGAAACGGTTTTTCGAGTACACTACTAAGTTAGGAAGGCAAATCATTGGCTCCAAGTCTATGGGTGCTCCTCTAACTCGCAATAGTTGGAAGGATAAAGGCATTTCTAACGACTTGTTGAAGTTGTTTTGGAGGAGACTATGGGTGTTCGATATGCCAGAAAAAATAAAGCTTTGATGGTGGCTTCTTAGTCATAAAGTGGTACCGATGGTGGAGTGGCTCAGGTGTTGTGGTGGTGAGGCTGGTTGCAAGATATGTGGACACCCTTTGGAATCAATTCCTCACTGCTTTTGGAATTGTGGAGAGGCTATTAACATTTGGGGTAGAAGTCTTAGGATAGTGGCAGCATGCGACGTGAATGGGAGAGTGGTATGGGGGTCCGTACAAGGGCTGAAGTTAACAAGGGAAGGCTGGGTTGAACAGTTAAACCCCCATGGTCATGGATTTATAGTGTAGGGCGGCAAGGTGTTTCAACGTGCTGGAGTTTGACCTGGCACTAACTCAGAATTTTTTGAAGAGATATGGATGATGGTGGCTTGTTTATCGGTCTGGCACATTTGGACCAGGCGTTATAAGTTTGTTTTTCAACAACAAAAGATCCCTAGCGGTGAGGTGTTGTTAAATATCTGGTCTGAGCTGGTATCTTGGCTGCGGGGACGATACGACTCGATTAAGGGGGAATTTGATGCAGCTGAAAGAGCTCGGTCAAAGTTCCTACTGAAATGGAGTAGTTCTCCTATGGTGGGCAGATCATCATCGGGCTTGAATGGAACTACCAAGTACCCTGATGGTTGTTTCCCCCAATGGCTTCCATCAGTGCCCAGGTGCTGTAACTATGTATAGATATAGTACAAATTACTAGGTTATAGGAGTTGTGGATACTTTTGTTGTAAATGAGGTGGGGACTATGTCCACTTTGGTGAGAAGGCCAGAGTGAGGGTTGCTGAATTTTTGGTGGTCTAGGATGTAATTGTTTGCTAACTAATGCGAAGTAGTGTTTTTTTGGAAAAAAAAAACTCTAAAAACGTGAAGCCTAGAGGGATCCTTCTATCAAAATGATTGATAAATCCCATGTCCCTTACATGCCTCTACAAAACAAGAATGTTTCCAAAAGTCCTTTGTTTCAAGAAACTATATTATCTACTCTTATGTAATAATAATGTTCTCAATCATGTATGTATTAGACGATCCTCAATTGATTAGTTGAAGAGCCTACTTGACAATGTGTTGTTAATCATGTGAACAATGCTTTGAGGTTTTATATATTGAAGAAGTCATTGCCCATGTAAGATTATCTAAACCAAGTGTCTCATGATATTTTGCATCAATATTACATTTAATTCATGATGATGCTACATAGGTTGTCAACAATATGTGCGCACAAAAGAATAAATATGGACAAAAAACATATGATGACTTTGGAGTTGATGTCTTTGTGATCTTGTAAGTAATGACTATGTTCCAAATGTGTGAAAATATATGTATTGTAGAGACCTATATGACACAAAAAACTTACTAGATCTCATGCTAATATAAATGCTGGTATTAATTGTTGGGAAAACATTATGTGACATCTTAGGTATGAAAGGAATGATGGTGGATTGAGAACAATGACTAAAGGAAGACATGTGACATATAACAAGCCATAAGTAGTTTCAAAACAAAGATATATGACATATAAATAAGATCATGTTGTCATTGGTTGAGAGGGACATTATGATACGTGCTATGTGTATATCATATTAGTGGTGAAATAAGGACTACTTACTATTTTGGTATATATTACATAAATATCATTGGTTGGAATGATATTGGGTGACAATGCACTTTGTATTGAGGATGCAAACGATGGGAAAGAACTGTACGTTTGTGGGTTGGAAAGTGGATGTTACAAAGAATATGAGAATTATAATCGATTATTTGATATGTCATGTTAAGATTTTGTAGCACAGTAGAGTAGAAAGTCATTAACTTTTCTTTTCATTTTGAAGATGAAAAGATAAGTTTAGCTATATACAAATGTGTTAAGACATACATATGTTTTGAGCCAAACAAACAAACCATTTTCTTTTACTTAAAATTTCCCTTAGGGGATGTCCCAAGAGTGGTTGAAAAATGCTTTTCCTCACCCGGTGAAGATGCATACTATTGTGGACAGTCAACCTATGTTTTTGGATATAAACAAATATTTTAAAGGTGATTCTTTAGGAATACTACTTATGTCAAGACAAATTTCAGTTAGCACTTTGTATGTTGATGCCTTTTAGTTTGACATTCATCATGTAATAATATGCGTACATACATACATACATACATACATCTAAATTACCTAGAGTGTAACTTGGTAAGGACCACAAAATATAGAAGCCTCAGGGAAGCATATCAAATTTATCTCATGCTAATGTAAATTTTAACTTTTTGTGCTAGCTTCCCCCACATTTCCCCCCTCCTTAGAAAGTATGTACTCGTTTTCATTGATTCAATTTGTAAGTTTGGATAACACTCTATACGAATCAAGTTACGAGCTTGACCCGTTCGACAAATTGTATTTGAGTTTCCCTTTCATTTTTTATTTTATGCAACATCTTTTTATTGGAGAAAAAGTTTAATGGATTGTATTTCATTTATAAATTTTGTTGGGAACTTAAGTTCCCTTTTCTTCGGTGACGGAGACTTGGAGGTGCAAATCATTAGTACTACCTTTTTTCTAAGTGGATGGGAGGGGGTGCCTAAAAGGGCGACCTATAAAATGATGACACGACGATGAGTCGAATTGATTGAAAAGAGGTGTTTGGCGAGCAATATGACAAATTTCTACCCAACTTGTGCCATTACTTTTATTATTTGATTCTATCATGAGCATATTTGTTATATCATTATCTAATAAAGGAGACTATATTTTTATTTGAAGGGGTCACTTGCTTTTAGTACTATGTGGCAAGAACCCATTGGTTTTGTACACGTGAAGGACCGCACTGATTGGTCACACATACAGGAAATTCATGATGAGAGTGAGCAAGACTTTATTTTTAGGTCTAAAAAAAGAGGATTTCTCAAAATACTTCATACAAATGAAAGCAAATTTTAGTGTTTTCGATGGTCCCCCACATTAGGTTCATCTCAAGATTTATCACATGAAACACTAAAGAAAAAATCAAAAACACCCATCTCTTTGGACAATGAGATCAATTGTTCTTTGGACAATGAGATTGGTTATTCAAGAAGCTTCCTTTGGATAGTTCTCCACATCTATTTTGTGTTGATCTAGTCTCATTTGTTACAAATAAAGAAATAATCTTATGGAAAAGGAAAATGAAAATACTTGTTTTTTTTTTAAATTTTGAAAGAAAAGCAAAGGGCATTGAATGGTCCCATGAAGGATTTATCAATAAGAAACTCATGAAAAGTATCTCATATCCTTGGACTCTGAGATTGGGCATTGGGGAAATTCATTCAATAATTCACAACGTCTTTGACTTCTTTACTGTGCTTCATTTATACTCAAAACAATCCGAGGTGAAGGAATAATGAGAAATTTTTGTAGGACATTGGAGTAAAATCATAGGCTTGAATTCATTCCTTTGGTAGTAAATCTTAATATACTGGTTGACGACAAACTTTTGTTGTTAATGAGGGAAAATGAAACTTGAGCATAAATTAGGTTGTCATTTTCCTACACATTGAATAGATGAAATCATGTTCCTTTTCTCAATGTTTCTAGCTTGCTTTTAATCTCCACATGTGTGTGACATGCGTGCTCCCCTTGGCTTGGGCTACACATTCCATAATCATTTATAAGTCTCAATACTTGTGTACATGTTCATCAAAGGTCGAAATTATATTTTGTTCTAAAGCTCCACTTTTAAGTGACCCCCCTTATGCACTTGTACATTGTACTGCTTATAATGAAAAAGAAGTGTACATGCTAAAATTTCATTGTTTTGGGGTGGCGATAGTACATTTCATTGTTTTCTCTATTTCAGTTGTCCACGTGTCTCATCTTCATAGATGAGTTACTCTAAAAAAATCTGAGTGTAAGATCCTTGGAGCCATACATTGGTTGCAAAGCTTTGCAAATGTCACAACCTTATCTTGAACTCACTTTACGTCAGAAAATCACTAGAATTATTTACTACAATGTGCTACACAACTACAATCAAGGTAGAGAAAGACAATAAAGTAAGAACGGTGCCACACCATATTTAGATATGCACAAATAATTCATTATGTTAGGCATGCATACATTTCCACTATCACTTTAATCATAAATCATAACATAGTGTAGATGAGCCTCTCATTGTGCATTATAAGTGGGCACCAAAATTGATTATGATGATTTCTAAGTTTTTCAATAGTTTTCTCAAAAAGCTTTGCTTTATTATGCCTAAACATGAGAAACTAGGTTTTTTTGACAAAATATTGTGAAAGCCATAATGTGGCCTCACTACTTCTATCAAAGACACGATTATACATTTGTAACAAACATTTCTGCATTCAACAATTCTAGAATCCACGCACTTTACTTCAGTCTTCAAGCCAATGTAAATCTCTTATTCATGACATGATTTACTTATAAACAGAATTCAAGTTATTTTTAACAATAATGAGTTCACACTTGCAATATTCCAAACAATGTTTACTCTATGAAAAAATCATAACTAATTCAATTAGACTAGTGGTGTGTTGAGCTTCATCGAAGATCAAGAACCATGAATTGCACCTTGATGTTTTATTCGGTTATGATGCATGTATACTTAGAAAAAAGATTCATTTATGTTCGTCACTCATTGTTTTCTTTTAGTTTCATAATAAAGTTTTGAACGTTTTACTCATTTTTTAGAAATTCATCTTATTAAAGTTGGTTAGGGAAGAATGACACCCACACATCTCATCTATAACCCACAACTTTGAAATTCAATGTGAACATAAGAAAATGATCATTAACTATTGACACTTTATTGTAGATGAAAGATTTAGATCCGGCTTGCATCATCATAATAATGGGAAATATACAAAGAACAACCTTGGTAAAGGATGAATTGAATGTGTGGAGGACATTTGCATGCAAATTTGATGGATTTAGGGAGATGTGGTAGCTTTGTTTTTCGATGAGAGTTTAGTGCTAATAGTGGGGCCACGACCAACTCCATATTGTGACAACCAAGTTCTTGTCATATACATTAATTAGATAACCTTATAATTTATATAGGAATTTGAGTTGAGCTTATAAATACAAAGAAATGTTAAAACATAAGAGCTTCTGTTCACTTCCTCATAATCACTTGAAAACAATTAAATTTGAATTTCCTTTGAAGTCTTTAGATATATTGATTAAGGGATCTTGTGGTTAAAATCTAGGTTTTGTGTTCAATATCGTTGGCTATGCCACCTAATTATATAAGTGCAAACGATATGTTGTTACATGGGGGAACTAATGGGGTGTTATATAAAAAAGTAAAGTGAGAACACGAATTGATTTACCTTTTAATGACCATGACATTATGTCAATGAGGAATAATGAAGCAACTACAAACAAGAAGATACTGATGTAATAAATGCAGAATGTAAGAGTTGGTCGAAAGGCTAATTAAAGTGTGAACACTTTGGTCCAAATTATAAGAGGAAGGAAACTAAGGCTTAGGGGTGTGTGTGTCTTGTTGTGGCTGCCAAGGGCTGACCGAAAAATAATATTAGATTGGGATGTAGAATAGGGGAAAAGAATTTATAATAGACAAGAAGAAAAAGAACTACAAGATTATAATGAAGAATAGTGTTGAAAAACAATTGGCAATGGTTCGGTTCGGTTGGGTTTGAGAATGTTAAACTCAAATTGTTTAAAAAAATAGAAACTTAAATTGAATCGAACAGAACCATTGCCAATCCAAGCTCAAACCAAACCCAACAAATCCAAGCTCAAACCAAACAGTTTTAGGGAGTTTCAAACCGTTAAAACCACGGTTCAGTTTTGGTTTCAAGTTGGGTCAAAATTCAAAAATTCAAAATATTAAAATTTTCAATATTTCAAATTTCAAATTTTAGAAATTTGAAGACTTTTCCTAAAATGTCAAAATTAGGCTTAAAAATGAAAAGGTTGTTCAAAAAACTATTTAAGAAAATAATTGAATGTCAACACTAAACCGTCAAATTGTTTAAACCACGGTTTCAAACTGTTTTAACTGGAAACGGTTAGGTTGATAAAGGCTCAAATTGAATTGATAACACCCAAACTGAACCAATCGAAACCAAACTATTTACAAAACTTGAACCTGAACAAAATCAAACCAAACCTTTTAAATTGTTAAGCCACAGTTTCATGGCCCGATTTAGTTCAAACCAAACCGTTGTTGATTTTTAGTGTTGAACCAAAATGGTTTGACAACATTATGATCTTCTCTTCATGGAGTACTCCTAGTATTATGCATGCTCACGACCTCGCTACAATGCATGTGTACTATATATATAGGAATGGGCTATTTGCCCCCCCATTTTGGCTATTTGCCCCCCCCCCCCCCCCCCCCCCCAAAATAAATAAATAAATAAACCTTTTTGGCCCCCTAAAAAAAAACTTTTTAGCCCCCTATTTTGGCTATTTGCCCCCCCCCCCCAAAAAAAAAAACCTTTTTGGCCTCCTAAAAAAAAACTTTTTAGCCCCCCTATTTTGGCTAAACTTACAACACTTCTTTCCCAATAACACTTACAACAATACCTTGTTGGAACAAATATGCTTGTCAAGTGATTTGGTTGTTGTTGTGAAGTACCAAATAGCTAAAATGAGTTATATTAATGGAGGCCAAATACAACCTTCTTGGTATTACAAAAATAAAAATAAAAATTTGATAGTTCTCACCTCAACCAAAATGTTTTTGTGATATATATCAACTATTACACTTTACAACCTCATAAAAAGGTTTATCAACTATTACATAAAAAGGAATCGTCGTCAATAACATTCTTAGTATTGTAGGGGCAAATAGCCAAAATGGGGGGGCAAAAGCATATCGCAAGTGCGTGCATTGTGACCAGCTTGATCACATTTGGAACATTTGCGACCGGTAGAGTACTCAAATAGTGACTTCTCCCTTTGGTTGGCCTTTTTGTTCTTCGACCCTGCAGGGCGACCTCGCTTCCTAGTTACCACCACTGGATTGGAGAGAGACTGCAGTGGTGCTTGACTTGCTTCATCCAATCGTGTCATGAGAACAGCAACCTGGTCATCGTCAGTTTCATACAATCTTTGCTCGATTTTCCTCATCAAACGCTTTCTGGGAGACAAACATGGCTTAGCTATAGAGGCGTGTTGAACCATTGAACACGCAATCAAGTGCCATTGACAGTGAATATCTTCAAGATGGAATCTTTCATTTCTTTGGATGCATCTCAAAATGTCATGACAACATGGGACACCAAAACTTGATCGAAACAACCCTATACATTCATGACCATAATTGTTGTCAATAACTTTCTTGTACTGCTCCAATAACTTGTCTAATGCGTGTTTGGATATCTTCTTTACTAGCGGCCTCATGAACTCGAGTGCATGTCGATGTGCCTGTGTAGACTTGTCATACTCCATTTTGGTGTTCAATTCTGTCAGTTGTGTGTCCAGTAGTAAACGGATTTTCTTGAATACAGTGAGCAGATCGTTATTAACAATGCCTAAAACCCTCTTGACAACATAATGGTTGCCTTCAATGTGAGAGGTGCTGGCCATTCCAAAGTGAGGGAAGCGACCAGTCCAATAACGTATAATCTTGTCTTTGTGAATCAACCAAGTCTCGTATACATACTGCACCAACGCATCGTGACTTGGTCGCCATTTCATTTGAAACGTGGCCCAATTAGCCTCAAAATCTAGCTCGCTGGAAGAGTATAGAAGCTGGTTCCAGTCGTCCATATAGGCATTTGTGTCGTCAGTGCTTGCAAACTTCGTCGTTGCATAGGCCAGAATGTTTTTGTTGACATGCCAGATGCAAAGCAAATTCTTTGTAGAAGGGAACACGATAGCAATTGCACTCATCAATGCAAGTTCTCGATAAGTTACAATTACTGATGGCTTTGTCACAAATTCGAATGACTGCAATGCCCAAACATACATGGCTTCTATCTCGTTGCATATGAACGCAAATCCAGCATTGAACGTACTATTTGTAGCCATAATTCCAACGATGTTGAGCAATGGCATGCCAAATCTATTCGTTTTGTAGGTGCAATCCATGACAAATACCACATTGAACCGTCTGGCAAGATCTGCTGACTTTTGATGACAAAAGAAAAGGCCACTGATTGAGCCGTTCGAGTTCACCTTGGAATTGAAGATAAAGTCGCCAGTGGAGATCTCATCGTATAACGCTTGAATTGGCGAGCGCCCGTCAAGAAACTCGGCTCTTGCAACCACTTTTTCGTTGTGGATTTCTTTCTTGGTGGTCCATTGATTTCTGGTTTTTTCTCTCAAGTAGGCCAAAGTTGAAGCCGCACCAGTTCCAGCATTTGCCATGTCGCGAACAGTGGTTTTTTCTGTATCAATTAGTCTACGAGCCGTTGATATACCGCCGAGATTGTCAGAATGTACAAATTCCCAGCCGTTGACATTCCCCTAAATTAGTGACTAGTTCCAAGAGCTAGAATGTACAAATTGCGACTTAGTTTATTATGATGTCAATGATTAAATTGTGCAACTAAAGCCAAGCCATTATCAATATGATTCGTAGCTTTCTAGTTTTGATTCGTAACTTGTTACACATGATCTTGTACTTCAAAACAACTTCAACCTTGAACTTTGACCCATGATAGTAGTAGTATTATCCATAACTTTCCAATTGACAAGTTAGTATAACTTGTTAGGCATGATTGTGAAGTTCAAAACAACTTGGACCTTGACGTCTAATCCATCTTCAAATTGAATAAGAGGTGGGGCATGACCGTAGACTGAATAGTTACGACGTGTTAAGCTTGATCGTGAAGTTCAAAACAACTCCAGCCTTGAAGTCTGATTTGTCTATAAGTTGAATAAGACATGGGCACTACTATAGAATCAGACTTATTTTGTAAGATATTCCAACAATAATTCAAAATGATAGAAATTCACTCATGCTAGTAAGTTTGCAATTTTAAAGTGACTTTCACTATTGATTTCTAAATTGTACACATAAACTTGGAAATTCTGACACTTTCAATTTGCTGAAAATTGCTAGAAATTTAAACAAATTGTAAAGTGTTTGGATGGGTCAACTAGGTCCCAAGAGCCATTTGCGGTTAACACCCATATTTTTTCCCCCATGGCTTCTTGCCACTTGGCGTCTTGCGTTGCTTCTGCGAAGATTTTCGGCACATGTATCGACACCACCTTCATCATGTACGCATAGTTATGCGCCATGTATTTATTCTCTATACCCATAGCGAATTACAAGAGTCTCATGACGTGACGATTGACGAAGCTTGTCATTCGCCGACTTAATGGCCCTTTTGACCGGATCGGACCTCAGTTCTGAGGGTTCGTCATCATTACCCAACAGATTGTTTGATTCACTTTGATCATACACCTCTTCATCGTTACCGTGTTGGAGCAACTTCAACTTCCCTTTATCACAATGTGATAGCCTCTTCCTAGGTGAAACCAATACTGATTCCTCTTCACTTACCACCTGATCGTGTTGGCTCAACTCTTCTTGCGGCCCACTCAACAGAAATGAGATTCGAATTTCTCCTTGAAGTTCGAAATCTGCCTCAAATGAGCCGGCTACACTGTCCTCATCATCAAAATGTGGCTCTCAGTGCTTGGAAGTGGTACCCGTTAGGCTTGAGTACCATGAGGCTTCTTCATCAAAGATGACGTCCTGAATTACGCGTACCTCTCGAGTTTGGGGATTATAACACTTATACCCCTTTTGTGCATGTGAATAGCTGACTAGTATGCACTTTTCGGCTTTTGCGTCGAGCCTCTTCCTTTTTCCTTTCGGCACATGCACATATGCAATGATGTCGATGAACCTTATGTGTGCCATATTTTTCTTGTGCCTAAAGTAAATTTCATGTGGAGTCACATGTGCTCCCCAGCTGATGTTTGATTCAACAAATAATAGCTTCGGCTCAATAGATTTTTGGCATATACTTTTCTTCAAGCATTGTTTGTGCTGCTTCAACTATTATACAGTTCTTTCTCTTGGTCACACCATTTTGGTGTGGTGTATATCTACAGGAAAATTCCCTTCGGATTCCCTCTTGCAGATATCTAATGAATTGGCAGGAGAAGTACTCCATTTGATCGCAAGCACTTGATTTTCCTATTAGTCTCCCATTCAATTAATCTCTTTAGCTTCAAGAAACAAGAGAAGACCTCACTCTTCTTCTCTATTGGAAAGATCCATGTGTGTTTGGAGAAGTTGTCAATAAAGGAGATGAAGTATTTGTTGAGATATCAGTCCCTTTGGATGGGGACCGATCGAGCCAGATCGAAAGATTCAGAGGAGGAAACCAGATCGGAGGATGCGGAAGGATGTCCGGAAGCCGAATTGGATGGAATCGGAAGAGAGACAGATTTGTAAATATGTTTCTTATGGGCCATTGAGGCCACATTTGTAAATAACCCGTAGGTTATATGAGTATAAATATAACTAGGGCAATGGATAGTTATGTAGCGATTTAGTTGTTATTTTTATTGTTGTACATAGGGAGTGAGAGAGTTAGAAACAAAATACGTATATGTTATAACTGCTGGTTGGCGAAGGTAGAGCTCGAGGTCGTTGCCTTTGAGCCTCATATTGTAATACCTCTCCTCATAGTGATTTTGTTCGGAGTCTGAGAACTCCTGTGGTTTTGCCTCCTGGAGGTTTTCCGCGTTAATATTCTGTGTCATCTTATATTGTGTGCAAGTGTGTATCTATCAATTGTGTTTTTTGGTTGATCCTTCCATCGAGGGTTCGAGACTCGATTGTGGCCGAGCACTATTTCCTGTCAAACTGGTATCAGAGCGAACAACGAATGAAAGAAGATGGAAGGTTCATTCGGCGACATGTTCAAGCTCACCGAATCCAACTACCCAGTATCGAAGTGGAAGGTGAGGGACATGTTGGTGGTCAAAGTTCTCTGGCTACCAGTGCAGTTTGGAGATGCAAGACCATACAAGATAGATGCTCCGACTTGGGAGGTAATGCACATGAAGACAACAACCTACAGCCGATGCTTCATCGACATGAGCTTGTACAACAACTTCAATTAGGAGAATAAGACTCAGAACTTTGGGAGAACATAGGCATCATGTTTCAGAACAAGAATGTTGTAAATCGAGTCTCAGTATTCCAGAAGTTAGTGAGACTCAAATATCAATACAGCTCCAGCATGGCGGAACACATGAATGCCTTCTAGGGGCTCATAAATCAGACAACCTCATTGGAAGTACCTCTAGCCGACAAGGTACTCACGTTGCTGCTGCTCGGTTCCCTCCCGATAGTTGGGAGACGTTAGTTGTCACTTTGGGCCGTCGAGAGAGAGAGAGAGAGAGAGAGGGAGGGAGGGAGGGAGGGAGGGAGAGAGGTATAATGCTAAGACAAAGAGAGAGAGAATAGAAAGGGAAATATTATATTGTAGTGTAAAACGGATTACAAAGAGTAGGCAATAGAGTGCTATAGAATGACATTGAACCAATTTAGTTTTGGGATGATTGATAGATCCCTATTTATAAATAATATAGAACACTCTAGAATATTCTAGGTCATTCTAGAATGTAGAGTAATCTTGAAGGTTTCTAGAGTATTCTAGAAGGTTCCAGTATGTCTAACCAATCAGCCAAGTAATACAACTTGTTTCGCACGATTTTAGAATCGAGAATGGCAACAACCTCAAATTCAGGTCCTTCCAAGAACTCAACAGGTGGTGGGGGTGTTGTATGACGACCTGGAATTGAACTTGTGGTATAAGGTTCCAAAATGGATACATGAAACACCAAATGAAGACGCATGTGAGGAGGGAGGCCAAGAAGAAACACAACATCACTTATCTTACCAGTGATCATGTAAGGGCCAAAACGTTGGTAATCCAATTTACTACAAGGTCGAGTGGTCTTGATGTTGTGTTGGAGGAGCCATACACGATCCCCAACATGGAAAGTTTTGGAGGATTCTAGGCGATGACGATCCGCAAGCCGCTTGTGTGTAACTTGAGCATCATGAAAATTGTGGAGAATGATAGCGTGAATTTCTTGGAGGCGACAAAGACGATCCTCAACAGCAGGGTTGGTAGGAACGTTTGGATGCTCAAGGATGACAACCCGTATTTGCGAAAAATGGAGAATATCCTGTAGAAGAATGGACTAGTTGTTGTAAGCGAATTCAGCCAAGTACAAAAAATCAACCCAACCATTTTGTTGGTAGTTGATGAAACAATGAAGATATTGCTCCAGTGGCTGGTTGATACGCTCAATTTGGCCATTAGTCTCGGGATGATAGCCCGAAGAAAGCTTAGCCGAAATGCAGAGAAGTTTGAACATGTGCTTCCAAAACTTTGAGATGAATTGTGGACCACGATCACTAATAATATCATCTGGCAGGCCATGATGCCTAAATACCTCCCGCATAACGAGATCGACCACCTCTTGACTAGTAATAGACGTCGTACATGGAAATAAATGTGCCATTTTGGTAAGTCGATCAACCACCGTGAGAATTGCATCAAAACCTTTTGAAATTGGGAGATCAATAATGAAATCCAAGGATATAAACTTCCAAGGATTTTCTGGAATGGGAAGTGGTCGGAGTAAGCCATAGGATCGGTGTCGAGGACTCTGTGATCGACAACATGTATCACAGTTGCGAACATACTCAATAAAATGACGAAGGCGAGACCACCAATAGTGTCAAGAAACTAATTCTAGAGTTTGCGAACTCCAAAATGACCAGCCATTGGTGATTCATGACAATGATGTTGAACTTGTAGTCGTGGGGGACCATCAGGAACATACAATAGGTTTTGTCGAAACAGAAAACCACCATGCCCATAGAACTGAATTCGACTGTGAGCAAGAAGAACGATCCGGGACGATATGATCCAAAACATCCTTGGCGAATTCATCAGTGGCCATATGATCTCGAATGGAATCAAGAAGAGTGGAATCTTCAAGAGTTGTTATGGCATTAACTACCATTAATGGTAGGCGATTAGGACCCAAAAGGATTTGTTTTTGATGCTCGAATGCAAGTTTCCCTAGACGAAGTTCCATATAAGAGCACCGTGAAAGAGCATCTGCTTTGCCTTGCTGCATCCCAAGGCAATATATGATGACAAAGTTGAAGTGAGTAAAAAATTGCACCCACCGGGCTTGTCGCCGACTCAAGACACGAGCATTTTGGAAATATGTTAGGTTCTTATGATCTTTGTAAACAATTATTTGCTGAGAAGAACTTTCTAGAAAATGACGCCATTGTTAAAAAGAATCCATGATTGCAAGAAGTTGTTTGTCATGGATCTCGTAGTTGATCTCTGCAACTTCAAACTTTCGGGAATGAAAGGCGACAAGGTGTAGATGTCCATCATCTCCATTCTATGATCGGACACTCCCTAGTGCAAAATTGGATGCATCAGCTTCAAGGATGAAGCGTTTTGTTGGGTCGACATATGCTAAAATCGGTGCCGTTGTAAACACTCGTTTTAAGCTTTCAAATGCTTTGGTTGCATTTGAACTCCATATGAATGGCTAATTATTGTGTGTGAGTTGAGTGAGCGGAAGCACGACCTTGGAATAATCTTTAATAAATTTCCAATAAAAATTTGCAAACCCGAGAAAACATTGCACATCATGCATTGAAACGGTGTCTGCCACTCTAAAATTGCTTGCACCTTCATGGGGTCCATAGCAATACCATCTGATGATACAACATACCCCAAAAATTCCACTTGCTTTTGGCCGAAACTACACTTTTCTAATTTTGCATAGAGACCATATTCTCGTAGTTGACGTAGTACCTGATGAACATGTTCATCATGCTCCTCTTGGGTCTTCGCGTAGATTAAAATGTCATCCAGGTAAACTATAGTGAAGATATCGAGAAAATCTCGGAAAATATCATTCGCCATATGTTGGAAAATTGCAGGTGCATTCGCGAGACTGAATGGCATCACAATATACTCGAAATGTCCATAGTGAGTGCGAAAAGCAATCTTCCATTCATCTCCTGGATGAATCCAAACTAGATTATATGCACCGTGAAGGTTCAACTTTGTGAAATATTTTGCTCCACTGAGATGTTCCAAAAGATTCGGGATTGATGGTAGAGCATATCTATTCCGGATAGTCAATTTGTTTAGCCCATGACCAACCTAAGAGTCCCATTCTTTTTCTTAACGAAGAAGATAGGTGCACCAGTAGGGGATCTAGAGTGCCGAATGAATTCGTTTGCCAGATTCTCATCGATATATTCCCGCAAAGTCTCTAGCTGTACAGGGGAGAGATTATAAATAGGACCCCATGGAGGTTCTTTCCCTGGTTGTAAGTCAATAGGGCAGTCGTATGGCCGATGCTCCAGCAATGTATTGGCCTCTACCTTATCAAAGACGTCTGAGAACTCTTTGTATTTCTCTGGTAGTTTAATTTCTCTGGATGATGGAGTTGCTACTACTGCGAAGACGAACATGGCCTCGTTACCCCCTTCCTCACGCAAATGACGTAGAGAGATGGTCGATAACTTAGGGGATCTAGTATCACATGTCAGAGACTCGAGGGATGCAGGCTTTGTTCTTTGCTCCTGGGTCTCCTCAATTTTTCTTTTTATCCAATCAATCTTCGGGTTATGGAGTTCAAACCAAGGGAGACCTAGAACTATTGGGTGTTCCAGATTGCGAATAATGTTGAAAGAGATTATGCTTGCCAAATCACCAAGAACTATCCGAATTGGCTCAGACTCCTCGACTATATCACTTGATGCTATGGGACGACCATCTACTGTTTCATGTTTTGTGACAATGCAAATTCATGATCCATGAAACAAGAGTTGGCCCCAGAATCTAGGAGGGCAGAGGCTAGGACTTGATGACATGTAGATGTGGTAAGATCGACTTGTGCAGAAAAAACTCTACTCACTTGATTTGATGAAATGGAACCACGACTAGGAACTAACTCTATATAGCTAGGATAGTCCAACCAAGTGGCGCTTATTTTGGCCGGACTTACTCGTTTAACACATCCTCTAATTGGATCAAGACATCGAATCTATTCTCATGGCATGGACTATTAGGCTTACTTATGTTATTAGAAGCATAGTATGAACCATACGTACCATACGTGCATCCGCATCCGCATCCGCATCCGCATCCGCATCCGCATCTGCATCCGCATTCGCATTCGCGAATGTTTCAATCATTCGCGTAAGAAAAACACCCTCAAAGAATGATAAATACCATACTTTTGGATTAAATATTTATTATGAAGTAAATAAGCCTAAAAAATGGAAAAAAACAAAAAAAAACATAAAAAGAAAAGGGAAAAAACAAAAATAAAAAACAAGAATGTTTGAATAACATTTGCATTCGTTTTCCAATGTAGGAAAAAGAATGTTATGCTAGAAGAACACGAATTTTACGCTTGTTCTCGCAATGATAATATAGAAGCCTTGAGTTGGTGAACCTGTTCTGATAACTCTTCATATTGTTGAGCTTTTTCGGTGCTCACTTGTTGTAGGTCCCCAAGTAGCCTTTGATTTTCATGCTCTAATGCCACAAATGTTTTCGTGAGCATGTCGAGCTTGGAAAGAACACACATATATTCCTGTTTGCTCACGAACTCCATAAACACCGGGTCATTTGAAACAGGTAATATGTCGCATTATGAGAACACTACGTCGAAAAAGGGCACAAAAGCACGCAGTTTTCAAAAAGACACGACGCATGTGTAAAGCTTTTTAGAAAAGGTGGCAAAATAGATTGAATTTCAACATGACTACCACTTTGAGGCATAAGTAAAATGCCTCCAAAAATACATCACCAAAATTACAAAATAATGTACAACATGTCTACCAGTTACAATTATACATATTTGTGAGTTTACATCCAAAACAAATTTACAAAGTTTCCGATCATGTAGTAAAACAATCCCCAGCTTGAACCAAACCAATATGTTAAGACATGTCTGATGGACTAGAAGAGCATTCTGACGTCTCATCCTCATCATCAGTGGCAATCAAAGCATTATCCTCATCCAATTCCAACCCAACATCTTTGTGGTTATGAGAATTGCTTCTAGTTATTCTCTGTATTTCGTTTGACACCATGTTTGGGATTTTCTCCTTTATTATCTTGATAGTTGCTTGTCTTAGATGACCTGATTTTGTTAATGAGAAGTCATATACTAGTATGTCAACACGGTCTAGTGCGAGAGTAGCCGTGCTCGGTATATTCTTTCTTCTTCTCTTTCTGCTTGAACATCCGACATCCTTAACCATCTCTAAAGAATACTTTCTTGTAAATGCATCAGGTGAATTTGTCTAATACCAGTGGACTACTATTGACTTTGTTTGACTACTTTCTTCATCCCTTACTAATTCAATAATTTTTGCAATCCAAAATGGATGGCCCAAGGTATCGTCCCCTGCTAATGTTGCAACCAACATTCCCACTTGTAGTTCTTGCAAATTACCTTGCCATCTTGCCTCAACAGTACGTGACTTTCTTGGTCCCACATAAATATCTCTTTGCAGTGGCCGAACTAAATCATGAAGCTCCATATTATTCGATTGTTGGTGATGAGTCTGCGATATCGTTGATTTCATCCCAATGTTCCATGTGAATGGGATACGGATTGGCCATAAACCGGCGATGTAATTATCTAAAATGGTGCATTGATGGGTGAAGAAAATCTCCCACCATTCAACATCCTCATCACCGGCATACTTCTTAGTCCAATCAATATTATTTTGTTTCTCTGCTAGACATCTCAACCAATATGCCCTTTGTTCATCAATAGTACTATTTGGTGCTACATTTTTACGATCATCATATGGCATTTGTTGTGCACCATGTAGAGGTTCATCTGGGATATGAAGAAGGAGCTTACAACCTTCTTGGGGCTCCCATTGTGCACTAGATGAGTATTGTTTCGCAAACAACACCGTCATCTTGAGGTGGGCCGATCTTTGTTTTATGAGGAAGACATGGTTGAAACTTATATTATTAAGAGGTGCAAGCACCCTACCTTTAGTCCCGCCACTATCCATGCAGAAACGTTTAAAGTCGTATACTTCTTCCAAGTGTTGTACTTCAGGCTTTGGTGTATATGCTTCACTAATCAATTTGGATAGCGTGGGAAGTGTGAAAGCATTACAGCAAGCAAGTTTCTTTGAGAACCTACTGAACATTTGATCTATGTGATCATGGGTATGACCAACCAACAAGAAGTTAACCTTTATCTTTTTAAATATGCCCCTCTCTACTAGCATGCTTAGATAGCCGAAGACAGTTGAGTTCTTATTCTCTCTTGCTGTGTTGTCTAGTTGCACATATAGAACTGGCGGGAGTATACATGACCATGATTGCAATACCCTGTGCATGACAGTGATAGTAAGATTAGGGTCGTTGTGGATATTGGGATAAGTTAAGAACACTTGCGGTCTTATAGTTTGACAATATGTCAAACAACCCACTAGATGCATTTGCACGAGACACTCATCTCCAATATCCTTGGGGAGTGTTTGAAAATGCGGCAAACAAGTTTTCTTTTGATCCATGCCGTCAATAATCATGCACATATACTTTTCGGGAGATTGAAACGCTTTTTGTCGGTGATGCATAGCCTTAGTATGTTCCAATGCTTGACTTTCACGATGTTCTTTTAACAGGTTCTTGTAATTCTTGATCTCTACATCTGATTTTCCACCCTTGGCCATACTTTTTAAACTCGCACATATTGAGCAGACTCCCATTCACACCTTTCGTGGGATAACCACGTTAATAAATTGTAACCTCCATAGTCGATTAAAATGCTTGTACTGTATGTAAGGCTCAACATCGGAAGACATGTCGTCCTTGTATGATTGGTAAACTTCCCTTCGAGTAAAGTTATCTGACAAATGAAGTCTTCCTATCGTTGGCATAACTTCGCACTGTTTTGAAAAATATACCTCCATCCACCTAATTGCATGTTGCCCAATTTGACCCTTACATCCAGAACCATTTTGATCGAACTGTACCCAGGAGCCCTTCAGAAGTCGCTCTTGAACTCGTTGCAGCCGCATATTTCCAATGCTATGAGTGATTTTAAAAGCTGCTCGACAACACTTGGTATTTAGTCCAAGGAAATATTCAACTTGCGTTGAATTAGGCCCTGCTTTGTGATCCAATTTAAGTTGCATATGCGAAAGAAGAAATGTATCTTGCTCTTCCCCATTAAGTGACAAGTATTTTTGTCGTGTTTCACGTAACCTTAACTTTCCATAAGTTGATAGACAGAGATTCGCACAACACGATTTGTTCAAGTCGCATAGAAGTTGACGATCAGAACATAAGAAATTAAATCTCTTTTCACTAACTTGTCGAGGAACTCTTTTAAATGCTAGAGGTTTAGTAATGCTATTGTTATCTATCGACGAAGAATCGTCCGCTTGTAAGCTTGCATGAAGAGGGCCATCAACAGGATCAATTGAAAACAGAGAATTCGAAGTACTAGGAGCCACACTTTTCTGTTTAAGCCGCGAATGTTTTTTGTGGTCGTACTCTTCTATTGAGAAATACAAGTTGTCTGACAATGAAAAGGGGGCAATAGAAAAAAGAGATGTTCTACTTGTAGAAGAAGACATTTGAGGGAGTCTAACTGTATTCTAAAACCTTCTTTTGAGAAAATTAAGGAATGCTAAAGCCTAACTATATAACTACCCGAACACTTAGATTAACTATATTATTTTCTCAAAATTGACATAATTTAGATGATAATTTGCGTGATTTAGATAAAATTGTATGTTGTTTCTATGTTTTCACCAACGTTTTTAATTTCAGTGAACCCAGACAAAAAGTTCCTTCATTTAGATTGAAGATTCGATCTTTGACAAAACGAGATTCTGGCTCCTTCATCAAGGACACGAGTAAAAAGATTTTATTTGACTCAACGGGGGAAGGAGGATCCAAGTCATCTGTGGCTACTACCAAAATCAACAAAGGTAGTACGCAAGAGGAGAAAACGGTTGAGGTGAAATATAAGGATTACCCCGAACTTGAATGGTGTCTCTCCTATGTCGAGGAGGATGGGGTGCTGTTATTGATAACGGCAAAATCGGACGGGGAAGGGAAACTTCAGCTTGGAAAAACATTTAATTACGGGCATGTAACCAAGCTAGAGTACGAAGACATTGACTCTACAAGTATTTTAATCGACGTCTCGAGCTCAGTTGGCAACAGGCAATTGCGACTTGATGAGGGAAACCTAGTACCCGAATCTTGCAATCCCAAGGCTTTGCGTAGAGACCTGCAAACGAAAAATAACTTGTTGGTAGCTCTTCGGCCGTACGTGACAGGAGAGATGATGACCGGTGAAGCAGAAACTCCACCGAAAAAGTCTAGGAAGACAAATCCTGTTCAAAAGAAATATACTAAACGACCATGACCCGAAGAAGAAGAAGAAGAAATATTAGAGTTCGTGGAAGAAGACGATGACCAACAAGTCGACGTCGTGGCTCCAGGCGGACAACTATCTTCTGGTGTCCTGACGTCAGAACAAAATAAAATAAGAGAAAATATTGTGAAGACTAAACTTGTGCGCAGGGGCCAACTATTTCATTTGCCCATTACTTCTATCCAAAGGCCCCCCATTGACCCCGTGACTGGAAGACATCCCTTGGAAATTAGGGAGCCGCACTCCGTCCATGTGCAAAACCTGAAAAGCAAAATGAAAATCAATCCTCACGCTACTGCGGTGCCATTTTTGGTAATGGTTGATCAAGAACAATGCCCAACAGTAGTAGATTTCAAGTATAGCTCTGCAGACGATTACACATACTATGTAATCGGAGGATCACATTCGGCCGAAGCTCGACGACAGCTTGTCAAAGAATATCCTCTCACGCCGTTCTTCAAGTACGCCGAATGTAAGGTATATGCAGGACTAACTCACGAGGAGGCGAAGCTGCTCGCATGGGACCATAACAATGACAACGATTATAGGCAAAAGATGTCATGTATAGAGAGGATAAGATTTTTTCATCATGAATACCTGGATGCCTTGAATCGTTTTGGTCCAAGATTGTGGCCTGGATTGCGACGCCAGTGTTTATTGGAAGTAGGGATTGCAGTGGATGAGAGTACCAAATCCGAAGGTCTCCGAAAATATGATTCTTGGTTTCAACTAGCTTTTCGGACCGGAGAGGTGTGGGATCTCCAAGACAAAATATTCTCTATGTGGGAGCGGAAAGAAGTCAAGGGGCAAAGATAAAAAAAGGGACGAATTGATCCACAAGTTGAGATGAAATCAAAGACCAAGGGAAAAAGCGACTTGGTAATCGAGGAGTTAGCAGAGGACATGAAACTTTTACCTTGGAGATCATTACAAGGTATCAAAGATGATAGATTGTTAATATCCGTGCTATCTCGAGTGGTCGCCAAGGAATTTAGTTTGGACGAGATGGTAACAGACTTGCAAAAGTAAGTGTTTATAGTATACCTTTTCATGAAAGTCTTCAATTATTTTGAATATCTTATTTCTAATTTCATATTGATTGTGCAGTCACAAGGTATACATGAAGATTCAGGAGTTGATGATGCAAAAACTGAGTTTACCGACATGGGAAGAAGTTGAACAAGCCTGCCCGATAACTTCTTCCTACAAGGCATTGGAGGAATATTTTATTGTATTTAGAGAATGGGTATGTGTCTTTTGAATGTTGATATGTTAGAAACTAATGTTCCCTGCTAACAACAATGACACTTGCAGAAACCATCAAAATCGAAAAAGAACAACGACAATAATGACGGTATTCCAACGGCCTTCATCACGCACTTAGAACGTGCGAAATATGAGAAGAGAATGACCAAAGGGAAGGAAATGGAACTGCCCGAGGATTCGGAGACTGTAAAGAGTTTTTTGCATAGGTCCGATCCTTTCAAACAGCTTCATTATAGTGTTTTCAATGGCGAAGTATCCTAGATGCTCAAACTGTTATCGAGAAGGCACTACACTTTGCTGATAGCTGACATACCATATGGTTTCCGTATTGCAGGATCAACATATGATGATGTGCCTTTCAAGTACCCTCAGATCGAGAAAATGGTAAAGGATTTCGCAGAACTGACATTGGCCCCCTTGTGGAGGATAGTCATATTTCATAGCATGGGGCAATCACTGTCAGTCACAACAGCTTTGAAGTCCCGTTGTCATGCCACTGAACACATGCATTGGTGCGTTATAGTTCGCTTTTACTCATTACAGTACTTCTTATTATATGTACACATTTACACCTCTAATACTTGATTTTCTTTCTCTATAGGATCAAAACAAATATTACAAGTAGCCCTGGCGATCGAATGGTTAGTGCGGTCGAACATTTTTGTGTGGGCTACTATGATTCAATTACAAAGAAGAAGGCTAGAGCACATGTCAATGAGCGTAACGTGGTTAACTACATCATGTGCCCAGGTGTAACCAAAAAATTAAGACATGTGTCAGGGGATAAAAGTATGGTGAACCCTTATCAAAAACCTCAAAGATTGATCAACCGCCTCATAAAGCTCTTCTCGAATCCAGATGATTGGGTCCTAGACTTGTTCTCTGGCACATGTATAATATATATATTTAATTTCAATCCTGTCGATCAAGTTTAAGACGTTACTTCTTATATATACTTGTTTGTGTTCATGCAACCATTAGGTACGACAGCTTGTGCATTGAAGATGTTTAGAAACTGTGTTGCATTGGAGAAGGATCCTGCTCAAGTTAACTTCATCAAAATGAGGATCACAGGAATCTGCGACTGTCCAGATCAGGATCAAGAAGTCGGAGCAAAACACATCAACGAGACAGAGATGTTCCAGATGACTTCACGAGAACCAATGGAACCAATTGATGAAGAAGCAGGGGAGCTGGTGGACCTGGAAGATGTAGCACAGTTTGACCATACATCAGATTCGGGAGAGCTTGGAGATGACACGAATGAAAATAGTCTAGAACAATTAGCGCCAGAGGAGCCTGCTCTGCCTGATTTGCTTATAGATTGATGTAGATGGCGTAATGTAAAAATTGAGGATTTTGAGGCATAATGTTCACCATCACTTCATATTATATTTGTATATGAGAACATCTGTAATTGTTTATCGTTTAATTAAATTCACCTATTCATAATTTCCCTTTTTAATCATTATTGGAACCGTAGTTTGTATTTACATATAATTGGTCACCATGCTCTTCTTCAGTTTGAGATATTAACATGATATTGTAATTTCTCATTTCCGTTAGCATGACTGTATATGAAAAGGCGAATGTTTTTGATAATAAGAGGTTTTTAGTTACCTACGGTTCAAGTCTACTGGTTCCACATAGTATAAATGAATGTCGTACGTAATTGTTACTCTTACCAATTACATTGTCATGAACTATATGACATTATACAATGAAACTATCGATATACCCGTCCAACAAGTGGGGTACTACTTTATTCCTAAACCCAAAACCACATATTTATAATTACGGTTTATGTAGTTTTACTCTACAATTTGAATATGGATACCAATTTTAGAACTTTATATTGAACCAAGTCTTCAATTGTGCTCCATGATATGCAAATTGACACGAATGTGGACACATATACAATTTAGTAATTGCTCGGTTTTTTTTGTTCTATATTTAACCATCAAGTCGCAAAAGGGGTACGCATGCATCGTATATTTTCGATATCAGGCTAATATAGGGTACTTTTCTACATCTGGCCAACTATGCCAAAAGAGAATACGACATATTACCTGTTTCAAATGACCCGGTGTTCATAGCTTATGAAGGGAGAGGAGGAATAAGAGAACTTGTTAGGAAGAGGAAGAAATGAGAAAATTGGTTCAAACCGTCAAGAGAGAGAGAGAGAGAGAGAGAGAGAGAGAGAGAGAGAGAGAGAGAGAGAGATGTAGATAAGAGGAAAGTCGATGTGGCAGTTTTCACAGTTATGTTGTATCGGAACTTTGTCCCCAGATAAGTTACATTTGTGTCGTTTTGTATTGCAACACCTTAGAGGGTCGCCCTTGCCACACCGCTACTTTTGAAGTAGTTTTGATATCAAGGTTTTTTGTATTGTCATGATTGTTTTAATATAAACATACATTTACGAAAAAGAAGAAGAAGAGAGAATTGAAAGGGAAATATTATATTGCAGTGTAAAACGGATTACAAAGAGTACGCAACAGAGTGATATAGAATGACTTGAACCAATTTAGTTTTGGGATGATTGATAGATGCCTATTTATAAGTAATATAGAACACTCTAGAATATTCTAGGTCTTTCTAGAATGTAGAGTAATCTAAAAGGTTCTAGTATGTAGAACACTCTAGAATATTCTAGGTCATTCTAGAATGTAGAGTAATATAGAATATTCCTATGATATTACATTATATATTCTAAAAACTATACATATAAACATATGATTACAATGGTTATAGATTTGACATGTGTATAACAAGGTCGTGGGTTCAAATCCTTTCGAGGAATAATGTGAGTGTCATCATGGCATGGGCAACGCTGGGTGAGAAGGGAAACACCTATCCTTAGCAAGGGTAAAATCAAGGTTGATGGACGAAGAGGCTCATTGGAAAGACAAGCAAATGATCTTCGACTCAAAAGCCCTAGCTACGGAAAACGACACACAACGAGGGAGTGTCCGGAATCGGAGTCCTCAGAATTGGGAAAAGTCGGGGACGAGGTCAAAGTCAAGGGGGAGACCCACGTGCTTCTATTTTGGGAAGCTGGGGCATTTCCAGAAGGACTGCCGACACTACCCGAAAGAGAAAGGAATCGACAGTGCCGACTCAAAGAAGAGTTCAAACCGGAATAGCTCGGATTGGAAAGGAACGTCGGTAATCGCAACAAGAGAAGAAGATGTGCTCCTCATCACTGAGGAGCACACCGACTCAAAGAAGAGTTCAAACCGGAATAGCTCGGATCGGAAAGGAACGTCGGTAATCGCAACAAGAGAAGAAGATGTGCTCCTCATCATTGAGGAGCGCAAGCTACACCTTGTTAGCGACGAAACGACGTGGGTGGTCGACTCCGGAGCGTCGTTCCATTTTACTCCTGACCGAAAGTGCTTCGCATCCTATAGAGCCAGATATCACGGTTGTGTGAGGATGGGGAATGAATGTGTAAGTTGAATTGTCGGCATAGGAGACGTTGTCGTGCCTTTCGGCTCCGGATCGTTGCGTGAGTCGGGTGGGAACCACAGAGGTCTTGGACTAGGAGAAAGAAGTTCGTGAGATAGAGATTAATTATGAGTAAATAGCGAAGAGAAAGATAAGAAACTCGTGAATCACACGAGTATACTATATTAATTGGTACTTAGGGTGTTAAGAGAGAAGTAGATGTATAAATCGTGAATCCCACGAATAATTTTTGTATTGATTAATACTTAATCCAAATAATCAACAACCCTTTATATATTTCTCTCCTCCTTATATAAGGAAGGAAGAGCTAAGCATGGCTTCATGCTTTTTTTTTACAAAAAGTGTTCATGTCCACTAAATGTGCATGTGATGCTTTTTTATTTCCTAAGTATAGGGCTCATGCACGCTAGATGTGCATGAGTTATTTTTAGTGTCTCGTGTTTTTCATATATTAAAAAAATACACGATTTACCTTTTAATAAAGGTATGCATAAATAAAGGTCTTATACGTATTAAATCTATATTTTAAACACTTAAGATAAGTTAATGTAATGGTAAGGTTGGGGTTTGTCAACGTGGAGGTGCAGAGTTCGAATCACGCCTTGCATAGTAGTGAGTATTTCCTTTTTTTTTTACATTTATGTCTCTTTATCCGGCTCTTCCTTGCCGGTATGCCGTTTTCCTCCTTGCCGGTATGCCGTTTTCTTCCGGTTCTCACCGAGCACTCCATTCTCTATCCGGAGGGACAAAAATATAATTTCCACATAGTGTGCAACCTACACTACGACACTCGCCCCCTCCAAACCCGCACATCCTCCGGTATGTGCCGAAGTTCTTGATTCTTCGTATCCGTCTTCATCCGAAGCTTCCTCCGATTCTCCCCTTATGTCGACTATGAGTTGTAATCCACTTTCTTCGCTTCCCGCATCATTGTGGTCTTCGTCCGATTGCTCCTCGTTGTCGGCCTCGACTTGGATCACATAAGGTTTGTCGTCGGTCCGCTTCTTGAAAATCTTCACCCGCTTCCCGGCTATAGGCACTCGTAGTATTGTTCCATCCAACTCGGACAGTCGGTACGTCCCGTTGTCGAAGACCTTCCGAACCTCGTACGGCCCGAACCACCTTTTCGCGAATTTCCGCATCGTTGTATGTTGATGGTCCAAGCTACTATCATAGACGATCACCCAATCTCCTTCTTCAATCCTCCTCGGTCGTAGTCGGTGCTTTGTGTCGAACCGGCTTTTGTTCCGGAACCGTGCTTCTTGTTGTCGGCGTGACGCTTCCGCTACATCTTTCGGTCTTCCCTCCAGTTGTCGTATCCGGACCGCTAGTAGTTCTTCCCGGCTCATCTCTTCCTTCCACGGTAGTATTGTCCATGTCGCGATTGCGGTTTCCGTTGGCATTACCGGTGCTTGTCCGGTCATGAGTTCTGCCGGCATGTAACCGGTCACGGAGCTATGCGTCGTCCGATCCGCCCATAGTGCATACGGAAGCATTTGTGGCCAATCCTTCACCCTTCTGTCGCATGCCTTCGCAAGTGCTTTCACGATCGGACTATGTCCTCGTTCGATCTTCCCGTTGGCCTCCGGATTGTAGGCCGTTGTCAACGTTAACCGAACTCCATGTTTGGCGAAGAATCCCCTAGCTTTGTCCGAGTCGAGTTCTCCCCGGTCCGCAATCACTTGTCCTACGCAGCCGTACCTACAAAACACTTCTTCCAAAAGAAATTGGCACACCGCGGCACACGTTTTCCTCCGAAGCGCTCGACCTTCAACTTGGTTTGTGAGATCTTCTCGAGCTAACACCAAGTATTTCTTTTGTCCAATCCCGGTCGGCATAGCTACAATGTCGACCATCCACTTGAAGTTGATTGTCGGTGAGAATGTCGGATGCAGCTCATCTCGGTGTCGGACCCCGGAGTAGACTTGACATTTCTCGCAGCTTTCTGTGAACTCCGCGACATCTTTATACATGTTCTTCCACCAATATCTTTGCTTGATTTTCACAAAAGTTGCCCATGTTCCTCGATGTCCAGCCCAATCGGATTCGTGGAACTCGGACATTATCCGGTTTCGTTGCTCTTTCGTCCCGACTACTCGAAGTGGTATCCCATCCGGTCTTTTCGGCGTCCTCCATATTAAACCGTTTTCCAAGAAGAATTTTTGGACTTGCCTCTTCTTCCTTCGGATCTCGGCTCTCCTTTCTTTATCATTGGTTGAATCCTCGACCTCTTGTAGCATCTTCCCGATCATCAAGGTTTCCCCCTCGTATTCTTCTTCCCGGAATTCTCGGATCACGTTCACTCGGCATATGTGTTCTGACGTGAAGTAGTCTTCGGAAACTTCTTCATTATCTGATTCGGTTATGTCGTCTTCAAACCGCGCCCTCGATAACATGTCCGCTACCGCGTTGTCCTTCCCTGAGATGTGTCGAACCTCCGGATTAAGTGACTTGACATATGCAATCCACCTTAGCATAGCCACATCCGGTATCGTACAACACCGCATCATCCCGAGTATCGGAAGACAATCCGTCTCGATCACCACTTCAGCTCCGATCAAATAATCCCGATCCGATTTTATCGCCGACACGACTCCCCACAATTCTCTTTTGACTTGTGCATATCCGCGTTGCCTTTCGTTGAGGACCTTTGCTCCAAATCGGATCGGATACCGCGAACCATCCGAGTCGGCTTGATTGATGACCCACCCGATACCGGCTGGACTTGTATCAACCGTTACTATGATTGGCCGCTTGTAGCTTGGCTTCTTAAGTGATTCCGCCCTCCATAGTGTCTTCTTGAGCTTCCTCATGGCTTTAGTGTGTTCCGGTTTCCACTCGAATTTCTTACCTTTCCGCAACAAGTGATAGAGCGGGTCCGATATATGTGCATAGTGCGGAATCCATATGTGATAGAATGCACACGCACCCAGAAACCTTCGGACTTCCGATGTTGACTCACATACTTCCTTCATAGCTTGAATCGCATCGATCTTTGTTGGTGACGGTCTTCGGCCGTAGGGTCCACATAGATGTCCGACCACCAATATTTCTTCTTGCCCGAATGCCGATTTCTCCCCGGAAAGTGTTAGGTGCACATCTTCTAGCTTTCGCAACACTTTCTCGCAATCATGAATATGGTCGACCACGAACTTTCGGCATCCCCGATCATCCATAGTCTCATCTTTTTCTTCCACCGCGCATCCTTTCATCGGAATGTCATCTAGAAACGGCATCGTTATCTCCGGGATGCAATCTCGAAGCACCTTGTTCATCGCGTTCATCATATGTGCAACCGAGTTTGTCGCTCCTTGTGGTAGTGTGCACATTCGAACTAGTCCTATCAGTGTCCGCATGGTAGTGATGTCTCGGCTCTCCACGGCTAGTTGGAATTGGTCATACCCCGAGTATAGGTCCCCGATGGAGTATATCGCACGTCCGGCAAAAGCTTCCGCGAATTCGTCCACTATCGGACCGACTCCCGAGTTCCGGATCGTGACCTTGTTCACCGGTTGCAAGTCTTGGATGAATCGGAGTGACCCATTCTTCTTCGGAACCGTAAACCATCGATTTGAGTACGGAGCACTTGATGGCTCTAGAATCCCCATCGCCACCTTCTCCTTGAGCAAGTCGATGACTTTCGGAATATGCGCCCGTGGCACCGGAATCGGCTTCAGGTTCCACAGTACATGATCAATCGTGAAAATCACCATCGGCTCCACTATCTTTGGATCAATGCATCCGATCTCCCTCGATGTGAACGCGAATGCTTTGCCATGTTGCTCCAACATCTCTCGAAACCGTTTTTCTTCTTCTTGTAAGAGGAACCCACCTCCACCGATCCGAAGTTTCTTCCGGGTCTCATCTGTGAAGGCATGTCCGATATCCACGGACTTCCGAAGTGTCGGATCTCCCGAGACTTCTTTCTTCTTTTGTTCGCTATCGGCGGGTAGTGGTCCCGCGGCCGGTTTCACCTTCTTCTCCACGGTCTTGTATTTCGTACTTACCATTGCTTCTTCTTTGCGGAGCGCATCCGGCCCCATTTTCGCAACGATCTCGTACATCTCGACCGATTCCACCGGGACTACCCGGTTCCCTTGGCTTTTATCTTCCGCAAGCTCTTCAAGCCGTTGTAGTGTATTCCCATAGAACACTTCCTCGATCACTCCCACGATTTCTTCGTCTTCTTTTATTATTGATGCCGACCGTAACTTATCCTCCACTTGTCGGTATTGTTTCTTCATTCCTCCGGTTACGGACGTGTACGTAGATGCCCCATCCGGGCCGATTCGTACTTGTTTTGCTCCGAGAGTTTTCTTCCTGTGTGGGGTATCAGGGCTTCTCGGACTATCACTTCCCCACTCCGCAACAGTCCGCTTTAAAAATCCATTCTCACTTGGGACAAGAGTTCCCTCTTGTTCCTTTCGTGATTTGCCGGCACTGTTAGGAATTGGACGGATTTCCCTCCGTTTTGGCTCCGAATTCGCGCAAAAGCCGCACCACTATCGAGCACCTTCGTCTCCATCCGTGAAGCCATGATAAAGGGTTGGCCGAGGATGACAGAATGTGAAACCTCATCCTGCACAAAGAAATTTTGGTCAATTTCGACATCCCCGATCTTTACCGTCACATCCGGACAAGCCGCAAATAGGTCTTCTGTCGTTTTCGTGGCTGCCCGAATCTTCCATCCATGGTTGGTGTTTATAGGCCACTTCCCCTTTCGGTAGAACTCCTTGGACATCAAGTTGATCTCCGATCCGTGATCAATCAATGCTAGCACGGGTTCTTTGATGTTGCCGATTCGGACCGGAGTCTCCGTAGTCGCACGTGCCCAGTGTGGCCTTGTATAGTGGGAGTTCGGAATTTCGCCTTCCACTTCGGTGTCGTTCATTGAAACGGTATTTGCATTCACCCTTGGAGCATTTTCCTCCGTACTTTGTCTCTTCCTTTTCACGAGATCCACGAGAAGATCGTGAAACTCCTTCTTCGCTATTCCAAGTAGTTCCCGCAGCGAAAAATCTACCCGGCTATCCAAGATTCTTTCCTCGAACACTCTTTTCAAGTCGGTTTGTTGTTCTATGTCCGAGGCGAGCTTGAATGCCGGAGTCGCCTTTTCTTTTCCCTTACCTCCGGAGTTCCAGCTTTCCGGTATCTTCGATGGTCCGGCCGCATCCTCCGTGCGCCGTCGTTTCTCGTCCACATACACCTCATGTAATTGACACAGGGCGTATATGCTATTCTTGTCGACAGGGCACTCCCATCCCGTAGCTTCCCGGACGCCTTCCGCGGTGTTTTGGATATCGTTGGAGTCGGTTTTCTCGGTGTTTCCTAGCACCTCCGGCCAGAAAGACGCCTTCGCTCCCGTTGACTCCCCGACACATATTCCCGCGGTTGTCGCATAGTTGCTTCTTGCCGCTAACTCCTCCTCGAGCACCTTCTTCATGCCACCTTTCCGGAAGTTCGGTCGGAGTGGCTTCCGAGAGTCCATCGAATGAATCCGGTTTCCCTCGTAGTAGATGAGATCCCGTCGTAGCGCCTCCTTATGGTCGTCGCAATCCCTCCGATCGTGTTCGGCGCTATCGCACCATATGCACCGTCGATCCGTATATTTGGAGCTTGTGGGGCGGTCATCCGACTTCTTCACCATCGCGATCTTTAGATTCTCCATCTCCTTCAGCAGCTGCTCCACCGTAGACGCGTCGACTCCCTTCTCGGCCGTAATCTCCCGAGCCCTCGGTTGATGGTCTTCCAGTCCCGTTCTCGGTTTCGGAATCGGTTCCGAAACCCTCTTTTCTTCGTTGGCAAGCCATTGCCCCCTCTTCGTGTACCGCGCGACGATATCCCGCACGCTTTCCCATGTTTCGGTGAGGCCGCTTTCGGTGGTCGTGTCCTCAAGAAGCACTCCGAGATCTTTCCGGTCCCGGACGTCCACAGCTCGCAAAAACATGATGACTTTGTCCGGTGCAAGAATAGTTTGATCTCTCGCGGACAACCTCCCAAACCGACTTTCGAATGTCGAAAACACTTCGAGGACCTTCAGCCCCTTACCTGACGTTTCCACCCAATCCTCGAATCCCCTCCGCGTTGCCTTGGAGGAGTCCTCGATGGCAAACGTGGTCTTTAACGCCTCTTCGAATGCTTCCCACGTCGGATTTTGTTGTTGCAACCCGCGGATACTCCCTTGAAGCCCATCGGTCGCCACCCGGTTAAAGGATGTCACTTGCAGTCCTTCCGAAGCCCGGCACCGGAGCATCTCCGCCTTGTAGTCCTGCAAATATCGCGACACATCCTTACCATTAAATTGCCCGTTGCGTTGCATGAGCCGCTCTACTGATGCCGAAATCTCCGACATCGTGCGTTGTTCTTGAAGCATCCGTTCGAACATCGCCATCATATTGTTAGCTTGTTGAGCCTCCATCTCCTTGCCACCCGTCTTCACGTCGGGTTCACCAACTGTGTCGTGCCTTTCGGCTCCGGATCGTTGCGTGAGTCAGGTGGGAACCACAAAGGTCTTGGACTAGGAGAAAGAAGTTCGTGCGATAGAGATTAATTATGAGTAAATAGCGAAGAGAAAGATAAGAAACTCGTGAATCACACGAGTATACTATATTAATTGGTACTTAGGGTGTTAAGAGAGAAGTAGATGTATAAATCGTGAATCCCACGAATAATTTTTTTATTGATTAATACTTAATCCAAATAATCAACAACCCTTTATATATTTCTCTCCTCCTTATATAAGGAAGGAAGAGCTAAGCATGGCTTCATGCTTTTTTTTACAAAAAGTGTTCATGTCCACTAAATGTGCATGTGATGCTTTTTTATTTCCTAAGTATAGGGCTCATGCACGCTAGATGTGCATGAGTTATTTTTAGTGTCTCGTGTTTTTCATATATTAAAAAAATACACGATTTACCTTTTAATAAAGGTATGCATAAATAAAGGTCTTATATGTATTAAATCTATATTTAAAACACTTAAGATAAGTTAATGTAATGGTAAGGTTGGGGTTTGTCAACGTGGAGGTGCAGAGTTCGAATCACGCCTTGCGCAGTAGTGAGTATTTCCTTTTTTTTTTACATTTATGTCTCTTTATCCGGCTCTTCCTTGCCGGTATGCCGTTTTCTTCCGGTTCTCACCGAGCACTCCATTCTCTATCCGGAGGGACAAAAATATAATTTCCACATAGTGTGCAACCTACACTACGACAACGTGTGACTGACTATGTCAACTGGGTGCAAGCTGTTGTTGGAAGATGTCTGACATGTTCCAAAGGTTCGGTTGCACCTGATATCAGTCGATTGGCTGGATGATGAAGGTTACACGGGTAGCATTCGGAACAGAGTCATGAAGTTTAGCAAAGGGTGTCTGATTGTGGCTTGAGCCCAAAAGATCAACAAACTGTAATTGATGCATGCTTGGATTTGCCGTGAGGAAGTTAATCTAGCAGCGGACACTACCGGTGAGCTGTGGCACAAGAGGTTGTGTCACATGAGCCAGAAAGGGATGCATAAACTTGTCGAGGATAACCTTATTCCGGAGGTGAAAGATGTGTAACTTGAGATGTGCACCGATTGCTTGGACGATAGGCAGAACTGAACCTCCTTCCGAACCTGACCACCGACAAGATGGAAAGAACCAATGGAGCTTGTGCATACCGATGTATGCCAAGTGGACACAAAGTCCCATGCTAGGTCGCAGTACGTCGTGATGTTCATAGATGACCACAACCGGAAGCTATGGGTCTCGTTGTTGAAGACAAAGGATCAGGTACAGATTGTCTTCAAGGAGTTCCACGCGAGAGTAGAAAGAGAAACCGGCCAAAGGCTAGAAATAGTTCGAGCTGACAACTTTGGACAATACCGGGGGCAGTTTGAGCAGTTTGAAATCGGCCAAGGAGGCACTGATTGTGGCCGTGTCGATGGCGATAGTTGTTACTAGTTAGGGTTACACAGTGCCTTACCCTCAGTCCTTGGGTGTTTGGCTCAAGGTGATTATGGTTCAGGGATAAACACGTACCTCATGACCGTGGTATAGATGACTGTGTACTAATCTCGTAAGTGGTAACCTAATCATGGAGACTATCGAGATTAGGAGGATGGCTACATTCGAAGCCTTATGCAATAGCATGCCCCTGCGTATGAGATTCGACACAGAAATGAACTCGATACAAACAGAGATAAGAATTACGAGAACATAGTAAGTCAGGCAAAATAGAGACTATATTGCAAAGAATGAATACAAATTATCGCTAGCTATTACAAGTTTTCCATGCGATGGTTGGTTATGCTCGGCATGTGAACCGTTACACACATTCATAATGCTTCGGCTTATACTACGACTGCTACTACTCCCTCATTATTACGTGACAGGAACTAAACGCTCCCTATGCGCAACACTCGGCCACAACCGAGCTTAGAATCATACACAGAAAAAACGGGTAATGAATGCACGACACAATGGAGAGAAGAGTACACAGGATGTTTACGTGGAAAACCCAAACACGGGATAAAACCATGGCAGTCCACAGACTGCTAACTATCGCTATGTAACAATATACAATAGATGAACACAGAGGCAACGACCTCTTGTTCACTGTCTTCGCCACAGGCGGCGGTTACAACAGAGATACGAACTCTTCGTCTCTTTATATATATCTCTCTCTCTCTCTGTACACTGTTGCACTCTAGTCTTGCGCAAACAATAATGACAACAACAATACTAAGTTTGCCCTAAGTCATATTTATACTAATATGAATTTTTAGCTATTTACAAATATAGCCCCATTGGACCCTCAAAAACATATTTACGAATATGTCCCTTCATCCGGTGAGCACTCCTCACCGGACCTGCATCATCCGGCGCTTGTCGGGCACTCGTCATCCGGTTCTCACCAGGTCTTCCATTTCCAGATACTCCACATCCGGTTCTCATCGGGTCTTCCGTTGCCGGGTACTCGTCATCCAGTTCTCACCGGGTCTTCCATTGCCGGGTACTCCACATCCGGTTCTCACCGGGTCTTCCGTAGCCAGGTACTCCACATCCGGCTTCTCACTTCCCATCCGTAGGGACCTGTTTCCTAACAAACTCCCCCTTCACTCCGGCATGAGATGTCTTACTAGTCCAATCTGCTTCCGGCATGCATCCAGCTTGTCGGGTGTCACTACTTTGGTCAGCATATCTGACCCGTTCTCGGTTGTGTGGATCTTTGTCAGTACGAACTCCTGGTCATCTACTCTTTCCCGGATCCAGTGATACCTTCACTGGATATGCTTTGTCCGGGAATGGTAAGCCACATTCTTAGCAAGGTGGATGACACTTTGACTGTCGCAATAGAGTTGGTATTCATCTTGCTGGATACTGAGCTCTCCGATGAAGTCCTTCATCCATAATATTTCCTTGCCGGCTTCCACAACCGCCATGTACTCCGCCTCCATGGTTGACAACGCAACCGTCTTCTGCAGCCTCGACTGCCACAAAACAACTCCCCATGCATATGTCATTACATACCTGGATGTAGACCGGCTGGTATCCACATCAGCCGACATGTCCGAATCGGTAAAACCGTCAAGTTGAGGTTTTCTGGAGCCGAATCGGAGACACATATTTGAAGTGCCCTTCAAGTACCGGAGTATCCATTTGATCGCGTTCCAGTGCTCCTTGCCGGGATTGCTCATAAATCGGCTCACCACTCCGACTGCGTATCCTATATCCGGTCGGGTACACACCATTGCGTACATTAAGCTCCCCACGACAGAGGCATGTGGAACCTTCATCATATCAACCTTCTCTGCTTTCGTCTTCGGGCTTTGCTTACCGGATAATCTACAGTTTGCCAGGAGTGTCGATCCGACCGGTTTCGCTTCTAACATGTTGAACCGTTGAAGCACCTTTGTCACGTATTTCTCCTGTGACAGCCACAGTTGCTTCGTTGGCCTGTTCCGGATGATATGCATCCCCAACATCTGTCTTGCCGAACCCAAGTCTTTCATCGTGAAAGTTCGGTTGAGAGCCTTTTTCAGCATCCATATTCTGGCCTGGTTCCATCCGATGATCAACATGTCGTCCACGTACAGAAGGAGTATCAGGAAGTCGCCTCCTTCGAACTTCTTCACAAACACGCAGTGATCGGCCTGCGTCTTGTGGTACCCTTGATCGGTCATGAAGGAGTCGAACTTCCGGTACTATTGTCGGGAAGCTTGCTTCAGTCCATACAGGCTCTTCTTCAACCGGAAAACCAGGCGCTCCTTCCCTTTTTCCACGAATCCTTCCGGTTGCTGCATGTAGATCTCCTCTTCGAGGTCACCGTGAAGGAATGCCGTCTTCACGTCTAGCTGCTCTACCTCGAGATCCATGCTTGCCGCTATACTCAACACCGTCCGGATGGAGGTCATCTTTACTACCGGGGAAAATATCTCATCGAAGTCCACGACCTTCTTCTGCTAGAACCCCTTCACCACGATCCTGGCTTTGTATCTCGGGGGGTTGCCGGCATCTCCCGGTTTCAACTTGTACACCCACTTGTTTCGGAGTGCTCGCTTTCCTTTCGGGAACTCCACCAATTCGTACGTATGGTTCTCGTGGAGGGAATCCATCTCATCCTGCATGGAACTTAACCATTTGCGACTGTGGGTGTCATCCTTCGCTTCTTCGAAGCTTTCTAGCTCCCCGTCATCGGTTAACAGCACATGCTCTGCATCCGGAAATCTCCGGGGGGCCCTTCTCTCTCTGAGAGGATATCTCCATCTTTGGGCTTCGGTAACCGGCCCCTCCATTTGCTCTTCATCCGAATATGATTCGGGGTCTTGGCTGGTTCTAGTTTCAGCTTCCTCTACTTCTTCTTCTGCCGGTTCGGTATCCTCACCGTAACCGGCTGGTTCCTCGAGTGCTAACCGGTCTCTTTCCGGTTGGGTCTGCTCATCGTAGAATCAATCCTTACCGGTCGACTCAGAGTTCATTATCTTCTTCTCCGACTCCTAGTCGGCGAGCGTCTTGTCCTCCATGAAGATAATATCTCGACTCTGGAATACCTTCTTGTCGACCAGGTCCGACACTCAGTAGCCGAACTCATCGTCGCCGTAACCGAGGAATATGCATGGCCGGGTCTTCAGATCTAGTTTTCCTCTCTGGTCCTTAGCTACATGCACACACGCAAGACACCCGAATACCTTCAGATGCCGGTAGGACACTTCCTTACCAGTCCAGATTCTCTGTGGTGTGTCTCCATCCAAGGGTACTGAGGGTGATATGTTTATCACATATGTCGTTGTCGACAGCGCCTCAGCCCAAAATGCCCCCTCTCCATTATGGTCCGGTTCATCCTCTCGGCCAACCCGTTTAGTTCCGGCATCTTCGGTAGGGTGAATTCGAGCCGGATTCCTTTCGAGCGACAATACTCCTCGAACTGCCCCCGATATTCACCTCCGTTATCTACTCGAACCGCCTTCAGCTTCCAGCCGGTTTCTCTTTCCACTCTCGCGTGGAGCGCTTTGAAGACGGATAGCACATGATCCTTCGTCTTCAACGGTGTGGCCCGCAACATCCGGCTGTGGTCATCTATGAACGTCACGAAGTACTGTGATCTTGCATGTGACTTCGTGTCCACTTGACACACATCAGTATGCACCAATTCCAGTGGTGCATTATGTCTCATCGGTGGCCTTGGTCGGAAGGAGGTCCGGTTTTGCTTACCGACTAGAAAATCAGTGCACTTCTCTAAGTGCACGTTCTTCACTGGAATGAGGTTGTCGTCTGCAAGCCTCTTCATCCCCTTCTCGCTCATATGACACAGCCTCTTGTGCCACAGCTCACCGGTAGTGTCGGAAGCCACATTCACTTCTTCCGGGCATAACGGGGCATTCATCAGGTACAATGTGTTTACCTTCCGGGCCCGAGCCACAATCAGGCTCCCTTTGCTGAACTTCATGACAATGTTCCGGATGCTACCCGTGTAGCCTTCATCATCTAGCCGACCGACTGATATCAGGTTCAGATGAACCTCCGGAACGTGTCAGACATCCTTCCGCAGCAGCTTGCATCCGGTTGGAGTTGTCAACCACACGTCTCCTATGCCGATAATTCGGCATGTACCTTCATTCCCCATCCGAACACAGTCGTGATCACCGGTTGAGTAGGATGAGAAGCATTTCCGGTCCGGGGTAAGGTGGACCGACGCTCTGGAGTCGACCACCCAGGTCATCTCGTCGCCGGCAAGGTTTATCTCACTCTCCTCGGTGATGAGCATCAACTCTTCTTCACTTGCCGCAATTGCTGTCGTTCCCTTTCGGTCCGTTCCCCTCTGGTCTTTACCGTTTCGGTTCGGTGTCCGCTTCGAATCGGTGCCATCGGTTTCCTTGTCCTTTCGGAAGTGCCGACAGTTTTTCTGGAAGTGTCTCGGCTTGCCGCAATAGAAGCAAGTAGGCCTCCCCCTTGACTTTGACCGTGTCCCCGACTTTTCTCGGTTCTGGGGGCTACAGTTCCTTTGTCTTCCGTGTTCCGATTCGGTAAGGAGTGCTTTGGTGTCGGAGTTCATATCCTTGTCTTTCTGATGCGCCTCCTCATCTAGCAAGCTCGACTTCACCTTTGCCAGGGATAACCGTTTCCCTTCTGACCCGGCGTTGCCCAAAGTGACAACCAACGTCTCCCAGCTATCTGGGAGGGAACCAAGCAAGAGTAGTGCTAGTACCTCATCGGCGAGAGGTACTTTCAATGATGTTGCCTAGTGGATCAGCCCCTGGAAGGCATTCATGTGCTCCGCCATGCTAGAGCCATCTTGGTACCGGAGTCTTACTAGCTTCCGGAATACCGAAACCTGATTAACAACATTTTTGTTCTAAAACATAATGCCGATCTTCTCCCAGAGCTCATGAGCCTTGCTCTCTTCATTGAAGTTGTTGTATAGGCTCATGTCGATGAAGCACCGAATGTACGCTGTTGTCTTCATGTGCATCACCTCCCATATCGTGGCGTCGATTTTGTCCGGTCTCTTGTCCCCGAACTGAACCGGCAACCAAAGATCTTTAACCACGAGCATGTCCCTCATCTTCGACTTCCACACTTAATAGTTGGAGCCGGTGAGCTTGAACATGCCGCCCAACGATTCGTCCATTTTCTGTGTCGTCTCGCTCTGATACCACTTTGACAGGAACTACACGCTCCCTATGCGCAACGTTCGGCCACAACCGAGCTTAGAATCATACATAGAAAAAATGGGTAATGAATGCACGAAACAATCGAGAGAAGAGTACACAAGATGTTTACGTGGAAAACCCAAACATGGGAAAAAACCACGGTAGTCCACAGACTGCTAACTATCACTATGTAACAATATACAATAGATGAACACAGAGGCAACGACCTCTTGTTCACTATGTTCGCCACAGGTGGCGGTTACAACAGAGATACGAACTCTTTGTCTCTTTATATCTCTCTCTCTCTCTCTGTACATTGTTGCGCTCTAGTCTTGCGCAAACAATAATGACAACAACAATACTAAGTTTTCCCTAAGTCATATTTATACTAATATGACTTTTTGGCTATTTACAAATATAGCCCCGTTGGACCCTCAGAAACATATTTACGAATATGTCCCTTCATCCGGTGCGCACTCCTCACTGGGCCTGCATCATCCGGCGCTTGTCGGGCACTCGTCATCCGGTTCTCACCGGGGGTTCCGTTTCCGGGTACTCCACATCCGGTTCTCACCGGGTCTTCCGTTGCCGGGTACTCGTCATTCGGTTCTCACCGGGTCTTCCGTTGCTGGGTACTGTACATCCGGTTCTCACCGGGTCTTCCGTAGCCGGGTACTCCACATCCGGTTTCGGCCTTGGCCTATCGGCCTCGACCGAGTTTGCTCATCAGTATTGTTCTTCTCACTTCCCATCCGGAGGGACCTGTTTCCTAACATTACGCTTCGGCCCCCACCCATCTACTTCACATGCCGTAACTGTCCCTTTTATTTTCCCTTCTCGACTGTTCCCACTTGACCGTCCAAGAAGGACAACACATATCACGCTTGTGGGATAGTGCTTGCACGTCGAACCCACAAAAGACCTTCATTCTTCGTCGAAGATGTCTAGGATGTTTGGTTCCGTATGGTTCGGTTCTGCAGAAAGTATGGGGGATGCCCTGGTATACGTCGTAGGCGTGGCTTTGAGGGGATCGATAGGCTTAGTTATCTCAACTTCAGGGGGGGCCAGTGTGCATTGTCGGTTCTGGTACAGGCGGGACGGTGGGTTCTGTTGGTTCTGGTTCCTCCTCTTGTGTCTATTCTTCAGGGCGTTCTCTTGCGGCCACTAGCGTTGGTATTGTCTCCTCCGCAAGTGTAGCATCTTGTGCTTGCTCTTCTTGTGGTGCTTCATACATTGGGCCTTCCTCTATATCTTCCATCATGGTGCTGAGGACGTCCAGGTGCGCATCCTCGGTTGGGTTCAATGGCACCATGGTGACCTCTGGAATTTCTTCTTCTGGGTGCTACGGTCCTTCTGTTGCATGCTCCCCAGAGTCGATGTTGGGGAGTATGATGGAAACCAATCTTTTTTCCTTTTCTGCCTTCTTCTACTTGTTTTCAATTGCCTAGAGCTGGAGGGAGGTGTCGAGCTGGTTGCCTTTGAACCCCTCGAGCAATTATGCGATCTCCTTGGAGTGTCGGTCGGCAAGGGCTTGATAATCTTGTGTAAGGTCCTCGCGGACCATGGAAATGCTTTCCTGATTCAGCTTGTAGAAGCCATTACCGTCTTTCTGTCGATTCTCCTGAGATGCCTGGTACGTGTGGAGCTCGGCGGCTTGCGTTGCCCATTCGGCCCATCCTCTGTTCAACGCCGCTTGAAGTTGTTCCAAGAATCTCTCGTGCTTTGTTTCTAGGAGGTTTTTTATGTGTTCGGTCTTCATTTCCGAGTGCATCCGCATCTCTTTGAGAGCCGTCTTGAGGTTCAAAATTTTGTTTGTGCTGGAGGCCACGTTTTCTTCATAGCGCACCTTTACCTCTTGCCATAGTTTTGATTCTTTATCGTATAATGCTTCGAGTCGACCCATTTCAGTATTCAAGCGTCCTTTGACCACTCGTGTGTTTTGTTGTTCATTCTCGATTTGTTCCTCGTACCATTGACGTTTGTTCTGTGCGGCATCTTGTAGCACCGCTGGCGTGTGAATCTTCTCACACTATGTAAAGAAATAACGAAATAATTATTATAGATTAGATTAGTAGCTTACTATAGAAAGATGGATATACACAAGAGCTTCAAAATGTATTTTACTATATACAAAATGGAGAAATACATATCAAGTTATGTGAAAATAAAGTTTGAGAAGATAGGGAAATATGAACTATCCCACATAGATAGGAAAGTTAAGGCCCTGGCTATATAAGCAGCTTGAGCTCCCTCATTTTTCATTTGTTCTAAGAGCACTTTGGTCACTTTGTCTTGATGGATGATGGTGGCCAAATTCCCTAAATCCGGAAACCGGCCGGTAAGCAAATCCGGAAAACGGGTCCGGTGAGCAAATCAGGAAACCAGCCGGTATGCAAACCGGAAACCGACTGGTATGCAAAACCGGAACCGGAAACTGGCCGATATACAAATTCGGAACCGGAACCGACCGGTAAGCAAAACCGGAATCAGAACTGGTATGCAAACCGGAACCGGCCGGTAAGCAAATCCGGAAACCGGCCGGTATGCAAACCGGAAACCGGCCGGTATGCAAAACCGGAACTGGAAACCGACCGACAAGCAAAATCGGAACCGACCGGTAAGCAAAACCGAAACCGGAACCGGAACCGGTATGCAAACCGGAAACCGGCCGGTAAGCAAAACCGGAACTGGAACCGGCAAGCAAACCAAAACCGGCAGACAAGCAAAACCGGAATTGGCCGGCAAGCAAAACCGGAACTGAAACCGGCAAGCAAACCGGAATCGGCCGGCAAGCAAAATGGAACCGGCCGGCGAGGGATTCGGCGATCGGGCGGAACCGGCGACCGTACGAGGTTGGACGCAAATCGAACGGATAAAAGGATCATGTGGCTATTTAAAGAAATGTAAAAGAGACTAAAGTAAAGGTCAAGTGGACAGTCGCATGCAACTAAAGAAAAATCCATGCAACTAAAAATAGATTCAACGAAAACAAAAGCTATGCAACTAAAAGTAGAGGCCATGCAACAAAAAGTGTAGGCATATGATCAACATGGAACTCCATATATAATTCCATTTTTTTTCCTATACTCGAGAGCTCTCTCCATATGATATATTTCTTTTTCTTTTCCTTCTCAACTCCCTTAGCTTAGGGAAGTAATATCTCTCATAAACCCTAATTTCCTTACGGAATCCAAAAACCCTAATCTTCCCTACGGAAGCCATAACACTCAAAAACGCTAATCTTCCCTACGGAAGCCATAACACTCAAAAACGCTAATTTTCCCTACGGAAGCCATAATACTCATATAACCATAATCTCTTATCAAAGCCAAGAACCCTAAATCTCTATGGAATCCATATCTTAGTTTCTTCTAATCTATTATTCTAGCAATCTCCTTAAGATAAAACTTTTGTAATCTCAATCTTGAGATTGATTGTAATCTTTCTTTCCCTTTATTAATGAAATTTGTTAATCTTTCTCATTTCGGTTAATTCTTAGTACATAAATACACGAATTTGATATCCTCTAGACAAAGGCCCCGGGGTCTTCCCTCAACGTTCACGTATCCTCGTCGTATTTTCGCGACACCACGCTGATCCCTTCAGCTCGAACGTCTTCTTCCCTTTTCTTCTTGAGTTCTTCGGTTGTCTTTGCGTCGTGAGCTGTGATTTCGGCATCCAATTTTTCTTGGAACTTTTTTATGTCTTTTCATCCCTTCGCCCTGGAATCCGACTCTCGATCGGACGATTGTCGGAGTTCGGAACGGAGTCTCTCAATTTTCGTGTTGGCGATTTTCGCGGCCTTTTTGGCCTCAGCCAATATGGCCATATGAGCTTTGACCTCTTGTTGGAGCTTTTGTAGCTTGGGTGTGCGGGTGGCTGTGGTGGTGTTTGAGGTTGTGGCTTCTTGGAGGTTGTGGCTTCTTTTGCGTACTTTTTGGCCTTCTTCATCGTGTTGTTCTTGTGGACCATATCTTTTGCTCCATTCCACACCATGGTGAGCTCCATGTGTACTTCGACTAAGGCTATGTTTAATGGGGCCAACTTGATTCCCATACGTCCCTCATCCGCATTCCGCATTTGACCGATCTTGCTTAGAGCGTGTTCTTCCTCTCATTTGATCATTTTGGCCAGGGATCGCTCAATCATTTGCCTTTCCTCGTGCTCCTCCGCCATGTGTTGCGAGACCTTGATTTGCTATGTGGCTAAGAATTCCATGATTTCGAAGGAGGTGCCGAATTGGAGCAGCGCTGCAAATTCGTGGGCCACGGCTGGCATCTCCTGGTAAGCCATTACCACATTATCCGGCATGAGGATGCCTTTGCCTCGTTCTATATATCCGGTCAGGGTTGAATGGGACCGCAAAATTTCTTCAAGCAGCTGTGTGGGCTCCTTTTCGACTGTTACGACAGAGGTAGGCTGTGCCGCCGCATATTTTACCAAACACCGATCGTCTTTTCGATCAAGTTGGCAGCCTTTGGGCTTGGGGATGATTGGTTGTTCTTCTGTTTCCACCTCAAGAGGGGTGTACTACTCATCTCAGGGAACTACAGGTTCTGAGGCTCAAGTGCTCTCTTCTTTCTCCCATTCGGTCGTGGCGAGGCCTGTAAGCCTCCGCTTCTATGGACACTGTGTTGGTGATGGGAGGCCGAGCCCGGAGCTAGGAGTGCCTGTGGGGGAAACAATATCGTAAAATACAGTTGGATTATTGGGCGGAGCTTCTTACCTGCGTAGAAGGCATGGAGTCCTTCGCACAGGAACTACCCTGTAATCACACCCCAATGAACGGTTTGTTCTTCGAAGGTTGCGATGATGATGTCAGACTTCTGCTTCGGCATCCCATACACATTCGAGTGTACGCAACCCACTTCTAATAGGAGCTTCATGATTTCGTGGAAAAAGGGATCAGGGGCGTCTCGTGTCTTGTGACAGAGACGAAATTGGTACTAAAAGAGTAATATTAGTACTAAGATGAATAGAGGGTGTAGAACACTTGAGAGAAGGAGAAAGAGAGAGAGAGAGAGAGAGAGAGAGAGAGAGAGAGAGAGAGAGAGAGGAAATGATGATGACATCGATATATTATGTGAGAAGAATATACAAGGAAGGCTAGGAGGCTTAAGATTGGCGTTCAACTGATTTGGTTTGAAATAATGCCTTATGCCTCCTTTTATAGTGTTCTTAGGAGTACTCCTGAAGTTTCTAAAATGTTCTAGAGAAATCTGGAATATACATCAATTTTCTAGAATAAAACTTAAATGAACATAATATTTTTTGTATTATAATAGATGGTATAATGATCAAGAGCTCGACCCATGTAACATAAGGTCACAGGTTCGAGTCTTGCCATATCATGACACTATCCCCCCTTTAAAACGACGAGTGTCACGAGTCGTTTTGGAGTGAGGACCCGATTTGTCTGGATATTGGCGATGGAAGTCTTCAAGAAGAGCACGAGCATTGGTCACATTCTCTATCGGTTCCTAGGTACGGTCGTTGGGACTATATCCTAGCCAATCGACTAAATAGTAGAGCTTGTTGCGAACAATCTTGGAATCGAGGATGATGGCAACCTTGTACTCAGGCCCATTGTCAAGTTCGATTGGGGGTGGAGGTTGTTTAATACGACCTAGGATGGTGCTGTCTTGATAAGGTTCGAGGAGCGAACTATGAAACACCAGATGTATCCGAAGTTGCAGAGGTAGATCGAGACGAAAAACGACATCATTAATTTTTCCGATAATATGAAAAGGACCTAATTGCCGATAATCCAACTTCTCACATGGGCGAGTAGTCTTGATGTGTCGTCGTAGTAGCCATACCCGATCGCCAATGTTAAAATTGGATAGAGCTGATGACGATTTGCGTAAACCTTGTGTGTTTGTTGAGCGTGTTTTAGATGAATAGATAAATCCACTTGTATCTTGCGTAACCGCTCTAAACGATCCTCTGTGTAGGGATTTGTGGGTAATTCTGGAGTTTCAAATACACACCACCGGGGGTGACATCTCGTATAAGAATAAAATGGTGTAACCTTTGTCGATGAGTGGACAAAGTTATTATACGCAAATTCGGCGAAGTGGAGAATATCCACCCAGTCATCTTAATGATAGCTTAGGAAACACCGCAGATACTGCTCTAGCGTTTGATTAGTTCGTTTTTCTTGGCCATCTGTTTGTGGGTGGTAGACGGAGGAGACATTACAAGTGACCTTAAGCATTTTAAAGAGGTGCTTCCAGAACTTCGAGATGGATTTGGGTCCACGGTCATTGATGATATTATCGGGAAGGCCATGATGCCGACATACTTCACGCATGACAGTTTCAACGGTTTCCTCACTCGAATTTTCCTTTGTACATTGCAAGAAATGGCCTATCTTCGTATATCGATCTACTACTGTTAAGATCACATTGAATCCCTTAGAGACCGGAAGATCTAGAGCAATGGATTGCCATGGCTTGCTTGGAATTGGTAATGGTTCTAATAAACCATATGGATGATGCCTTGGCATTTTTGCTCTGCAACATATATCACAAGTCCGAACAAAATCTTCGACAAATTGACGCATATGGGGCCACCAGAATGATCGTTGTACTAAATCCAATGTTTTAGTACTACCAAAATGCCCAACTGTATATGTGTCATGACAGTTTTGGACTACTTGAAGGCATGAAGTACCATTAGGAACATACAAGAGTTTCTTAAAGAATAGTAATCCATCATGACATTCGAATTGTCAATAGTCTGTACCTGGTTGTTACGACTGTGAAGAAGATGCTTGAGAGGGATCAATTTGTGCTAGAATGGCTTGGGCGAAAGCATCTGTCTTCAAGTCCTCATGTATGGTATCGATAACGTGGGAATCCAAGGGCATATCGAAGACCTGCGTTGCTTGGAGTCGTGCCGGTCCTAGGATTACTTGCTTTTGGTTATCGAAAGCCGGCTCGCCGGGATGCGGGGCTAGATACGAGCGCCGGGATGATATGTAATTTTGAAGTCAAAACGAGTGAGGACTTGGGCCCACCGAGCTTGACATCAATTTAACACACGATTATTTTGAAAGTAGGCAAGGTTTTTGTGATCACTGAATACGGTGACTTGATGAGAAGACCCCTCTAGAAAATGCCTCCATTGCGTAAAAGAGTCCATGATTGCTAATAGCTCCTTATCATGAATTTCATAGTTGATTTCCGCAGTGTCAAACTTGCGTGAGTGGAAAGCCAACGGATGTAGCTTTTCATCATCACCTTGTTGAGATAGAATGCTACGCAAGGCAAAATCCAACGCGTCTGCTTCAATGATGAATGGTTTTTCTGGATCAACATGAGCTAAAATAGGAGCTGATTTAAATGCCTTCTTAAGACTCTCAAAAGCCATGTCCGCTTCTTCAGACCAAACAAACGATTGTCCCTTTCTGGTAAGCTGAGTGAGAGGTAGAACAAGCTTTGAGTAGTCCTGTATGAACTTGCGGTAAAAATTAGCAAGCCTAAAAAGCATTGCACATCTCGTAACGAATGCGGAGTCTGCCACTCTACCACCGTTTTGACCTTAGCTAGATCCATGGAGATGCCTTTCGAGGAAATGGCATAACCCAGAAATTCTACCTGGTTGCACCCGAAACTGTTGGGAAATCGGTCTCTCCGGATAGGATCCGGTGATGAATAAAGAGAACCCGGTGAGAACTGGAAGAGATCTAAAAACCGGAGGAGACCCGGTGAGAACCGGAAGAGAAGACATATTTGTAAATATGTTTTTGAGTAAGCCTATTGAGGCTATATTTGTAAATAGCCCTAAGTTCATATAAGTATAAATATGACTTAGGGCAATCACTTTGTGTGGGTGAGGTTGTTGTTATTGTCATATTGTTGTATGTGCCTAACTACTGTACAGAGAGAGCGAGAGAGTAGCTACGAGCACTCTCTGTTGTAACCGCCGTCTAGCGAAGATCGCGAGCACGGGGTCGTTGCCTCTGTGCCTCCACTTTGTATTTTCCTCTCATATAGTGATAGTTGGAGTCTGTGGGCTCCCGTGGTTTTTTTTTTCCTATTGGGCTTTTTTCACGTAAACATCCTATGCCATTTCTGTGTACTCTCTCATTCATTCCCATTTCTGTGATTCAAGACTTGGTTGTGGCCGAGTGATATTGCGCACTATTCTTCACAGAAACTACATTTTTCCAGCTTTGCATAAAGACCATGTTCTCGAAGTCGTTTTAGTACTAATAGTACATGAGAATCATGCTCTTCTTGGGTCTTCGAATAAACCAGTAGATCATCCAAATAGATAAACAAACAAACATCCAAGAGATCTCGGAATATATCATTTTCCATGTGCTGGAAGACTACTGGCGCATTAATGAGGCCGAATGGCATGACCGTATACTCGAAGTGCCCATATCTGGTGTGAAATGCGGTCTTCCATTCATCTCTTGGTCGGATCCGTACGAGGTTATATGCTCCTTGTAAGTCGATATTTGTGAAGAACCTTGCACCATTGATCCGTTCTAAAAGACTTGAGATAAGGGGAAGTGCATACCTATTCTTGATGGTGACCTTATTCAAGCCATGGTAATCTACGACAAGACGAAGTGATCCATCCTTTTTCTTGACGAAGAAAATGGATGCGCCGGCTGGAGATTTCGAATGTCGAATGAAACCATTTGCAAATTCTCCTCTATATAGGCTTGAAGGACTTCTAGCTCGGTTGGTGACAAATTGTAGATCGGTCCCCATGATGGCTCTTTTCCCGGTTGTAAATCGATGGGGCAATCATACGGTCGATGGTGAGGGAGCATATTGGCTTGTACTTTATCGAACACATCGACACAATGATGATACTTCTCTGGAAGTTGAACGATGGACTCCTCTTTAGTGGTGCTAGAGGGTTTTATTGATATCACGAAGAGAAACATTTCGTCCTTGTGTCCTTCCTCATGCAATTGATGTAGCTAAATGGTTGCAATCTTATGAGTAGATCCTTGGGTTTGTTGACACTGGATTTCTTTTGTTCTCCAATCTATGTCTGGGTTATGTAATTCGAACCATGGTAATCCCAAAACTATGGGATGTTTTGGGATACTAATTATATTAAATGATACTACACACACTCAGTTATCTAGGACAATATTAACGGGCTCTGACTCTTCTATGATATTTCCGGAAGCAATGGGACGAACATCAATGACTACTACAGAGGTTGGACACAGGAGTTTTCTTAGGGATATCTAATGAGCTTGGGCAAATTTCCTATCCATAAAGCAAGAATTAGCTCCGAAATCTAGGAGTGCTAAGACATGTACTGGAGAGGTACTTTTAGTACTAACTGTTACTTGAGCTACGAACACATTGCTAACTTGCTTAGAGGTAATGGAACCAGTAATGGGTTGTACAGATCTAGGTCTGTCCAACCAAACGACTCCTATTTTGGCTGGACTTAGTCGTTTAACTCTTCTTCCAACTAACTAAGGACATCAAATCTGTTTGATATATTTGGGCTATTAGTACTATTAGGACTATCAGATATTCCTACTGAAATAGACTCAGGTGTAGTACAATCAGAACTAGCAACTATTTGGTTTACCTGTCTTCTTGGCCTATGGGGACAATTTACTGCAATATGCCCTGCTCCACCGCAATAAAGACATAGTCAGTTTGCTCGGCGTCGTTGCTTTTCTTCTTCCGATAACGGTCCGCGACGACGTGCAATGTCAATTTCCATCGGAGTTGGAGTACTTACTGGAGACACATTATATGACTCCCTTGGAAAAGGTTTCGCTACCACTGAGGTGTAGGTGGGCTCTGATATTGACCTTGGCATCTGGAATTGATGTTCCGAACGTCGTTCGAAAAGGCGGTTGTCGCATCTCACCGCGCAACTGATTGCTTCTGTTAATGACTTTGGTTCTTCGGGGAAGGTCAAGAGTAAATCCTTGACATCGTTGCGGACACCATAACGAAATTTCTCCATTAATGCTTGATCATCCCAGGGGATATCGAAGCCGAGTAGACGGAAATCTACAGCGTATGCGGAGGCTGGACGATCGCCTTCACGTAGTCGTCGGATTTTGTTGATTGCTATCCTTATGATGTAAGTATATCCAAAACAGGCTTTAAACTCACTTATAAAGTCTTCAAAATTGTTTAGTAATGGAGATTCCATTTCTAACAATGGAGCGAACCATGCCAATGCTGAGCTACTTAACAACGTGCCTACTAAACCCACTCGTGATGCATCAGTGGGATATCGAGAAGGATGCATTTGAATGACTAATCGTACCTGATTAAGGAACCGTCTAAACTACGATCGCGTTCCATCGAATTTCATGGGAAGGCCGATCTTGGGTTCTTTATAAATCCCTTCTGTTCATGGTCCTTGTTGTTGCATCGCTATGATGGTTGCTTCGAAATGTTCCCCATGTTGTTGTTGCGTTTGCTGCTTTTCTAAGGAGATTTGTTGAAGATCCCCCAACAACTGATGATTTTCTTGTTCCAAAGCAAGGAACTTCTCTTTCAAGCATTACAACTTTGAGAAAACAGATTGATATTCTTGAGTGCTAACAGTGGCCATAGGATGAGAGGAAAGAGGAATAAGAGATTAGTATGAAGGGGGGGAGACATAAGAAGATACAAGGAGGAGACAAAAGAAAAATCGGTTCAAACTATCAGGATTAGTACTGAGACAGAGACAAAATTAGTACTAAGAGAGAAATATTAGTACTAAGAAGAATAGAGGGTGTACAACACTCGAGAGAAGGAGAGGGAGAGATAGAGAGGGAGCGAGAGAGAGAGAGAGTGAGAGGAAATGATGATGACATCGATATATTATGTGAGAAGAATATACAAGGAAGTCAAGGAGGCTTAAGACTGGTGTTGAACCGATTTGGTTTGAAATAATGCCTTGTGCCTCTTTTTATAGTGTTCTCAGGAGTATTCCTGAAGTTTCTAGAATGTTCTAGAGAAATCTGGAATATACATCAATTTTCTATAATAAAACTTAAATGAAAATAATATTTTTCGTATTACAATAGATGGTATAATGATCAAGAGCTCGACCCATGTAACATAAGGTCACGGGTTCGAGTCTTGCCATATCATGACATCCTGTAGGCTTTGACGGAGATGGAATGTTGACCAAAATAGTGTTTGAGAACCTCAATCGGTGTTAAGCCCAACTTTTTTTTGATACTGGCATTGGTGATGGCCTCAATGTTTATTTTCACCTCCATGTCGTGGGAATTGGGGTGGGATAGTGCCTCCACCACTAAGATGTACCCACTGAGGCCATCGTCGAAGAACAGGGGAAATGTCAATCGGCATGGCGATATTGTTGTCGAACAGCGTAGAGGGTTTGTCTTTGTGCTAGGAAGAACGAGAGGGACGGGTTCAGGGAAGAGAGCGAGAATATAAGAGACTGTGGGAGCGAGGGGCTTTTCTGCTATGTGTAGAGAAATGGCTCGAATCCCCTTTTTGTGAGGTTGGAAAGTTAGGGTTCAAGATTCGTCGGGCCATGATCTGTAGGTGTGTACTTGCTTTGTTGGGATCTATGGCTGCATGCAAAAATCTTTTAAATAGTTCTGAATGCCCTCCTTTTCTTTCCATTCCCACAATTAACGGTCATGGTTGTTACTATGGTATATTAACGATACATGATTACAGGGTGAGGGTCACATTTAATGCGATATGGGCCCCTCCCCCGAAGTGGATTCGGCTGGGAGTGGGTCGGCGTATTCCCCCATTGATTCCATGGCGTAACGGAAAGGGTTCGGTGGTGTGGGACCCCAGTACAGCTTGAGCCGGAAGCCTTGACCTTCTGTCATAACACTTCCCCGATGATAGTGTTGAGCTCGAACATACCATTGACGACACCGATTATCCAATACGGCCTTGTCCACTAAAATCAGAGTTTACCGGGCATTTGTCCCATCTATGTTTGGAACACCAACACGACTTTTCTGATTTTGGAATTCTTTTCATTATCTTCTCGATGCCGATCCACATACGCCTTTCAACAACGTTGCTCCTGTTCCAGGATTGTCAGGCTCTGAACCCTATCTTCGCCGAGTTCGAGAAGTTGTTGCAGGCGTATCTGTTCCGACTGTTTTTTAGGGAGGCACTTTTGAATCTATATTCGTAATCTCGGAACTTGGAACTCGATGGGCATCATGGCTTCGAGTCCAAATCCTAACCGGAATGAGCTAGACTGGATACTAGTTTTGAAGCTTGTTTGATATGCCCATAGGGCACTGTGAAGCTTCGTATCCCAATCCATGCGGTTTTCATTGACAATCCTTTTTAGGATATTCTGTAACATTTTAATCGTCAACTCCATGAGTCCATTCACCTAGGGGTAGTAGGGGGTACTCTTTTTGTGGACTACGACGTAATGGTCCGTGAGCCCCTGAATCATTGCGTTTAGGAAGTGGCCTCCTTGGTCACTAATTAGTTTGATCAAATAGTTGAAGCGGCACCAGATGTTCTCGTACAAAAATTTGGCCGTAGACGCTGCCGTATTGTCCCGTAAAGCTTTCGCTTCGACCCATTTGGTGCAGTAATCTGTTGTGACCAGAATATACTTGTTACTTGTGCGTGCCACGGATGGGGTAAATGGTCTGACGAAATCAAGACCTCATTTTTGGAATGGCTTGATTGGAAGAACGAGCTGATGCAGCTTTTGGGCTCGCTGCATATCCTCTGACACAGGTCGTATTCCTGATAGTACGTTTGGGCGTCCTTCTATGTTGTTGGCCAACAGAGGCCACCTTGCCATATCTTCAGTGCGGTCATCTCACCTGCGTAATGGCCCCTGACTATATTGCAATGGGCTTCATATAGGACCACGTCTTTTTCCATCCTGCTGAACACACCTTCGCCAAATACCGTCTAGTGTTGAGCGCTTTGACTGCTTCCTCTCCATTTTCGATATGACTTAGATAATCAGCCACCTTGTGTTGAGCGCTTGGTCGATGCTGGATTTTGAACTCGAATTCCTGTAGCAACCGCATCCATCATGCCAACTTCCCTGTAAGCGACTGCTTCGAGACCAGATAGAGTAGTGCCGCGTGATCGACATGGAAGACAAAATTTCACGTTCGGTCGTGGAGTAGTTACGCTCGGCGACCGACAATTTCTGGTTGGAGTAGTATATTGGCCGATACCAATTTGACTCGGGCAATTGCAGTAGTGCGTGGCCGATGGCTATATCTGACGCATCTACGCAAACATGGAACTGCTTCATCTAGTCCAGTGGTTGTACTATTGGTGCCTGTGTGAACATTACCTTTAATGCCATGTACGCCTCATCTTCTGTGTCACTCCAACTGAATGGTGTGTGGTGCACCGCCGCATACAATGGTGTCGTGAAATTTGGTAGATAGCGAAACATCCAACTGTGCCAGGGGATCTGCCCCAAAAAACGACTAAGGGCCTTTGCTTTTTTCAGGGTCGGGGCCTCAATGATGGCCTTGATCTTTCCTGGAATAACCGCAATGCCTTCTCGGTTGACTATGTGACCGAGGAGAGCCCCGCTAGTTACGCCGAACGCGCACTTGGCTGGATTAAGGCTAAGTCGTGCTCAGCGACATCACTTTAAACACAACCGGAGGTGTCGTAAATGCTTGGTGCAAAATCATTGAGGAAGACCTGCATGAAACTGGGGATATACTCGCCAAAACATTCGGTGATGATGCGCTGAAATGTTGCTGGTGCAGTTTTAAGCCCGAATATCATCACTACAACCACGAATATGCCCCAATCTGTCATGAACGCGGTCTTTTCCTGGTCGTTAGGATGCCTGCGTATCTGATTATATCCGTTGAAGCTGTCCAAAAAGCTATACATCTCATGCCCGGCTATGGTGTCGAGTACGTCATTCGTGAACGGAAGGGGAAAGGCATCTGTGATCGTGACCGCGTTGAGCTTCATGTAGTCGACGCAAACACGGATTTTTCCGTTCCTCTTTGGGAAGACTTCAATCGGGCTCAGCCACGTTGCTCTCTTGACTGGTTTGATGAACCCAATTTTTAAGAGCTTATCAATTTCTTCTTTTACGCGTGCCGCATAGTTTGGGTTCATGCGGTAGCGCCTTTGCTGGACAGGTTTTGCGTCCGTCCCTAGATTAATTTGATGTTGATAGAATTTGGGATCTAGTCCCTTGATATCCTCATGCAACCATGCAAACACATCTTTATATTCATGTAGGAGGTCTATCATGGCTGCCTTCGCCGAAGGAGGTAGATCCTTTGCTATGGAGAGAGGTCGCAACGCATTGGCAGTACTGACATTGATTTCTTCTAAGCCCGATGCCATGATGCATCGAGAGATTTCCATTTCTCGATCAAACGCATCCCGTGCCCCACAGAGTTCCATGAGTGCCTCTATATCAGGTTCTCCGCGTCTGGTGCCATAGGTGTTATATGCGCCGGCTATCTCGATGACATCGATCTCGAATAGTGACACGATTCGAGGATCCTCCTCCAGGTATGTGTCCCCTCTAGCATGTGGATTTCCTTCACGTAAAGCAGAGACATAGCCTTAGTAGGTGGTGTGCTCTCCTGTGTTGGAACCCGAACCTTAGCTTGGCCTCGACGAATACTAATGTTTTTGTGTTGTCAGTTCTTCTTGATGTTAGAGGAACATAGCCATGGGTGGCGTAACAGGAGGGGGTACGTGCCAGGGGCATCCAGGGCTAGTACGATGACCGTTATCTTCAATGTATGGTCGCCTACTATGATTTCTAACTTGCGGAGTAGCCCGAGTGGTCGAACAGATTGCGTATCCACCATGAGGAGCCAGAATGGGCATACTTACCACTCTGTGATGCCGAGGCGGTTGCAGGTGGCCTTGCTAATAACATTCACTCTCGACCCGCCATTGACTATGCACCCTGAGTTTTCTTTCCCTTTGCAGGAGCACCTTTATAGCTGGATTATGGTGGTCTATCACGACCGGCCCTGTATTGGATTTGGCGAAAGGGGTCGTGATGTCGACTCTGTCTATGCTACGCATCCGGGTCTCTACGACGTGTTCATTGTCAGGGTGATTTGGCAATCCCCAAGGGCCTGCCATACTGGATCTTTCCCTGGTGTCGTGTCCTCTATGTGGGAGGATGATGCCTGGTTGCCGCGTCTTGACGCATGTGATTAATGTTGACCTGCGGTAATCACGACAATTACTATTCTGTGGGTGACGTCGGTCCTCCTCCGAGCTTTCATTGTGGTGGTGATGGTTCCATGGGTGTAGATCTCCTCCGTATGCCCGTGTTTCAACCTGTCCACCTTGACTGTTCGTGGAACACTGATTCCTGTTGTGTCGCCCTCCGCGGTCGTTATACCAGTCATTCCGATCATAGTCATCTTCCTCTTGATCATCCTCGTCCCAGTATTGATCATCGTCTCAACTATTACATTCATTGTGGTTATTGCTTCGAATCTGGTCCATTTTCCGTTAACTGTCATCCTGTCGCAAGCAATCGTGGGGCTGCCGATTGTTACGCTGTGGTTTGATCCGTCGAACCAGCACTGAGGGTCGATTCAGAAGGTTGTATTCACATTGGTCGACCGTATGTGCCCGAGAATGGCAAATAGGGAAGTGAGCCCACATGTTGCAGTCGACCGCTGGATGTCTAGACTCCGGAGTTAAGATAGAGTGTACATTGAATGGCCTGCCTAAACCGATACTCGTTGTCTCGCGGTAGCGCATATCGTAAGGATGTCATGGACATACCTTCGTCTGTGTCCTCTAGCTCTATGCAAAGAACCTGGTCGATAACCATGTCCGCCGTCTGGCCCATAAAGTCGAGCATGCCGAACGTCGATAGGCACCCGTGTAAGCTAGCTTCATAGGTTTTAGAACCAGATGATAAAATCGGTGACCGATTCCTCCTGTAACTGTCGGATAGAATAGAACTGCCTTATGATTTCTCGCTGCGGGACACTCCAGTGAAATAATCAAAGAAACTCCATACGGAGTTGATCGAAGGTCGTAAAAGTCGATTGATCGGGCTACGAGTGCCATCGCGCTCCTCGTCTATCGAGAGTAAGCCCGAACTTGGCAATGTTCAAAGCATTGTTTTCGGCCTCCGGAAGTCTTTGTCACACATGGTTCACGTTCCAGATGTTGAGGAAGGCTCGGGTGTGAGCCTCCGCATCGGGCTCACCGATGTAACGGGGATAAGAGAAGGCCATAGTGGTGTATGTAGATCGTCCGAAGCTTTCGTAAGCAGGCTCGAGTGACCAAAATCGGCCGAGAAGCCGAAACGAGACTCGGCCGAATGGAATATATATATATATTTGTGTGTGTGTGTGTGTGTGTTAGGTTAGATATTGAGTTTGTGAGAGTTGCAAATCAGAGAAGCGCTAAGTGAGAGTGAAGCGCGAGAGAAGAACAAAGAGTGAGAGAGAGAGAGAAGAAGAGGGAACAGAGAACGCGAAGCAGAGAACACACAGAGAGCTGTGAATAGGAAGAAAAGAGAGGGACAAACAAAAGGTGTTTGTGGTTGTGGACTGTTGAAATCCAATCACCTACGCAGGTTTACTCATTCCATACCCCTTCCTTGTTTTTGTTTGTAAGTGTTGTGTTTCATCAAGGTTGTGATGTCATCAAAGCCCTCGGTGATTATTGTGCTGAGCAAAGGGGAGTTCTTGCTACCTAATTGTATTCTCTCTAATTATAGTGAAGTTTTGGTGACCTAAAGGCACTCGTGGTTTTTTCCCTAATTCGGGATTTTCCATGTAAATCGTGTGTTGCTTGTTTTTTGTTTTATGTCTCAACATAGTTGTCATTTACATCTAAGTGTATATCACTTCAAACTGGTATTAGAGCGAGGTTCTAGATGGAAGGGAGTGTGAGTGGTTTTCCGGGAATGATTGTCCTGAACTCACACAACTACTCAGACTGGAAGATCAAAATAGAAGATCTTCTAATAGTCAAAGATTTGTATGAACCCATAGAAAAAAATGATATACCCATAGGGGTAATAGAATCTGAGTGGAAAATCCTAAATAGAAAAGCTATGGCAATTATAAGGCAATGTGTCGACTTAAACATCCTACAACATGTAGCAAGTGATACAAATGCCTATGAGTTGTGGCATAAACTCTCTGTCCTGTATGAAAGGAAAAATGCCCTAAACAAGACTTCCCTAATGAGGAAAATTGTGAGGCTAAAGTACACAGATGGTGAGAGCATCGTGGTGCACATTAGAACTTTCATGGGTCTAGTAAACCAGTTAGCATCAACAAAGTTCCCATTAGATGATGCTATGCATGCCACAATACTACGATGTACTTTACCAGACAATTGGGACTATCTAATAGTGTCACTTAGTACCTCATGTGAAGAAGACAACGTGTCCTTACAAGTAGTAAAGACAAGCATTCTAAATGAAGAAACAAGAAGAAAGGATAAGAGTTCCTTCTCTGAATCAGAAGTGAATGTGGCACAAAACCTAGGTAGAGGAACATGTAAACATAGGACTCTTGAAAAAAGAGACAAGTCTTATGCAAGGTCAAAGTCCAGAGGAAGACCCACATGTTTCTATTGTTGGGAATTCGGTCCCTCTAGATAGGATCCGAATGAGACGGATCAGACAGATCCGGATAGGATCCGGTGGGAACCGGATCCAAGAACATATTTGTAAATATGATTCTAGTGTGCATGTCATGGCCACATTTGTGAATAGTTCTAAAGTCATATAAGTATAAATACGACTTAGGGCAATCACTCATCCGACCCGAAATCAAATTCTTCATCCGATTCAGCATTGCGGTCACTACCGTTCCTTTCACGCTCTTCTTCCTGTCTCCCCCTCAAGTTCGCCTCACCCGAGAAATGCCGCAACTTGTCGAGACCAAGGGGCTTGGTGAAGATGTCGGCAACTTGCCGACCCATGGGGACATACGCTAGTTCGACTTCACCAGAAAGGACATGCTTGCAGACAAAATGGTAGTGCACCTAAATGTGCTTGGTCCAGGCGTGGAATACAGGATTTTTCGCAAGGTGGATACTATTCGGCTACGCCTGAACGATACAACAACGCCATGTCTTTCCTGCCACTGACATATTGCAATGTCCTTTGCGTGCATTGAAAGTGTTCGGTTGTAGGCTACGACATAAACTAATTGATCAAGCCGACCGGATAGCTGAGATCCGGCCGAGTAATCGTCAAGTAAATTAGGTTATCGACGATATGTTGTAACTGTGTCGGGTTGCACGCCTTACCCGAATCTCGGTGAAGCTTTACGTTTCTGTCTAGAGGGGTCGAGATGGGCTTACAATCTGCCATCCCGAACTTGAAGAGCATGTTCAACGTGTAATGACGTTGGCTGATCAATATGCCTTTGAGGGAATGGATCACTTCGATCCCGAGGAAGTAATGAAGGTCTTGAAGATCCTTCATGTCGAATGATGCCGCAAACTGAGACTTGATGCGGCCGATTTCATCTAGGTTGGCACCGGCGAAGACTAAGTCATCAACATATAGTAGAAGGCTAATCGGTCCATGTTTACCTTGCCGAACAAATGTCATGATATGACAAGACTCGAACCCATGACCTTATGCTACATGGGTCGAACTCTTGACCATCAGACTATACATTGTAATACGTAGAATATTATTTTCATTTATGTTTTATTTTAGAAAATTGATGTATATTCCAGATTTCTCTAGAACATTCTAGAAACTTCAAGAGTATTCCTTGGGACACTATAAAAGGAGGCACGAGACATTATTTCGAACCAAATCGGTTCAACGCCAGTCTTAAGCCTCCTAAGCTACTGTACATTCTCTTCACATAATATATATCTTTTCTTATCATCTCTCTCTCTCGATCTCTCTCTCTCTCCCTCACTCACTCTTTCCTTCTCTCGAGAGTTCTTCACCTCTCTTAGTACTAATACTTCTTTTAGTACTAAATCCTTCTCTGTCTTAGTACTGTTCCTAATAGTTTGAACCGATTTGCGCCGATCTTCCTTTCCTCCTGTTCCTTTTATCTTCTTATTAATCCTCTTATCCTCCCTAGTAAAATGGAAACTGTTAGCGCTCAGGAATACCAATCTGTCTTCTCGGAGCTCCAGTGCTTAAAAGAGAAATTTGTAGCACTAGAACAAGAAAATCATCGCTTGTTGGGGGATCTTCAACAAATAGCGTTGGAAAAACAACAACAACACGGGGAGCTGACACTACGTGTACAACAACTCGAAGCGACTATCATATCATTACAACAACAAGGATCAAGCACTCAAGGGATTCACAAAGAACCCAAGATCGGTCTTCCTGCAAAATTTGATGGGACCCGATCACAGTTTAGAGGGTTTTTAAATCAGGTACGTTTAGTGATACAAATGCATCCTTCTCGATATCCCACCGATGCATCACGAGTGGGACTAGTAGGCACTCTCCTTAGTGGCTCAGCGTTAGCATGGTTTGCTCCATTGTTGGAAAAGGATTCTCCATTATTAAACAGTTTTGAAGAATTTATAAGTGAGTTTAAGGCCTGTTTTGGAGATACTGACAGCATAAGGACTGCAATCAACAAAATCTGGCGATTACGCCAAGGTGATCGTCCAGCTTCCGCATACGCTGCAGATTTCCGCCTACTCGCTGCCGATATCCCTTGGGATGATCACGCATTGATGGAGCAATTCCGTTATGGCTTACGCAACGATGTCAAGGATTTACTCTTGACCTTCCCCGAAGAGCCAAAGTCATTAACAGAAGCAATTAGTCGCGCGGTGAGATGCGACAACCGCCTCTTCGAACGATGTTCGGAACGACAATTCCAGATTCCGAGGGCAAGATCAGAGCCTACCTATGCCTCAGTGGTAGCGAAACCTTTTCCGAGGGAGTCATATACTGCGCCTCCAGCAAGTACTCCAACTCCAATGGAAATTGACACCACACGTCGTCGTGGACCGCTATCGGAAGAAGAAAAGCAACGACGCTGAGCAAACCGATTATGTCTTTATTGCGGTGGACCAGGGCATATCGCGGTAAACTGTCCCCATAGGCCAAGAAGGCAGGTAAACCAAATAGTTGCTAGTTCTGATTGTACTAAACCCGAGTCTATTTCAGTAGGGATATCTGATAGCCCTAATAGTACTAATAGCCCAAATCTAGCGAACAAATTTGATGTCCTTAGTCAGTTAGAAGAAGAGTTAAACGACTAAGTCCAGCCAAAATAGGAGCCGTTTGGTTGGACAGCCCTAGATCTATGCAGCCCATTAGTGGTTCTATTCCCTCTAAGCAAGTTAGCAATGTGTTCGTAGCCCAAGTAACAGTTAGTACTAAAAGTACTCCTCTAGTACATGTCTTAGCACTTCTAGATTCCGGAGCTAATTCTTGCTTCATGGATAGGAAATTTGCCCAAGCTCATCAGATATCTCTCAGAAAACTCCCGTGTCCTACCTTTGTAGTAGTCGTCGATGGTCGTCCCATTGCCTCAGGAAATATCATAGAAGAGTCAGAACCCGTTAATGTTGTCCTAGATAATCTAGCATGTGTCATATCATTTAATATAATTAGCATCCCAGAACACCCCATTGTCTTAGGATTACCATGGTTCGAATTACATAACCCAGACATAGATTGGCGGACAAGAGAAATCCGGCATCGAAAAGCCCGAGGTTCTACTCATGAGATTGCAACGATTTCACTACATCAGTTGCGTGAGGAAGGATGCAAGGAAGAAATGTTTCTCTTTGCAATATCAGTAAACCCCTCCAACACCCCTAAAGAGGATTTCATCGTTCAACTTCCAGAGAAGTATCATCAGTATGCCGATGTGTTTGATAAAGTACAAGCCAGTACGCTTCCTCACCATCGACCATATGATTGCCCCATCGATTTACAACCGGGGAAAGAGCCAGCTTGGGGACCGATCTACAATTTATCACCAACCGAACTGGAAGTCCTTCGAGCCTATATAGAGGAGAATTTGGAGAATGGTTTCATACGACATTCGAAATCTCCAGCCGGCGCACCCATTTTCTTCGTCAAGAAAAAGGATGACTCACTTCGGCTCGTTGTAGATTACCGTGGCTTGAATAAGGTTACAATCCGAAATAGGTATGCACTCCCCCTTATCTCAAGTCTTTTAGAACGGATCAATGGTGCCAGGTTCTTCACGAAGATCGACTTACGGGGAGCCTATAACCTCGTACGGATCCGACCAGGAGATGAATGGAAGACCGCGTTCCGCACCAGATATGGGCACTTCGAGTATACGGTTATGCCGTTCGGCCTCACTAATGCGCCAGCAGTCTTCCAGCACATGGCAAATGATATTTTCTGAGATCTCTTGGATGTGTGTCTAATCATCTATTTGGATGATCTACTGGTTTACTCGAAGACCCAAGAAGAGCATGATTCTCATGTACTGTTAGTACTAAAACGACTTCGAGAACATGGTCTCTATGCAAAACTGGAAAAATGTAGTTTCGGGTGCAACCAAGTGGAATTTCTCGGCTATGTCATTTCCTCAGAAGGCATCTCCATGGACTCAGCTAAGGTCAAAACGGTGGTAGAATGGCAGACTCCGCGTTCGGTGCGGGATGTGCAATGCTTTCTAGGCTTTGCCAATTTTTACCGGAAGTTTATAAAGGATTACTCAAAGCTCGTTTTGCCTCTTACACAACTTACTAGGAAGGGACAATCATTCGTTTGGTCTGAAGAAGCAGACATGGCTTTTGAGAATCTTAAACAGGCATTTACATCGGCTCCGATTCTAGCTCACGTTGATCCAGAAAAACCATTCATCATCGAAGCGGACGCATCGGATTTTGCATTGGGAAGCATTCTATCACAACGAGGTAATGATGAAAAGCTACATCCTGTGGCTTTTCACTCACGCAAGTTTGACGCCGCCGAAATCAACTACGAAATTCATGATAAAGAGTTATTGGCTATAGTGGACTCTTTTATGCAATGGAGGCATTTTCTAGAGGGATCTTCTCATCAAGTCACTGTATTCAGTGACCACAAAAACCTCGCCTATTTTCAAGACGCTCGTGTGTTAAATCGACGTCAAGATCGGTGGGCCCATTTTCTCACGCGTTTCGACTTCAAGATTACATATCGACCTGGGAAACATCAAGGGAAAGCAGATGCATTATCACGGCGTTCGTACCTAGCACCGCGTCCCGGCGAGCCAGCTTTTGATAACCAAAAGCAAGTAATCTTGGGACCGGCACGACTGCAAGCAACACAGGTCTTTGGCATGTCCATGGATTCCCACGTTATCGATATCATACGTGCGGACCTGAAGACAGATGCTTTCGCTCAAGCTATACTAGCACAAATTGATCCCTCTCGAGCGTCGTGTTCACAGTCGCAACCACCAGGTACGGACTATCGGGAATTCAAATACCATGATGGATTACTCTTCTTTAAAGAACTTTTGTATGTTCCTAATGTTTCTTCCCGCCTTGAAGTAGTACAAAATTGTCATGACACATATACAGCTGGGCATTTTGGTAGTACTAAAACATTAGATTTAGTACAACGATCATTCTGGTGGCCCCGTATGCGACAATTTGTCGAAGACTTTGTTCGGACTTGTGACACATGCTGCAGAGCGAAAATGCCAAGGCATCATCCATATGGTTTATTAGAACCATTGCCAATTCCAAGCAAGCCGTGGCAATCCATTGCTCTAGACTTCATCACAGATCTTCCAGTCTCTAAGGGATTCAATGCAATTCTAACAGTGGTAGATCGATATACGAAGATGGCTCATTTTTTGCCATGTACTAAGGAAATCTCCAGTGAAGACACCGCCGAAATTGTCATGCGTGAAGTATGTCGGCATCATGGACTTCCCGACAGTATCGTCAGCCAAACGAACAAATCAAACGTTGGAGCAGTACCTGCGGTGCTTCCTCAGCTATCATCAGGATGACTGGGCAGATATTCTCCACTTCGCCGAATTCGCCTATAATAACTCTATCCACGCATCGACTAAAGTTACGCCATTTTATGCTTATACCGGATGTCACCCCCGGTGGTGTGTACTTGAAATCCCAGAGGTGTCCACAAATCCTTGCGCGGAGGATCGTTTGGAGCGGTTACGTAAGATACAAGCGGATTTAGCTACTCATCTCCAACAAGCTCAGCAAACACACAAGGTTTATGCAGATCGTCATCGACTCCCATCGAGTTTTAACATTGGAGATCGGGTATGGCTACTCCGACGACACATCAAGACTACTCGCCCATGTGAGAAGTTGGATTATCGGCTCTTAGGTCCTTTCCGTATCACAGGAAAGATTAATGATGTCGCTTTTTGTCTCGATCTACCTCCACAACTTCGGATACATCCGGTGTTTCATAGTTCTCTCCTTGAACCCTATCAAGAGAGCACCATCCCAGGACGTATTACACAGCCTCCACCCCCGATCGAGCTTGAAGATGGACCTGAGTACGAAGTTGCCGCCATCCTTGATTCCAAGATTGTTCGCAACAAGCTATACTATCTAGTCGATTGGCTAGGATATAGTCCTAGTGAGCGTACTTGGGAGCCGATAGAGAATGTCACCAATGCTCGTGCACTTCTTGAAGACTTCCATCATCAATATCCAGACAAATCGGGTCCTCAATCCAAAACGACTCGTTACACTCGTCGTTTTAAAGGGGGGATAGTGTCATGATATGGCAAGACTCGAACCCATGACCTTATGCTACATGGGTCGAACTCTTGACCATCAGACTATACATTGTAATACGTAGAATATTATTTTCATTTATGTTTTATTTTAGAAAATTGATGTATATTCCAGATTTCTCTAGAACATTCTAGAAACTTCAAGAGTATTCCTTGGGACACTATAAAAGGAGGCACGAGACATTATTTCGAACCAAATCGGTTCAACGCCAGTCTTAAGCCTCCTAAGCTACTGTACATTCTCTTCACATAATATATATCTTTTCTTATCATCTCTCTCTCTCGATCTCTCTCTCTCTCCCTCACTCACTCTTTCCTTCTCTCGAGAGTTCTTCACCTCTCTTAGTACTAATACTTCTTTTAGTACTAAATCCTTCTCTGTCTTAGTATTGTTCCTGACAACAAATAATGAAGAGTCTGACTTGGACGTCGTGAGCCCTATCCTACGCAACCGCTGCGTAATCTTCGCATTCCAAGCTTGCGGGGCTTGCTTTAGTCTGTATAAAGACTTCTTCAATCGGCAAACTGCCGAAGTGTTCTGTTTGGATAGAAATCCGGGGGGCTGTACCATGTACACCTGTTCCTCAAGATCACCTTGCAAGAATGCAATGTTTACATCCATCTGATGTAAGTGCCACCCCTTCGCCGCTGCTACGGCTAGCAAAACACGCATAGTGGTCATCTTCGTCACTGGCGTGAACATCTTGTCATAATCTACGCCGTGCTTTTGCACATAGCCTTTCACAACCAAACGGGCCTTATATCGGTTCACTAAACCGTTGGTGTTGTATTTCACCTTAAACACCCATCTGCGTCTGATCGGCTTAACACCTTTAGGTGCGTCAACCAGGTTCTAAGTCTCGTTGTCCGATAATGCGCACATCTCTTCCTCCATTGCGGCACACCAGTTTGCGTCTTCTGCCGCCTCTATGTAGTTGTCCGGCTCACGCACTTCCGCTACTTGTGTCATGTACGCATAATGGTGCAACATGTATTCGTTGTACCCGTATCTTTTTACAGGGTTCTTCAAGTAGGTAGATCGGCGTAATTCTTGATTACCCGATTTCACGGCCTTTTCGGCTGATTTCGACTTTTTCCGTGGAGATTCCTTTTCGATTGGCCCGAAGTTAGATTCGATCCGTTCTGACTCGGCACTGCCGAGTCTCTATTACTTGTCGACTCTTCATTTGGTTGGCCATCTCAGCCCAACCCCTCATTCGGGCTACTTAGCTGAAATGAGATCAGACTCTTTGTCATGCCTCCGATTTCCTCATCACGTGGAGGCAGCTCGTCCTTGCTGAACTCTTCTTCAAAATTCGGAAAGGAGTCATGAGGTATTGGAGGTGAAGGCAAGTAGCACAAAGCGGACTCATCGAACACAATATATCGGCTTACGCAAACTTCCTTTGTTCGGGTATTATAGCACTTATACCCCTTCAGCTCATCCGAATAGCCAACCAAGATACACTTCTCGGCTTTGGCGTCCAACTTCCTCCTCTTCTCTTTCGGCACATGCACATATGAAATGCTACCGAAAATCCTCAAGTGTGCCAGGTTTGGCTTCTTCCTGAAATACAACTCATGTGGCGACACTCCTCCATTAGTAGAAGTCCGATTTTGCAAATAAATAGCCGTCCTAACGGCCTCAACCTAGTAAAACTTCGGCATATGCTTCTCTTCAAGCATTCCCCGGTTGCTTCTTCAATTGTCCGATTCTTCCACTCTGCGACGCCGTTCTACTCCGGCGTATATCTACATGAGAATTCACGTCGAATTCCCTCCTTCTGTAGATAACTCGTGAACTGGGCAGAGAAGTACTCCTTCCCGCCATCGGACCCTGTTTCCCTTTCCGTAAGACTTTTCAGCTTCAGGACACACGCGAAGACTTCTCTCTTCTTCGCGATCGTACATGCCCAGGTATGCCGAGTGGAGTCATCGATGAAGGTTACGAAGTAACGGCTACCACCGAAACTCACGTTCTGTGCTGGTCCCCACACATCCAAATGGATCACACCCAATGGATTTCGACTATGATTATGTTCATTGGGGAATGGAAGTTGGTGTTGCTTCCCGAGTTGGCAGGCTTCGCAGACTTGGCCATTCCGGCCACAGAATTTTGGCAAACCGAAAACAATGTTGTCTGCATTTCACGAAGCCGTGGGAAGTTAACGTGGTTGAACCACTTGTGCGACATGTCGATATCCGATTCAACCTTCTGTCCTTTCGCAAACAACACGGTTCCAGCTTGATTGGTGTCGAGGATGAACATCGTCCCTTCACGGTGCCCTTGCGCGATGACTTGGCCTTCCTCTTCGATGTAGCACCCGAGGTGCGTGAATCGAACTTGCATCCCTTGGTGGACAATCTGACCGACCGACAATAGATTCTTGGTTATTATCGGGACATGTAGCACGTTCATGAGTTTCCCTTTCTGCCTGATGTGGCTAAGGGGAACTTCATCGACATGTTTGATGGTATGAGGAGTGCCATCTCCCGTTTCGACCACTCCTTGTTTTTCCGGCTTCTCCAAGTACGAGAACCATTCCTCATGACTCATCATATGATTTGCCGATCCGGAATCAACATACCACACCTCGCTTGGTTTGGAGGTGTTCACGGCCATCGAATTGGCCTTGTGCTTCATTATGAAGGTTGGGCCCGATCCAATTCCGGCTCATTCGGAGCCCTCGGCGTAGTGTGATTTCTAATGCCTTCTTGCGTCTCTTCCGCTCGATCTAGCTTTGTCTGAATCGGCTCTCTTCTTCCAGCACTCGCCCTCCATGTGGCCTTTCTTGCCACAATACCAGCATTCCGTCACGACCTTCTCTTGTCAGTTTCCAGCGCCGCTATGACTCCCCCTGCTTCCAGAGGTTTCAGAATTGCTTCCGACATTTCGATTATGCCACACGTTCTTCTCTTTTCGGCCGCCTCCATTGCGCGTTGATCCATCTCGTCCGCCACGACCATGGGGCCAATCTTCCTTTGTGTACAACATCTTGCCATCAGCGTGTGTACTCATCGACGCACCCACATGATTTTCCTTCATGAGGAACATCGACTGAAGCTCGAAGAATGAAGACGTATTCTCCCTTATCTAGACCGCCGTTCGGAATGCTGCGAACTTTGATGCTAACTTTCCCAGACAAACCTGCACCTTTTTTTCCTCCTCGATGTTCATGTTGACAGAGGCGAGAGACTTGCAGATCTCCTTGATTCAGACTGTGTAATTGGACACAGACAGATCTTTCTATCGGCCATTGCTGAGCTCCTGCCTGAGCTATAGCTTCCTGGCCGTTGTGCTAGCGGCGAAAATCCCCTTGAGATTCGCCCACGCGTCCTTTGGTGTCTTAGCATCCGGAATGTAGCTCAAGAGCTGGTCGCTCACACAAGACACGAAGCAGTAAAGAACTCTGCTTGCCGCTTGTTCCCAAGCCGAAAAATCTCTGTGTGTCGATTCAGGTGCTGTTTCATTAGCTCCTTGGACATAACTCCAGTAACCATGACCAGGCAGGTACTAGTGCATCTTGTACGACCAAGATGTGTAGTTGCTCCTATCAAGCTTCTTAGTCGGTAGCGAGTTTCCCATTCCTCTGTCCATATTGCTGACTTATCCTTTCCGAAAATAATACCTTAACTCTGTCTTTATCGCAAGCTTTGCTTTCGGCTGCACAGGAGTCTTAACCCTCGCTCTCTAATACCATGTAAATGAATACGTGTGCAGAAGCGTATGCGAAAGATATAGAGTACACGGTTCGGAAGTACGACAGTTCGGTAAAACGGAGATCACAGAGAAAGAGAGAGCAGAGCAGAGTAGAAACCGAAAACTATATTCAAAAAATAATTCTCCGTATGTTCTCTATATCTACATCGTGCTCAGTGATCACCTTTTATACAAGCCCTGAGTATTGGGCTGACACAAGTACTTACAGTACTTGACCGCTCATAAATGAGCATCCTACACTTACTCCCAAAATTATTCCTTACGAGGAATAACATTCTAATAGCCTCTCAATTTACTCGCCGCTACGGCTATATTGTGCGCACGGTTTTACGCACCTAGTCTACGCACTAGGTTACGCACCCATTTACGCACCCAATGGTGAGCTTGTCTCTCAACACTCATTCTGGAGGTGAAAGACGTGCATCTTGAGAAGTGAAGTGATTGCTTGGAGAATACCGGGGGTAGTTCAAAGAGAGTGCCAGTCGAAGGGAATCTGGCTCGAATTTACGGTGCCGAAGACACCGGAACTAAAGCTGGATGAACCGAACCATGATGGAGAGTGTCTGGAGCAAATGACAACAACTTACGTGATGAACAGATCAGCCTCAACACCCTTGGAAGGAGACTCACCATAGAAAGTATGGACCGGTAAGACATGTTTGAAGGTGTTCGACTATCTCGCCTACATGCATGTTACAAAGGACAAGAGAGCAAAGTTGGGTCTGAAGTCCCGACCATGCATATTCCAGGGATATGGTGATGATGAGTTCAACTATCGAATCTAGGACTTGGTTGATAAGAAGGTCTTCCGGAGTCGAGACATAGTCTTTATGGAAGATAAGAACATTTTTGACTGGGAGTCGGAGAAGAAGACAATGGACTCTGGGCCAACCGACAAAGATCGGTTGAAGGATATAATGACCCATCTAGCCTGAAGTCGGATGATACTCAAAGAACCGGCCGTAGTTGGACCAAAAACCGAACTGACCAAACAAGAAGATTTGGACACCGGAACCGGACAAGACCCAAATCGGATTCGGATGAAGAGCAAATAGAGAAGCCGGTGGCTGAAGACCAAAGTAGAAGATATCCTCTCAAGGACAGAAGAGCCCCCTGGAGATTTCCGGATGTGTGTTGCTGACCGATGAGGGGGAGCCTTAAAGCTTCGAAGAAGCAAAGAGAAACACCCACAATCGCAAGTGGTTAAGTGCCATGTAGGATGAGATGGATTCCCTACATGAGAACCACATATATGAATTGACGGAGCTACCGAAAGGAAAGAGAGAGCTCCGGAACAAGTGGGTGTACAAGTTGAAGCCGGGAGACTCCGGAAATCCACCGAGGTACAAGGCCCGAATCGTGGTGAAAGGTTTTCAGCAGAAAAAGGGGGTGGATTTTGACGAGATCTTTACCCGGGTAGTAAAGATGACATCCATCCGGACTGTGTTGAGCATAACAGCAAGCATGGACCTCGAGGTAGAGTAACTACACGTCAAGATGACGTTCCTACATGGTGACCTCAAAGAAGAGATCTATATGCAACAACCGAAAGGATTCGTCAGGAAAGGGAAGGAGCACTTGGTGTGCCATTTGAAGAAGAGCTTATACGGACTGAAGCAAGCTCTCTTGGAATGGTACCAGAAGTTCGATTCCTTCATGACCGAACAAGGAAAACCTGAAGACGCAGGCCGACCACTGTGTATTCGTGAAAAAGTTCAACGGAGGAAACTTCCTAATACTCTTCTTGTATGTGGATGACATGCTGATCGTCGGACGGGACCGTATAAAAATCGGAATGCTGAAGAAGGCTTTGAGTTGGTCATTTGCAATGAAAGATATGGGTCTGGAGAGACAAATTTTGGGGATGCACATAATCCGGGACCGGTCGAAGAAGCAGTTGTGGCTGTCACAGGAGAAGTACGTGACAAAGGTGCTTCAACGGTTCAACATGTCAGACGTTAAGCTAGTCGGGTCGACACTTCGAGCAAACTGCAAGATATCCAGTGTCGCGAGGTTTCACACTCGTGTGCTACTTGGGCGGGACCATGGGGGTCTTGGACTAGGGAGTATTCAAGGGATAGAGAAGACCCGAGGTTTGCTTTACAACAATACTACTTCCCGACCCCTTCCCGAGCAAGGGCTCATTGCCTTTTGTTTTGTGAGGCCGCTGGCTTTCGTTGATCAAGACTCGTCGACCTTTCGAGATCACCGCACGAGCCAAGTGATCAAACGGGTACAAGCAAAGATGAGCACCCAAGATGAATGCACAAGGGGACGATAACACAAACATGAATGCCCATACGTCTTTATGACGAGGAGAGGTGCATGGGCATGCCCAAACGCTACCTCGTCAAAAGACGTCGAACGTACGAGGAAGACACAAAACACACCCACAAATGACCGTATGTCTTTATGAGGAGGAGAGGTGCATGGGCAAGCCTGAACGCTCCCTTGTCCCAAGACGACCGAACATACAAGGAAGTCACAAAGACACGCACAAATGCTCGTATGTCTTTATAAGGAGGAGAGGTGCATGGGCAAGCCCGAAACGCACCCTCGTCACAAGATGGCCGAACGTACAAGGAAGACACAAACACACACACAAAATGCTCGTACGCCTTTATGAGCAAGAGAGGTGCATGGGCAAGCCCGAATGCTCCCTCGTCACACAAACACATGCACAAAATGCTCGTACGTCTTTATGAGGAGGAGAGGTGCATGGGCACGCCCAAAATGCTCCCTCATCACAAGACGGCCGAATGTACAAGGAAGACACACACACACACAAATGCTCGTACGTCTTTATGAGGAGGAGTGGTCCATAGGCATGCCCGAAACGCTCCCTCGTCACGAGATGACCGAACGTACAAGGAAGACACAAACACACACACAAAATGCTTGTACGCCTTTATGAGGAGAAGAAGTGCATGGGCATGCCCGAAATGCTCCCTCGCCACAAGAAGGCCGAACGTACAAGGAAGACACAAACACACGCACAAATGCTCGTATATCTTTATGAGGAGGAGAGGTGCATGGGCACGCCCGAAATGCTCCCTCGTCACAAGACGGCCGAACGTACAAGGAAGACATGAACAAAGAAAGAAAGAAAGAAAGAAACACGAATGATATCGGCCAAAGAAATAAATACGTGTTCGATTCCAACGCAAGAGGACCCTTTATAAAATAGGAGTTGATTACAATGGCAACTTATAGTTAACCATAACCTCAATCAAAACATAAATACTAAATGCCCTTCGAGACAAGAGCAAATCCGGACACGGCGAAGATGAACAAATGAGCACCACCAAAATGCCAACCCCAACGAACCACGACCACTTGAACGGCGAGCACACGGGCTTGGAATGACGAATGGGGCGAAGCAACGTCGAACCAATGAAGCTTGGGCTCACGAGCACTTCGAGTGCCAAACGTGAAAAAGACTAGCACGTGGCGACGAGGGGATGAAAGGGTATAGAGAGATGAAGAGAAGTGGTGAATAAGAAGATGAAGAGCTCCGAAGATAAAATGGCAATAGTCTCCTCCTCCCAAAACGTCCTCCCGAATGAGCCCCCTCAACCTCCTTTTATAGGAGAAAAGGAAGGGGGGTCGCCAATTTCGTGTTTAATGCAAAAAGGAATAAAATTCCTTAAATCACACTGCACTCTAAGACTAGATTGAACCATGTACCTCTAGCTAGAAGTCAATGTGACTATCCACTAACCCATTAACTTTGTCTTATATAATATATGATTCTATCTCTATAAATTCTTAGCCTGTCTGGCCTCTACTTTTTATCTCTCCTCTCTCTTACTTTTTACACGGGCTTCTATGCATCCTTTCCACCCTTTCTTTTCCCTTTTCTTTTTTATGTGCGCAATTAATCACCTTTGTGTGCAGACACATTGCACATGCACATTTTGACCCCCCCCCCCTTTCGTCGGTTTTTGCCACTCTCGAGCATGCCACATCATGACATCCACCACCACCAAACCGCACATCCTCTGGTATGTGCCAAGAATGGCGGCTGAGGGTGGTCCATAGTTCATTTCCTCCTCCTCATTGACCCCGTGGCTTGTTGTTTGCTCGCCTTTATCTTCATCAAGGTCATCGAGGTTTGGCTCCCTGTCGTGTCGCTTTTTGAAGATTTGACCTGCTTCTTGGCTATTGGTACTGCCAGCTTAGTCCCATCGAGTTTAGCGAGATGGTAGGTACCATTATCATTTGCAGTCATTACCACGTACGGCCCGAACCATCTCTTTGTGAATTCCCGCATCGAGCTATGTTGATTGTTGAGACTACTATCATATACAATCACCCAATCTCCTTCTTCGATCTTCCGAGGGCGTAGTCGGTGTGTCTTGTCGAACCGGGCTTTGTTACTTAGCCTACCCGCTTCTAACCTCTCCTTTGCCAACTCCAAGTCTTCGGGTCTTCTCTCAAGTTGCCTTATCCTTGTTACTAGAAGCTCTTCTAGACATCGCTACCCATGACGCGATCGTGTCTTAAATGGGCATCACCGGCTTTTGTCCGTACATGAGTTCAGCTGGCATGAAACCTTTAACTGAGCTATGATTTGTTTTGTCGGCCCACAAGGCATAAGGCAGTAACTGAGGCCAATTCCTGACTCGCCCATCGCAAGCTCTTACAATGGCTTTTACGATAGGCCCGTGTCTGCGTTCTATCCTTCCATTAGCCTCCGGGTTATAAGCGGTCGTGAGAGAGAGCTTCACTCCAAGTTGTTCAAAGAGCTCTGTAGCTTCATGAGCGTTCAACTCTCCTCTGTCGGTCACTATCTTTACCACACATCTGTACCGGCAAATGAAATCGTCGAGTAAGAATTTACACACCCTTGCCATTGTTTTCTTTGCCAAGGCTTGTCCTTCTACTTGGTTTGTTAGGTCTTCTTTTGCTAGCACCAAATATTTCATTTGGCCCACTCCCATCGGCATCGAAACCAAATCCACCATCCATTTGAAGTCTATGGTGAGTGGGTAGGTTAGGTGCAACTCGTCCCTATGGCGTATGTTGGGGTGTATTTGGCAACTTTCACACATCCCCATGAAATGGATGACATCCTTGCACATTCCCAGCCACCAATACTTCTCCTTTAACTTCTCGAATGTTGCCCACGTTCCTCTATGGCCCGCCCAAGAACTCTCGTGGAGCTTAGACACCAATGTTGTCTGGTCTTCTTCCTTTATGACCACTCATTGTGGCATCCCCGTCCTTCTCTTCGGGTGCCTCTAGAGGAATCCCCCTCGTAGGAAGTACTTGTACGCTTTCTTTCGGACTCTCTGTGCTTCCTACTTTGACCATGAACTATCCACCGTCATTGAGCTTAAGAACTTGCCAATGTGTAGCCACTCCCCTTCGTATTCACTTTCGTTGAAGGCATGGAGTACTCGCACATCTTGATCATCTATAGATGCTTGGGCCATCTTAAAGAAGTCAAGAGCGACATCCTCATCTTCAGACACCATGTCGCTTTCACCCTCGAATCTTTCCCTTGATACCATATCTGCCATGGCATTGTTCTTCCCTGAAATGTGGTGAATCTCCGGGTTCATTAATTTGATATAAGCAATCCACCTTAGCATAGCTAGGTCAGGTGTTTCACATCCTGAAACCGTGCCTAAGTTTGGAAGGCAATCTGTCTCTATTACCACCTCTGACCCGATTAGGTAATCTTCATCCGCCTTTACTACGGATACAATACCCCAAAGCTCACATTTTACTTGGGCGTATCTTTGTTGTCACTCACTTAAGACCTTGGCTCCGAACCGGATGGCGTAGCGTGTACCATCCTCTCCTTCTTGGTTTATGACCCATCCGATCCCTATTGGACTCGTATCTACCGTCACGTAGATGGGCACCCCTTCCTTGTATATGGCTTTTCGTAAAGTTGGTGCCGCTACCAACATTCCTTTGAGCCTCTTCATTGCCTCTGTGTGCTCTTCCTCCCACTTGAACTTCCACCCCTTCTTGAGTAGCCCATACAAGGGCTAGGCTAGGTAAGCATAGTGCGGGATCCTGTTGGGAGACAGGTCCCTCCGAAACCGGATAAGGAGTACCCGACTACGGAAGACCCGGTGAGAATCGGACGAGGAGTACCCAGCTACGGATGACCCGATGGGAACCGGATGATGAAGATCCGGTGAGAACCGGATGATGAGTGCCCGTCAAGCGCCGGATGATGCAGGCTTGGCGAAGAGTGACCACCGGATGAAGGGACATATTCGTAAATATGTTTCCTGAGAGGCCATCTGGGCTATATTTGTAAATAGCCGAAAAGTCATATTAGTATAAATATGACTTAGGGCAAACTGTGTGTGTGTAGTTGTTGTCATTCTTGTTGGCGCAAGATTAGAGAGCGCGTAACAGTGTACAGAGAGAGAGAGAGAGAGAGAGGAAGAGGTCGTTGCCTCTATTTTAACCGCTGCATGTGGCGAAGATCGTGAGCATGAGGTCGTTGCCTCTGTGAGCTCACTGTTGTAATCATTGTGATATAGTGATAGTTGGAGTCTGTGGACTCCCGTGGTTTTTCCCTCTCAGGGTTTTCCACGTTAAACATCCTGTGTACTCTCTCTCCTTTGTGTCATGTGTTCAGTATCCATTTTCTGTGTTTGATCCTAGGCTCGGTTGTGGCTGAGCGTTGTGCTTACGAAGCGTGTATTCCCAACAATAAGCAATCCACCTTAGCATAGCTAGGTCAGGTGTTTCACATTCTGAAACCATGCCTAGGATTGGAAGGCAATCCGTCTCTATTACCCCAAAGCTCACATTTTACTTGGGCGTATCCTCATTGTCACTCACTTAAGACCTTGGCTCCAAACCGGATGGCGTAGCGTGTACCATCCTCTCCTTCTTGGTTTATGACCCATCCGATCCTTGTTGGACTCGTATCTACCGTCACGTAGATGGGCACCCCTTCCTTGTATACGGCTTTTCGTAAAGCTGGTGCCGCTACCAACATTCCTTTGAGCCTCTTCATTGCCTCTGTGTGCTCTTCCTCCCACTTGAACTTCCACCCCTTCTTGAGTAGCCCATACAAGGGCTAGGCTAGGTGATCATAGTGCGGGATCCAGATGTGGTAGAATGCACAAGCACCAAGAAATTGCCTCACCTCTGTTTGCGATTTACATTCTTCCCTCATGTCTGTGATGGCGTCCACCTTTGCCGGGGACGGCTTCTATCCGTACGCCCCACGACAAGGATCTCCAGTTGGCCGAATGCCGATTTCTCACCCGAGAATGTCAAGCGTGCATCTTCGAGTCTTTGTAGAACCTTCTCGCAATCCAAGATGTGATATGCCACAAAACTTCTGCACCCATCCTCGTCCAAGGTTTCATCTTTCTCCGCTTCAGAGCACCCTTTTATGGGGATGTCATCGAGGAACGGCATGGTGATGTCGGGGATGCAATCTCTCAATACCTTGTTCATTGCATTTAACATGTGGGCTACAGAGTTAGTGCCCCTTGTGGCAAGGTACACATTCGCACTAGGCCGATAGGGGTCTGCATCGTCGTGATGTCCCTACTCTCCATAGATAGTTGGAATTGATCATACCCTGAGTATAGATCACCGATCGAATAAATAGACCTTCCAGCGAAGGCCTCAACGAATTTGTCAACGCTTGGACAAACTCCTGCATTTCAAATTGTCACTTGATTAACAGGTTGTAGGTCCTTGATGAAGCGTAAGGTGTCTTTCTTCTTTGATGGCTCGAGGATACCCATCTCGGTCTTTTCCTTGAGTAGCTCAATCAACTTCGAGATGTGAGCTCTCAGAACCGGGATTGGCTTGATGTTCCACGGTACATGCGGCACCATAAAGATTACCATTGGTTCCACGATCTTAGGGTTTACACACCCTATCTCACCCGACGAGAAGGCTAAAGTCCTTCCGTGGCTTTTGATCATCCTTCTAAATCTCTCCTCCTCCCTAGGCAATAGGAAGCCACCCCCACCAATCCGGAGCTTCTCTCACGTCTCGTCGGTGAACCGGTGCCCTATGCCTCATGGGTCCCGCAAGCTAGGATCAGCCGCTACCCCCTATATCCGATCCCAACTATTGTTAGGCAATGGGGTAGCCACATGCTTCACCTTCTTGACCACGGTCTTGTACTTTGTTTGCACCTTGACCATCATTGCTTCCTCAATCAACCGCCCAAGCTCTTTGATGGCGGTGTACATGTCAACTGAGTTGACTGGAATTACCTTGTCTTCATTGAGGCCCGAAACGACCGCCCTCTCCATCTCTCTGAAAGTGTCGTCGAATGAGACTGCTTCCATAACGCCGCTTATGGTGTCATCTTCCCCCAATAAATTACATTGTTTGAGATACCTTTCGTATCTCTTGGCCCTAGACTTATCTCTATCACTTAAACTAGTAATTTTACAAGCTCCATTTTCGGAGAACCAAAATTGTTTCCTATTACATTTAATAGTTTTACAAGGGTTTAGGGTCTTAGTTTGCCCCGGGCTATTGCTGTCCCACTCTTTAATAGCTCAAATAAAAAATCCTCTTGGCTCTCCCCTTTGAGGGAGGCCCAATTGCGCTCATGGTTGGGCCTCACCGTAAGGAATTGAACCGAATGCTTCCCATCTTGGCTCTTGATCCTCGCATATGTCGACCCGTTGTCTAGCACCTTCGTCTCCATGCGAGCCGCCGTGATGTATGGTTCACCCAAGATGACTAGGGGCGAGGACGTATCTTGAACAAAGAAATGTTGATCTATTTCTATGTCCCCCACCTTCACACGTACATTCGGGCAGGCCCCGTATAGCTCCTCGGTTGCTCGGGTCACCGCTCTAATCTTCCACCTGTGCTTCGTGTTGATTGGCCACTTTCCCTTTTTATAAAACTCCATGGACATAAGCTTGATCTCAGAGACATGATCGATCAATGCTACAACCGGCTCTTTTACATCCCCAACTCATATCAGTGTCTCCGTTGTCACCCTTGCCCAATGCGGCATCGTGTAGTGAGTGTCCGTATAGTCTTCGTCTTCCTCGGGAACCTCAGTTGACAATGCATTTACAATCGCGGGCTTTGCTACTTCTTGCTCCGTCAAGAACCGCTTCCTCTTCATTAGGTCGATCATGACCTCGTGGAATTCTTTCTTGGCAAATCCGAGGACCTCTTGTAGAGTAAACTCTACGTGACTATCGAGGATCCTTTCCTCCACTACCTTCTTCAAGTCCGTTGCTTGTTCGATCTCCGAGCAAAGCTTGAAGTTGGGGGGGTTCCCCTTCTGTTTCCATCTTTTGTCCCGTGCTTGAGATTGGTTCGGCTCTTCCCTTCTTCGTGCACCTCGAGCGTCATATTTCCTTGATGGACAGACTTCCTTGTCATTTCCTACCTTCTTCTCTTCTACCATTACTTCGTAGTTTTGGAAAGTGGCTTCCACTAAGCCAGTCTTTTCTTCCACCAGATCCTTCCACCCAGTTGCTTCTTGGACCCTTCTTTCTGCTTCGTCCGTTTCTTCTCTTTTGAACATTCACTTAGAGAGGCTTCCAAGGATTGACGGCCAAAAGTCAAACTCTTTCTCCTCTTGCCTCCTCACCTCTTTCCCCACTCGGATCCCAGCCGACGCCAAGTAGTGGACGACTTCAACATGTCGTGCTTCAGCCTCCTCCATTAGCCTTCTCATGCCCCCTCGGCCTTGATTCAATCCCAAGGGGTGCCTTGTCTCCGTTGAATAGACCCTATTGTTCTAAAGATAGACAATATCCCTTCTTAGGGCCTCTTGAAAGTCTCCACACTCCCTTCGTAGGTGGTCGGGGTTGTCGCACCACATACATCTTTGCACGAACGGGGGACGTCGATCTTGAGGTCCGCCACTCTCTCCCCTAGCATGCGCTATTTGGAGATCTCACACCATCTTTGTGAGCTCGTCTATTGTCGACCCTCCCGACAGTGCTTCAACCATGTTTCTCTCGGGGATGAACCTTGCATTTGCTTGCTCTCTTTCTTGAGGTATTCTACCACCCCTAGGTTTGTGTGTCTCACTAATGGAGCCTGTGGATATTTGGCCACTCAACAGAGACCTGTCGTTCCATTCCCTTCTCTTATCGAAGAGACTACAAACCCGTTTTACCATAGCCCAATCCGTCGTGAGCCCATCATCAGTTTCGAGGAGGGACCCCACATTCGCTCGGTCTCGTGCATCAACAACCTTTATGAATAGTAGGACCTTGCTTGTGTCAAGCACCATCCTATCCAGAGCCGAGAGTTGCGTGAAGCGCTTCTCAAATTCTTGTAGAAGCACCATAGTATTTCTCCCCTTGCCGGGAAGCTCAACCCCCTCCATTAGATCCCTTTTTGAAATTCTGAGTGAGTCATCAAGGCCTTGCTTCTCGAGGAGTCTTTCTTCGAACTACACCCAATTGCAATAGTCTTCTTGGATCTCGAGTACCTCTGCGTGGATACTCGGCGTTACCACTCTAGCGAATCCGGTTAGCCGCCTATCTTCAGGAACATTTCGCATAAGCATTTCGCTTATAGGCATCCAAGTAGCTCGCGGTATCTCTTCCATTGAACCGACCAATTGTGCTGACCACTGTCTCAATGGCCCAGTCTAGGACGGTGATGCCTTCTCAGGCATTTACCAAGAGGTCCACCGCCGCCGCCATTGCTTCAGCGAGTTGTCCTCCTCGCATCTTGGTTCTCCCTTGCCGCCCTTTCACGACGGGTTCACCAATTTATATCCCGAGGTTTCCGCGAGTGTGTTACTTGGGCGGGACCACGGGGGTCTTGGACTAGGGAGTCCTCAAGGGATGGAGAAGACACGAGGTTTGCTTTATCACAATACTACTTCCTGACCCCTTCCCGAACAAGGACTCTTTGCCCTTTGTTTTGTGAGGCCGGTGGCTTTCGTTGATCAGGACTTGTCGACCTTTCAAGATCACCGCACGAGCCAAGTGATCAAACGGGTACAAGCAAAGATGAGTATGCAAGATGAATGCTAAAGCGGAAAATAACACAAACACAAATGCCCATACGTCTTTATGAGGAGGAGAGGTGCATGGGCACACCCGAACACTACCTCGTCACAAGACATTGAACGTACGAGGAAGACACAAAACACACGCACAAATGCTCGTACGCCTTTATGAGGAGGAGAGGTGCATGGGCAAGCCCGAATGCTCCGTCATCAAAAGACGACCGAACATACAAGGAATTCACAAACACATGCACAAATGCTCGTACGTCTTTATGAGGAGGAGAGGTGCATGGGCACGCCCGAAACGCTCCCTCGTCACAAGACGGCCGAACGTACAAGGAAGACACAAACACACACACAAAATGCTCGTACGTCTTTATGAGAAGGAGAGGTGCATGGGCACGCCCGAAACGCTGTCGTGAAGATTTTCGGCAATAGTGTGAAAATCCCATAAAACTTACAAAACCGGACCGGCGATGGAGCTGGTGATCCGACGACATCCGACCGGTATCCGGCACCGGCGGCGGCACCGATATCTGGCGGCGGTGGCGGCATCCGGTGGCGGCGTCGGCATCCGGCAGCGGCACCGGTATCCGACGACTGACTAGATAAAATAAATATATAAAAATATATACATATTTACATATACAAGGAGGGCAAGTATGGATTCGAACCTTGCACCTCCAAGTTAGGAGTCAAATGGCTTACCATTAAGCCATAGTATTTAATTAAAATTATATTTCTATCATTGTACTTTTACATGTAAATTCTCATCCATGAGTGCTAAAATGAGTGACATGGTTAGCATGCACCACATGTAATACTTAAGCGCCAAATGGCAAACATGCAATTTATGCATGTCTTGTACCCTCACATGCATCATATGCATGAGAGCATCTATAAAAGAGGGAAGGGGGAGGAGAAAAAGACGGTTTTTTTTTATGAAAATTAAGAAGAAGAAATTCGTTATCAAATCAATCGTGTAATCTCATCTTCTCTCTTTCCCAATCTATCTTAAGTACTTTCTCGCCAAAGCTTGTATCGACTCTAAATCCTTCTGGTCCAGAACCCCGGCGGTTCCGCCTCACGATCCGCGCGTAGTGACGAATCTTCGCGACATCAAGTGGTGAACCCGACGTGAAAGAGGCGGTAGGAAGGATCGAGTCGAGATTAATACTTGGAGATGGCGTCCTCAAGCAACCGAGCAGGAGAGCTCGAAAGGATGATGCTAATCGTCGAGCAAATGATGAGATCTCGGGACAACGACGTGAGCGTGGAGAAGGCTGTCGATCGTGTCGTAGAGCTCGAGGGCCAATTCGATGGAAGGTACGTTACGAAGTTCCTTGATGCATATAAGAGGGAGATGAATCAAAGGGACGTGTCCGAGGCACGTCAAATCGCAAGCTTCAAGAGAGTTGTCGCCAACAACATCCAAAGACGCGTCATCGAGCTTCAAGAAGGAAAGACAACATGGTCCGAGTTCGAGAAAACGATACTAGCGGAGTTCGTGACTGAAGACTCAACGAGGATGACTCGACATGCCCTGATAAAGTGGATAGAGAAGAAGAAAAAGAAGATGAGCGTCTCGAGGGTGTACGACGAATTCGACCAGATGTTTAGTCGTCTCCCCAATACGGACCAACTGTTGCTTGAAGAGGACAAGACTTTGTACTTCTTGAAGGCCGTGGACATAAAGGATAGACAGGAGTTGGGGACTCTTCTCGAAGATGATACCCAAGCAAATGGGCTCGTAGCGGACTGGATCGCGGTGAAGCGGGCATGCAATAGGCTCGACAAGCGTCGCCAATGGGTTGATGACACCGACTTGACGGGACCGACTATCACGGAGAAAGCAAGACCGCCGAAAGTAGCTGAGCCGCCGAGACAAAGTAACGTGGAAGAAAAGAAGATTGATGACGACATCATTGAAGAGCTAGCGAAGAAGTTCGAGAAGGTCACGCTAGCCAACATGAATCTTCGGGGCCCTAAAGGAAAAGAACCCTTTAGATGCGTGTGGTGCGATAGCATGGACCACATGAGAAGGGATTGTGCGAGCCTTCGAGAGGCGATTCGACAAAATATCGTATACATAGAGGACAACATGATCTGCTCAAGCGAGACTAGAAGACCCCTACGGGTGAATTTCGGAAGAGGAGGAATGAAGAGATCTATGGAGGATGCCGATGCGACTCATGTGGATGCGATGCACTATGCTGCGTCGGCCGGAATAAGAGTCGGGAAAGACAAGACTGAAGCTACTAGAGCGGGAGCAAAGTTTTGGACTTCCGTTCTCGAATATGAGAAGAAGGGAAAAGTCACATCGAACGAGGTAGAGCTTGCGGACCGAAACGTGCAAAGCATAACCGGGTGGTCGGATCCGGTGGACGACAACACCATACTCGCAGAGGTGATGTGCGACAACCACGAGGTGTTCGTCGAAGAAAAGAGAAATAGAATAGAAGAGCAAGGCCCATCAAAAAGACATGAAACAAGGAACGCGAAAAAGGACGATGCGGAGACGAGTCGACCTTTACAAACGGAGGAACGAGAGTCAAGCCGAAAAGGGGAGCCGAGCATACGAGTTGAAGAAACGGTTCAGCCCGTGAAGGTTGGTGTTGAAGACCCCGCTCGGAGGACAAGGACCATACCTACCTATAAGCTAAGGTCGGACATAGAGCAGACAACGGACCTAAAAAAGATTCTTGAAGAACGAGTTCTTGATAGCCATGTAACTTTGTCCTTGAGGGAATTGCTTGGCATTACGAAGAAGGAGTTCCATGACACGATCGTGGACCTTGTAAAGAGAAAGAGACAACAATCGGACGAGGAAGAAGAGAAGCCGCAGAAAGCAAAAACAAATGCCATAACGATGGCAAGAGACGAAATCGATGAAGATATGGTGGACAGCCACTACACTCGACCTCATTGGGCACGAGCGACAACGGAGACGCCGGTGAAGATCGGGGAGAAGAAAGAGACCGTGGTAGCCTTGATCGACCACGGCTCGGAGATCAACCTCATGTCAACCGACTTCTACAAAAAGGGAAGATGGCCAATCAATACAAACCACGGATGGAAGATTCGCGCGGCAACAAAGTCTACGGAGGACTTGTACGGAGCTTGTCCCAATGTCAAAGTCACGATCGGGGATGTGGAGATGGATCAACACTTCTTCGTACAAGAATCGGCGTCGCATCCTGTCATCCTAGGGCAACCTTATATCACATCATCTCGGATGGAGACCAAAGTGTTCGATAATGGAGTAGCCTTCGCACGAATAAAGAGTCTTGACAACCAAAGATCGGTCCAATTCCTAACAGTGCGAGCCAATCATGAAAGGAATCGAGATAGTCTCGGAGGCGAATCCTCGGATTTTTAGAGCGGACTATTGAAGCATGGGGCACAAATAGTCCGAGCAATCACAAGACCCCACAAGAAAGAAGAGCGCGTGCATTGCAAGGAGAAGCAACATGTGTCACACCTAGTGGCGCATGTAAACTAGTACTACCCGACAAGAAGCACAAGCGCCGGATACAAGAATTCGAGAAGATGCTGAAAGAAGAGAACATAATAGAAGAAGGAGAGTTCGTGACTCATATTATGGAAGAAGCCTCATTTAACGACACCATCGGCGAAATCGAGGACGTCGTGGACTTGAGCTATCTTCACAACCAACGTGTGATTTCGGTTAACTCCGTCAACATGTACACTATCATCGATGAATACCGTCGTGGCATCTCGATGAATGAAGCTGACATCAACACGAAATATAAAACAGTGGATAAGAAGATCAAACCAGTTGCGGTTCCGCTACCGGAAGATAGCTGGCAAAAGATGAAGGAAGTCGCTAACAATCCAATCTTAAGAGATCCGAAGAAGATAGGTCATGAATTCACTAAAGAGACGAAGGGGAAGCTACGAGTTGGAAAGGAGGATTTCCTTCTCCCTGAAGAGGAGCGAATGTTTCGCGATATGCTTGAGAGACATGGGAAGGCTTTCGCATTCTTCCCACAAGAAATCGGATGCGCCGACCCAAAGGTTGGCGCAAATTCAGTTGTAGATACACGCCGGAGCAGAACGGCGTGGCCGAGAGGAAGAATCGGTCAGTTGTGGAAGCGGCACGGGCAGTGCTGGAGGAGAAGAGCTTGCCCAAGTTCTACTGGGCCGAGGCGGTAAGGACCGCGGTATACATCCAGAACCGGATCGGAGACAAAGTGTCAGCGCACGAGCTATATTTCGGAACGAAGCCGAACTTGCGACACTTGAGGGTGTTCGGTAGCATTGCGCATGTGCATGTACCGAAGGAGAAAAGGAGGAAGTTGGACGCAAAGGCCGAGAAATGCATCTTGGTCGGTTACTCGGACGAGCAGAAGGGTTATAAGTGCTATAACCCTCGCATCAAACAAGCGCGTGTTAGCCGCGTCCTGGTACCAGCCCCTGACTCCCCAACTCCAATCCGAGCTCTGACGATGAGGTCAGCGAGGCTGAGATGCCTCCGGATGAGCCCGAAATCGAGACCCGTGAAGAGAGTTCGATTTCAGTCCGTTTAAGTGGACCGATTGGACGACTGAGTCGGTACGATCAGTCCAATGAAGAGTTGGCAAGTAGTGGAGACTCGGCCGTGCATTTCCCGCGTAGGAAGCCGAGGAGATGGCTTACGCGCAAAGAGAAAGGGAAGAAGAAGGTGTCGGATTCCGGCACGGATGGGAACGAGTCAGACCAACGCGAGTCTGACTCCGAGGGAACCAGTGACGAGTCTTTAAAGGTGAAGTCCGCGTCAACCGAGAAGGCCTCGACATCGGCTAATGTGAGATTACGCCGATCTACCCGCCAAAAGAATCCTGTTTTGCGGTTCGGATAGAACGAGTACATGGTGCATCATTATGCGTACATGACCCGTGTAACGGAAGTGTGTGAGCCAGAGAGCTACGCAGAAGCTATGGAGGAAGAGATGCACGCATTGGCGGAGAACGAGACCTGGGACCTGGTTGACGCACCAAGTGGGGTAAAACTGATCGGGTGTAGGTGGGTGTACAAGTTCAAGTACAACACCAATGGCTCGGTCAACCTGTACAAGGCTCGGCTAGTGGCAAAGGGCTACGCGCAGAAACACGACATCGACTACAATGAGACGTTTGCACCGGTTGCGAAAATGACGACCGTCCGTGTATTGCTCGCAATAGCTGCGGTGAAAGGGTGGCACTTACTTCAGATGGATGTAAAGAATGCGTTCCTGCAAGGTGACCTTGAGGAACAGGTGTACATGGTACAGCCCCCCGGATTTCACTCCGGAACGAACTCCTCGGCAGTATGCCGACTGAAGAAGTCCCTTTACGGACTGAAGCAAGCCCCGCGTGCCAGGAATGCGAAGATCACGCAACAACTGCGTCGGATGGGCTTCGTCACGTCAAAATCGAACTCTTCCCTTTTCATCCGGAAAGGTCGACTCGGACCGGTTAGTATTTTACTATATGTTGATGACTTGGTCATCACCGGCGCCGACCTAGGTGAAATCGACCGCGTGAAGCTCCAGCTTGCGGCATCGTTCGACATGAAGGATTTGGGGGACCTTCATTACTTCCTCGGGATCAAAGTGATCCGTACCCCCGAAGGCATATTGATCAGCCAACGTCATTACGTGCTGAGTATGCTCTTCAAATTCGGGATGGCCGATTAAGTCCATCTCGACTCCTCTGGACAAAACCGTCAAGCTTTGTCCCGATACGGGAAAGGTATGGGACCCGACGAGGTTCCGACAAATTGTTGGAAGCCTCATATACTTGATCATCACCCAACCCGACCTCAATTATCCGGTCGCAGTGATCAGTCAGTTCATGGCACGACCTACCGAGGAGCACCTTCAGTGTGCGCAACACATACTTCGGTATGTCAACAGCACTAAGGACCGGGGACTGCTATATCGGACCAGTGCAGCCGTGTAGTCAGTCGGCTACACCGATGCTGATTGGGCTGGCAACGCCTCCGATCGCCGATCCACGTCCAGATACGCGTTCTCCCTCGGGAGTGCCGCGATCTCGTGGAGCAGTAAGAAGCAGCCGACAGTTGCACTGTCGAGCACCGAAGCTGAGTACCGAGGAGCGGCTGTCGCGACATGCGAAGCCATATGGTTGAAGCGGCTACTTAAGGACCTGCAAGAGGAGGTGTCAGATCTGACGATGATCTGCTGCGAGAATCTCAGCAGCGTCCAGCTCGCGAAAAACCCCGTTTTCCACGCAAGGACCAAGCACATTGAGGTGCACTACCATTTCATCCGTGAGTGTGTCCTTTCTGGTGAAGTCGAACTTCAGTATGTTTCAACGGATCGGCAGACTGCCGACATCTTCACCAAGCCTCTTGGTCTTGACAAGTTGCGGCAATTCTCAGGTGCGCTCGTATTGCGTCACCTCGACGTGCCAAACTTGAGGGGGAGAACAGTCCCGAACGACCAAGCAAGGCAGCAGGAAAGGAGCGGAGACCGCGACACCGAGTCGATTGACTGGGTTGTCGAGTTCGACTTCGAATCGGCTGAAGAAGCCAAGGGCAGACCCGCGGAAAAGTCCGGAAGCGGACAGAAGCGGAGCAGCCGAAGGAGAGATGACGCCATCGAGGGCGAGAAGACCGAAGACAAGTTGGAGACAGCCAACTCGGATGAGAGCGAAAACTGATTGGAGGTAGCCGAGTCGGTTCGGATGTTTGTTTCAGATACGCTGAATCAACCGAGGCCCAAGCGGAAGAAAAGGCAGCAGGAGAAGCGTCAACACCGCAACAGCAGAAGAGCTGATAAGGGCCACATGAAGGGTCAAAGCGGGCAGAGTCGAACAGGTCGTGGAGCGCGAGCGAGGCGTGAAGCCAGGAGGAACCGGAGGTGTGAGCCCAAAGATCCCGAAGAGCCTCAAGTTGAGCTTGAGGGGGAGTGTTGAGAGACAAGCTCAACATCGGCCGGATCGGCTGAAGAAGCCGAGGACCGGATCGGTTGGGACCGATCGGTTAGGCCGAATGCGTAAACTGGAACACAGACCGGTGCGTAGGTAGGGCCGGATCGGTGCGTAAACCGGGAGGCCGTTAGGAAAGATATTCCGTGAGGAATATATTTGGGAGTTAGTGTAGGAGCTCTTAATGAGCATTGAAGTAATGTTAGTACTTCTGTCAGTCCTTCTAGGACTTGTATAAAAGTGTTCATTGAACACACATATGTATAGAGTGTGGTGAGTAGAGATTGAGTATTCGGTTTTGAATATAGTTCTTGTGCTCTCTCTCACTCTCTCTGTCTCTCCCGCGTACACTGCGTAAGCTCAAGCTCTCCATTAAACCTGAGTTTTCTTCCTTCTGTTCGGTCTTCATACTTGTTTCTGCACGTTATTTTTTACAATAGTTAACCACAACCTCAATCAAAACATAAATACTAAATGCCCTTAGAGACAAGAGAAAATCCGAACACGGCGAAGATGAACACACAAGCACCACCAAAATGGCAATCCCAACGAACCACGACCACCCGAACGGCGAGCACACGGGCTCGCAACGACAAACGGGGCTCGCAACGTCGAACCAACGAAGCTTGGGCTCATGAGCACTTCGAGTGCCAAACACAAAGAAGACAAGCATGTGGGAATGAGGGGATGAAGGGGTATAAAGAGATGAAGAGAAGTGGTGAATAAGAAGATGAAGAGCTCCGAAGATAAAATGGCGATAGTCTCCTCCTCCCAAAACATCCTCCCGAATGAGCCCCCTCGACCTCCTTTTATCGGAAAAAAGGAAGGGGGGTCGCCAATTTTGTCTTTAATGCAAAAAGGAATAAAATTCCTTAAATCACACTGCACTGTAAGACTAGATTTAACTGTGCACCTCTATCTAGAAGTCAATGTGACTATCCACTAGCCCATTAACTTTGTGTTATATAATATATGATTCTATCTCTATAAATTCTTTGCCTATCTCCCCTCTACTTTTTATCTCTCCTCTCTCTTACTTTTACAAGGGCTTCTATGCATCCTTTCCACCCTTTCTTTTCCCTTTTCTTTTTCATGTGCGCAATTAATCGCTTTTGTGTGCACACACATTGCACATACACATTTTGCCCCCCCCCCTTTCGCCGGTTTTTCCAACTCTCGAGCATGTCACATCATGACACTGGGAAGCAGAGCCTGAAGACAAGGGCAAAGAAGTCGGAGATGATGAAGATACCATACGCCTCGGCCGTCGGATGCTTGATGTACACAATGGTGTGTACCCGGCCGGATATTGGATCTGTTGTCAGAGTGATCATTTGGTTCTTGGGCAATTCGAGAAGAGAACACTGGAACGTGGTCAAGTGGATACTCCGGTACTTGAAAGGCACCTCGAGTATGTGCCTCCGATTCGGCTCAGGGAGACCCCAACATGAAGGATTTATGGATTCGGATATGGTGACTACTGCGGATACCAGCCGGTCAACTTTCGGATATGTTATGACATATGCAGGGGGGGCTGTATTGTGGCAACCGAGGCTGCAGAAGTCTGTTGCACTATCGACAATGGAAGCAGAGTACATGGTGGCTATAGAAGCTGGTAAAGACGTAATATGGATGAAGGAGTTCATCAGAGAGCTAGGGATCTGACACGAGGTCTACTACTACAGTTAAAGTGCCATCCACCTCGCAAAGAACGTGGCCTATAACTCTAGGGCAAAGCACATCCAACATAGATACCACTTGCTTCGTGAGAGAGTGGTTAGCCGATGAGGAGAATAGAGGAGAACGGGTAGGACATGCTGACCAAGGTGTTGTTAGCCGACAAGTTGGACGCGTGCAGGAGACGGATTGTATTGGCAAGACATCCCATGCTTGAGTGAAGGGGGAGCTTGTTGGGAATTCGGTCCATCTGGATGGGATCCGGATCAGACGGATCAGACAGATCCGGTTGGATCCGGGTGGAACCGGATCTAGGAACATATTTGAAAATATGTTTCTACTGTGCATATCATGCCCACATTTGTAAATAGTCCTAAATGTTGGGAATTCGGTCCCTTCGGATGGGATCCGAATGAGAACCAGAGGAGTCGGATCAGATGAGCCGGATGAAGGAACCGGATCTAGAAGGGCTCCAGATGAGACCAGGAAACCGGATCGAGTGAATTCGGATGGATCCGGTGCAAACCGAATCCAAGGACATATGTGTAAATATGTTTCATGGTGAGCCCATCGGGGCTATATTTGTAAATATCCCTAAAGTCATATAAGTATAAATATGACTTAGGGCAATCACTTTATGATAGAGGTGCTTATTGTTAGATGTTATATATTGTCGTATACAAAGAGTAAGTGAGAGAGAGAGATATATAGAACTAGTTTTCTGTTTGTAACCGCCATTGGCAAAGACATAGAGCTCGAGGTTGTTGCCTCTGAGTGTCACTTTGTATTCCTCCTCTCATAGTGACAGTTGGAGTCCGTGGGCTCCTGTGGTTTTTCGTGTTTAGGGGTTTCCACGTAAACATCCTGTGTCATCTCGGTTTTAGTTTGTTCTCTTCTATTTCATGTTGAAGACTCAGTTGTGACCCAACGTTATTTCCGTACAAACTGGTATCAGAGCGAACAAAGGAAATGGAAGAATCATTCGGTGGCATGTTCAAGCTCACTGGCTGCAACTACCTAGTGTGGAAGTCGAAGATGAGGGACATGCTCGTGGTCAAAGATCTCTGGTTGTCGGTATAGTTCGGGGACAAGAAACCGAACAAGATCGATGCCACGACATGGGAGGTGATGCACATGAAGAAAACGACATACATCCAGTGCTTTATCGACATAAGCCTATATAACAACTTCAATGAAGAAAGTAAAGCTCATGTGCTCTAGGAGAAAATCGACACTATGTTAGAGAGTAAAAACGTTGTAAATCGGGTTTCGATATTTTAGAAGTTAGTGAGACTCTGGTACCAGGACGGATCCAGCATAGCGGAGCACATGAACGCATTTTAGGGGCTCATAAACCAAACAACTTTGCTCGAAGTACCTCTAGTCGACGAGGTACTTGCATTGCTCCTGCTTGGTCCCTCCCGGATAGTTGGGAAACACTAGTTGTCACTTTGGGCAATGCTAGGCCGGAAGGAAAGCAATTGTCCCTAGCAAGGGTAGAATCAAGCTTGGTAGATGAAGAAGCTCGCAATAAGGACCAGGAGTCCGGAACCGATCCAAAGGCCTTGGTCACGGAAGATGACCATAATCGGGGAAGAGGCCGAAATTGGGACAAATCGGGGACAAGGCCAAAGTCAAGGGGGAGGCCTAGTTACTTCTACTGTGGGAAGCCAGGGCACTTCTAGAAGAATTGTCAACATTTCCGGAAAGAGAAAGGGGTCGACAATACTGATTCGAAGAAGAGTTTGGACCGAAGAGGTTCGGATCAGAAAGGAGTGTCGATGATCGCGACAAGTGAAGAAGAACTAAGGCTCATTACTGAGGAGAATGAGTTAAACCTTGTCGGTGACGAGACAACGTGGGTTGTCGATTCCAGAGCATCGTTCCATCTGACAGCAGACCGGAAATGCTTCTCATCCTACATAGCCAGAAATCATGGGTGTGTCTGGATGGGGAATGAAGGTGCATGTTGAATTGTTGGCATAGGAGATGTGTTGTTGACGACATCAACTAGATGCAAATTGTTGTTGAAGAATGTATGACATGTTCCGGAGGTTCGGTTGAACCTGATATCAGCCGGTCGGCTAGATGATGAAGGCTACATAGGTAGCATTCGAAACGGAGTCATGAAGTTCAGCAAGGGAAGCTTGATTGTGGCTCGAGCTCGGAAGATCAATACATTGTACATTATGTAGGGCCGGATATGCCAGGAAGAAATGAATGTAGCATTTGACACTGCCGGTGAGCTGTGGCACAAGAGGTTGTGTCACATGAGTCAGAAGGGGATGAAGAGACTTGTAGAAGACAATCTCATTCCGGTGAAGGACCTGTAACTTGAGAAGTGCACTGATTTCTTGGCCGGAAAGCAAAACCGAACCTCCTTCCGGTCAAGACCACCGATGAGACGGAATGCACCACTGGAGCTGGTGCATACCGATGTGTGTCAAGTGGACACGAAGTCACATGCCGGATCGTAGTACTTCATAGACGACCACAGTCGAAAGCTGTGGGTTTCACCACTGAAGATAGAGGATCAGGTGTTATCCGTCTTTAAGGAACTCCACGCGAGAGTGGAAAGGGAAACCGGTTGGAAATTGAAGGCGATTCAAGTGGACAACAGAGGAGAATACTGGGGGTAGTTCGAAGAGTACTGCCAGTCGAAGGGAATCCGACTCGAATTTACGGTGTCGAAGACGCCGGAATTGAACACGCTGTCGTGAAGAATGTGCTTCACGATATAAAAATGAGCTTAAATGTTGTATTTAATAATATTTGAGAGACTTGAACCCACATCCTTATATATGATGTACAATGTACATACCACTAGGCTAGGCTATTTATTTGTAAAAGTGTGTAATAAATGTGCTTCATGATATAAGAATGAAGCTATATATTGTATTAAGTAAAATTGAGGGACTTGAACCCTCAACCTTGTATACCAAGCACCAAGCATACACCACTAAGCTAGGTTAGTTATTTTAGAATGCATTTTCATCATTATACTTATCCCATATCTATTTTCATACATAGCCATCATTCATCACATGCAATGCATGTGCGCCAAATGGCGATCATGCATTACATGTAACTCATGCATTGCATGCATGCCATGCTCCCATACATTACCATATGCATGGCAACACTTATATAAAGAGGGGAAAGGGAAAACAAGGGAAGGAATCAAGAGAGAGTGAAAAAATAATATAATCAATTGAAGAAGACTAGCTTATTGGGTGGAGAACCTCTCGTTTCGAAGTTGAGGTCGTGAGTTCGAATCAAGGGTCGGTAGAGAAAGGGTTCATCTTGCTACCAAACATTGTAAAGTTGGTAAAATCTTGTATTCATAATACATATCATATACTTTTTTGTCTTAAATCATACTTTGTCTCTATCTTGCGTCTTGAATCATACATTGCCTCTATCTTTTATCTATACTAGTCTCTATCTCACACATATTACTTTAAACTATTATTCTTCATATCCTTTATCTTCCTAACATTTGCGCGCAAGCCTTATAAAAGTTCCTTCAACTCCCCTTAACCTTAGTCCCTGCGACTTCGCCGCACGAACCACAACTACCCCGACAACGCTCACATGCCAACTTACCCAATACATTTTGGGCTGAGGCACTGATGACAACGACCTATGTGATAAACAAATCACCCTCAGCACCCTTGGAAGGAGACTCACCGCAAAAAGTATGGACGGGAAAAGATGTATCTTATCGGCATCTGAAGGTGTTTGGTTGTCTTGCATATTTGCATGTCGTAAAGGACAAGAGAGAAAAGTTGGATTCGAAGCCCAGACCATGTATATTCCCTAGACACGGTAATGATGAGTTCGGGTACTGGGTGTGGGATGTGGTTGACAAAAAAGTGTTCCGGAGTCGAGACATAGTCTTCATGGATGACATGACCATTGCTGATTGGGAGTCGGAGAAGAAGATGATGGACTCCGGATCGATCGACGAAGACAGGCTTGAGGACACAAGGATTTACCTGGTTGGAAACCGGATGCTAGTCGGTAACCGGATGACACTCAATGAACCGGCCAAATTCATACAAGAAACCGAACCGACCGAAGAAGAACAAGAAGAACAAGAAGAAGACACTGGAACCAGACAAGATCCCGAATCAGATTCGGATTCGGAAGAGACGAAGGAATCTGTTGCCGAAAACCAAGGTCGGAGAGCGAAGAGCTCACCTGAGATTTCCGGATGCAGAGCACGTATTGCTCACCTTTGAAGCAAAGAAAGACACCCAAAGCCACAAGTGGTTGAGTGCAATGCAGGACAAGATGGATTCCCTGCATGAGAACCACACATATATATTGACGGAGCTGCGGAAAGGAAAGAGAGCACTCTGGAATAAGTAGGTGTGCAAGCTAAAACTGGGAGACTCCGGAAATCCACTGAGGTAGAAGGCCCGAATCATTGTGAAGGGTTTTCAACAAAAGCAAGGTGTGGATTTCGATGAGATCTTTGCCCCGGTAGGAAAGATGACATCCATCCGGACGATATTGAGCATAGTTGCAAGCATGGACCTCGAGGTAGAGCAACTGGACATCAAGACGACATTCCTACATGGCGACCTCGAAGAAGAGATCTACATGCATCAACCAGAAGGATTTGAAAAGAAACAGAAGGAGCACCTAGTGTCCTGACTAAAGATGAGCTTATACAGATTGAAGTAAGCCCCCCGGCAATGGTACCAGAAGTTCCCACAAGACGCAAGCTGACCACTACGTGCTTGTGATGAATTTCGATGGAGACGATTTCCTTATACTCCTTCTGTATGTGGATGACATGTTAATTGTCGGACCGGACCTTTTCCATGAAAGAGTTGGGTTCGGCAAGACAGATATTAGGCATGCACATAATCTGGGACCGGTTAGAGAAGTTGTTGTGGTTATCATAGGAGAAGTACATGACAAAGGTGCTTCAGAGGTTCAACATGTCGGATGCGAAACCGATCGGATTGATAGTCCCGGAAAAATGCAAGTTGTCCAGAAAGTAGATCCCGAAGACAAAGGTAGAGAAGTCGGATATGACGAAGATACCATATGCCTATGCCGTTGGAACTTTAATGTACGCAATGGTGTGCAACCGGCCGGATATCGGATATGCAGTTGGAGTAGTTAGCCGGTTTATGAGCAATCCTCGAAGAGAGCACTAGAATGTGGTCAAGTGGATACTCTGGTATCTGAAAGGTACCTAGAGTATGTGCCTCTGGTTTGGTTCCAATAAACCCCAACACGACGAATTCACAGATTTGGATATGTCGGCTGATGCGGATACCAGTCGGTCTACATTCGGATATGTCATGACTTGTGCAAGGGGAGCCATATCGTGGTAGTTGAGGCTACAGAAGTCCGTGGCACTATCGACAACGGAAGCAGAGTACATGGCAGCTTTGGAAGCCGGCAAGGAAGTAATCTGGATGAAGGACTTCATCGGAGAGCTAGGGATCCAATAGGAGGAATACCGGCTCTACTGTGATAGTTAAAGTGGCATCAACCTTGCGAAGAATGCGGCCTACCATTCCCGAACCAAAGGAGATATCACGGGCTCCGCAAGAAGGTAGAAGATCAAGAATTCGTGCTGACGAAGATCCACACGAAGGAGAACAGATCAGATATGTTGACCAAGGTGTTGTCAACCGACAAGTTGGACGCGTGCAGAAGACGGATCGGATTAACGAGAAATCCCATGCCGGAGTCAAGGGGGAGCTTGTTGGGAATTCGGTCCCTCTGGATGAGAGCTGGAGGAGTTGGATCGGACAAGCCGGATGAAGGAACCGGATCCGGAAGGGTTCCGGATGAGACCCGAAAACTGGATTGAGTGAATCCGGTGCAAACCGGATCCAAGGACATATGTGTAAATATGTTTCATGGTGAGCCCATCGAGGCTATATTTGTAAATAGCCCTGAAGTCATATAAGTATAAATATGACTTAGGGAAATCACTTTATGATAGACGTGCTTATTGTTAGATGTTGTATATTGTCGTATATAGAGAGTGAGTGAGTGAGAGAAATATACAGAACTAGTTTTCTGTTTGTAACCGCCATTGGCGAAGACATAGAGCTCGAGGTTGTTGCCTCTAAGTCTCACTTTGTACTCATCCTCTCATAGTGATAGTTGGAGTCCGTGGGCTCCCGTGGTTTTTCGCGTTTTAGTTTGTTTTCTTCTATTCCTTGTTGAAGACTCAGTTGTGGCCAAGCGTTATTTTCATACACTAAAGTCATATAAGTATAAATATGACTTAGGGCAATCACTTTATATATAGAGATATTATTGTATAAAGAGAGACAGAGACAGAGACAGAGCGTGAGATACAGAAAGCTTTTCTGTTGTAACCGCCGGATGGCGAAGACATAGAGCTCGAGGTCGTTGCCTCCGAGTCTCCCTCTGTATCCTCTTCTCAAGGGATAGTTGGATTCTGTGGGCTCCCGTGGTTTTTTCCCTATTAGGGTTTTCCACGTAAACATCCGGTGTTGTCTCATACTGTGTAAGTGTATCAATCTTATTTCTATTTTCTACTTTCTTCCATTGAGTGTTTAAGACTCGGTTGTGGCCAAGCACTATTCCACACATCTATTGTGGAAAACTAGGTCATTTCTAAAGAAATTGTCGACACCTTAAGCAGGAGAAAGGCATCGATGATGATGTTGAACCTAGAAAAATTTCTAATGATAAGAACACTTTAGCCATTGCAATCAGTGAGGAAGAGTTGTTGTTCATTTGTGAACAAGCTAGTGTGAATCTTGCCAATGTTGAGTGTTCTTGGGGAGTTGATTCTAGTGCATCATTTCACCTAACTCCCAAAAGAGAATGTTTCTCATCTTACACGACCATTGACTATGGTTGTGTAAGGATGGGAACGATGGTGAATGCAAGATTGTAGGTATAGGAAATGTGTGCTTGTTAACATCTACTGGTTGCAGGTTAATGTTGAAGGATGTATGCCATGTCCTAGATGTCAGACTGAATTTGATATTGGCTGGATGATGAAGGCTACAGTGGTAGTTTTCACAATGGTACATGGAAGTTCAGCCAAGGAAGTTTGATTGTGGCTCGAGCACAAAAATAGAACACATTTTATGTAATGCATGCAAGATTGTGCCGAGATGAAGCAAATGTTGTGACTGACTGGTGAGTTGTGGCATAAAAGGCTCGGCCACATGAGCAAAAGGGGAATGCATATCCTTGCTGAAAAGGATCTCCTACCAGAAGTGAAAGGCATACATCTTGAGAAATGTGTGGATTGCTTGGCTGGAAAGCAAAACAGAGCTTCCTTTCACTCTAGGCCTCCGATGAGAAGGGAATGTGACCTAGAATTGGTCCACACAGATGTGTGCTATGTGGATGCTCCATCACACCGTGGTGGACAATACTTTGTGACATTCATTGATGACTTTAGCAGAAAGTTGTGGGCTTTCGTGCTGAAGTCTAAAGACCAAGTGTTGTCGGTCTTTAAAGAGTTTCATGCGAGGGCAAAAAGAGAATTTGGACAGAAGTTGAAAGTTGTCCGAACAGATAATGATGGTGAGTATAGAAGTCAATTTGAGATGTATTGCAAGACTCAAGGCATCAAACTTGAGTATACGGTGCCAAAGACACCCTAGCAGAATGGTTTAGTAGAGAGAATGAATCAGACCATAATGGAAAGGGTAAGAAGCATGTTTTCGCATGCAAAGCTGCCGAAATCATACTCGGATGAGGCAATGTTGACATCTATTTATCTTATAAATAAGTCTCCCTCAGTGCCTCTAAGGGGTGATATCCCACAAAGTGCGTGGACAAGAAGAAGTGCATCTTGCCAGCACTTAAGAGTGTTCGGATGCTTAGCATATATGCATGTGGCAAAAGATCAGAGGTCAAAGTTGGACAACAAGTCCAAACCATGCATATTCTTGGGGTACTCGAAAGATGAGTTCAACTATAGGTTGTGGGATCTCCTTGATAAGAAGGTGGTATAGACCTGTGACATCGTAAGCATGGAAGACAAGACGATTGAAGACGGGAAACAACAAAAAACAGTCTCATCTTCCCAGCCGATTGCTGTTATGGAGTCGGCTCTAGCCGATCCCTCTTTCACACAACTGGCCGGGAGACAACAACCAGTTGATGAAACCGAATTTGAGCCCGTCGGTACACAACAATAGATTGATACACATGAACCTGAGCCAGAAGATGATCTAGTAGAAGAGACCGAATCTGAGTCTGTGACTGAAGAAAAGAGATACCCACGTAGACAAAGGAAGGTCTCCTCTCGGTATCGAGCTAGTCAATATGTTCTATTGACTGATGAAGGTGAACCAGAATGCTATGAAGAAGCCATGATAGATGAACACAAGGAGAAGTGGTATAATTCCATGCAAGAGGAAATGGATTCCTTGCATGAGAACTACACCTATGAGCTAATGGATTGCCTGAGGGAAAAAAGGCACTTAGAAACAAATGGGTCTACAAATTAAAAACTAGAGAAGATGGAAATACACCTAGGTATAAGGCCTATATTATGGTGAAGGGTTTCAACAGGAAAAGGGTGTTGATTTTGATGAGATATTTGTTCCATTTGTGAAGATGACTTCCATCCGGACTGTTTTGAGTATGGTAGTATGAATCTGGAAATTGAACAGGTGGATGCTAAAACAACATTCTTGCATCGTGAGTTGGAAGAGGAAATATATATGCAACAGTCGGAGGGCTTTGAGGTGAAAGGAAAAGAGAATCTTGTATGTAGGTTGAGGAAGAGCCTGTATGGGCTAAAGCAAGCTCCTCGGCAATGGTATAAGAAGTTTGATTCCTTCATGTTGGAACATGGATTCCACAAAAAACAAGCCAATCATTGTGTATTTGTGAAAAAGTATCATGAAGGTGATTTTCTGATTCTCTTGTTGTTGTATGTGGATGATATGTTAGTTGTTGGACAAAATGTTAAAGAAGATTCCAAGCTTGAAGAAAGCTTTGAGCAAATCTTTTGCCATGAAGGACTTACAATTGGCAAAACAAATTTTGGGAATGCATATAGTTCGGGACAGAACTAAAAACATGCTATGGTTGTCACAAGAGAAATATGTGACGAATGTTTTGCAAAGGTTTAATATGTATAATGCAAAATCTGTTGGATCTCCATTGCCAATGATCTGTAAGCTAAATTCAAGACAATGTCCAAAAACTAGGAAAGATAAGGTAGGGATGAGGAGGGTGTCGTATGCCTCGGCAATTGGGATCCTAATGTATGCTATGATCTGCATGAGACCTGACATTGCATTTGTTGTTGGGACAGTTAGTCCCTACATTTGTAATCCTGGAAAGGAGAATTGGGAAACCATAAAATGGATACTGAGATACCTTAAAGGTGCTTCGAGTGTATGCCTTAGATATGGCTCCGGGAAACCTATGCTCGAAGGTTTCACAAATTCTAATATGTCAGGTGATGTAGATTCCAATCGATCCCCATCACGGTATGTGATGACCTATTCATGGGGAGTTGTGTCATGGCAATCAAGCTTGCAAAAGGCCGTGGCTTTGTCCACATCAAAGTATATGGCTGCATTGGAAACCGGAAAAGAATTGATTTGGATGAGAGATTTTCTAAGTGAACTAGGAATGAAGCAAGAAAAATTCCTACTTCATTGTGAGTATAGAGTGTTATCCATCATGCTAAGAATGTTGCCTATCACTCTCATACAAAGCACATTCAAAGAAGGTTGAAAAAAGTAGCGTGCGGAAGCTTACAGACGAAACCGGCTACATGGGATAGTAATAGAGAGTAACCATAGGTTAAATGAAAGCTTCAGAATAGAGAATGTATAGGAGAGACAAAGAGAGAAGAATAGCCTGGATTCAATACAAAAATAATAACCCTCAATACATACAATGTGCTCAGTGATCACTTTTATACAAGTCCTTAAAAACGACTAAGAGAAGTACTAACTTGTACTTCAATGCTCATACAAGTGATTGACAATGATTCCTAGAAATATGCCTACGTTTTAGGCTAGGATCATACACCTCTAACGTCCTACCGGTTGCAATCCGATCCGGCTCTTGGTTCAAGATACCGATCCGGATACCTAACTGGTTCTTTGTTCCGGATACCGATCCAGATCCAGTTGACCTTGTCCTCTCAACACTCCCCCTCAAGCTGAACTTGAGGTTGGATCTCTGAGTTAGTGTCTGCCGAACCATGTAGACGGCTTCTTCTAGCGTCTTCTCACCTCGTTCACACTCTTCGACCTGTCCGGTTCCGCTTTCCACGACTCGCCCGGTCCTACACACTTTGACCTTCTCATTCGGCTTATCTGCTCATAAGGCCCATCTCAGCTCCTTTGCTGTTGAGACTCCGACACTTCTTGACCCATCAGTTCCTCCATGTCCGTGTCGACTTTTGTTGTCTCCTTGTCCGTTCGGCCTTAAGTTGATCCAGTTGCTCCGAATCACACACGTCTTCAGAATCGGGTGCCTCCAATTCGTTCCAACTCTTGTCCTAATTGGTTCTCTCCAATTCTTCTTCAACCTTCAGACCCTTCACCACATCGGACCACGTCCGGCTCTTGGCCTTCTTCCTCTGGTCGACTCTATCCTTGACTCTGTTGTTGTCACCGCTTGTTCCGACTTGTTCGCATATGCCAAATTCTTTAGTCGACTCGGCTCCCTTTTTCTTCTTGTCTTCCCCTATTTGGGTTGTTTCCTTTCCGGTTCTCCTTGACTCAATACCGGTTCTTCCCCTCAAGTGTGGCATGTCGAGATGCTAAAGACCTTGAGCATCGCCGAGAAATGTTGGAACTTGTCAGTCCGAAGGCTTTCGTGAAGATGTCGGCAACCTGCCGATTCGTTCGGACATACCGGAGTTCGACTTCACCGACGAAGACCCAATTGTGCACAAAGTGGTAATGCACTTCTATGTGCTTTGTGCGAGCATGGAACACGGGGCTCTTGGCTAGCTGCATGTTGCTCATGTTGTCGCAGTAGATCGGGATCGGAGTCGAGACTTCGATCCAAAGGTCTTACAACAGCCGCCAAAGATAGATAGATGGCTTCCCAGGTGGCAATGTGTAAAGAATATGTGGAATAATGCTCGGCCACCACCAAGACTTCAATCACTTCGTTAGAATCACAACCACAGAAGAAAATGGACAATGAGGGTAACTGCACATATACACTGACAATATGAGAGAGGGTACACAGTATATTAACGTGGAAAACCCTGAGAGGGAAAAACCACGGGAGCCCACAGACATGTGTCGTTGGCATCAAGTGCCAGCATCTATTCCTCCATTGTGGCACGCCAATGCGCATCCTTTGCCGCTTTGGTGTTGCTCTCCAGCTCACGCACTTCTGCCACTTTCTTCATGTACGCATAGTGATGCGCCATGTACTCATTATACCCATACCGTTTGACAGGTTCAAATTTCTCGTTAACTGATTTCAAGGCACTCTTGACAGGTTCAAATTTCGTTCCCGGAGGTTCGTCTTCGTTCTTTCCTAAGTCGGTCTCGCTCTGATCCGACACTTCTCTGCCGGTGTTATATTCCGACATCTACTTCTTCCCCTTCTCTCTATGTGTGAACCATCTCTGTGGTTCCTTACGCTGGGAGAGCACGGCGAAGTCTTTGCTACTCGCAAACTCTTCATCTGACTGGGTGTTTCGACTTAGTCACTCATTCAGCCCACTTAGCCGGAATGAGATCGAACTCTCATCCAGAGTACTGAATCCTTCTTAATCTTTTGCCAGTATCGATTGGGGCTCACTAGCCTCATCTTCCGAAATCGGGTCGGATTCGGTAGAGAGTACCATGATGCCGACTCATCAAATTCGACATCTCGGCTCACTCGAACTTGTTTTGTTTGAGCGTTATAGCACTTCTTCCATTCTAGCTTTCTTTGCTTCTCATCCGGTACAGGCACATAGGCAATGCTACTGAATACCTTGAGGTGTCTTAAGTTCGGCTTTTGCCCATAATACAGTTGATGTGCTGACACCTAGTCCCCGATTCGGTTTTGGATGTAGACGGTGTCGTGGAGAAAACCGTCCCTAGGCAGAATCAGAGAATGATGTGCACGAACCGGCCCTTACACGTGAGCACAAGTTTTGTTGTAATGTACATATTTAGGTGCAAGTCGGCTAATGTGACTATCCTAGGTCGCACGGATTTGATAGGTAGGAAATTGAGGCATATCTTTGTCCGAAATGACAGAGAATAAAGATGATGTAACAAGTTGTAACGGCCTCCCTCCTTGAGCTATAAAAGAGAGGGAGAGGGATCGAAAAAGGGATTGCTTTTGTCGAGGACAAAATGCTATCGGACTGGGACCAAGCTCTTCTCCTCTGTCTTTCTCTGTATTTTGCTCTGTGCAGGTTTTCGGGAGGCTGACTCTGCTTCGCGGACTGCTCGAGTGCTTCTGACAGAGTCTCCATCTCGTTCTTTTGTGTGCATGTGTGTAGGCGTAGGAGATTGTCGCTCACCAGCCTGCTAGTTGTAACCCCTTTTTCATCAGAATATATATATATATACATATACGCATTCGTCTCGTTTCCTTTGTTTCCTTTGGTTGCGGTTTTCGTGTAACTGTGTGTGTGTGTGTGTGGAAGCACGGCCATTGTCATTCTTGCTTCTACTCTTGATCGGTTATTGTTAATCCTAGGGCCGGACAACAACCTAACATAGGGTGTCCACTTAAGACACTTCAACAAAGGGTGGTACGGCAGAATGACTTACGGCACAACGCTTAATTAGACCTTAATTGGTTACTTAGCAATTCGTAATTAACACGCGTAAGATACAACAATGAATACAGAACGGTAATCAAAACTGGAAGATTAAGACAATAAGCTCTATTAATTATCCACTCTCGATTACATTGTAACCGGGCCTTTATATAGGTCTCCGGTGCGAAATACAAAACGGTGCCAACCGGCACCTTTTCGGGATCGGTCCGGATCCGGATCGACATACCGATTCCGGTGCGTCTGTCCACATCTTCTCATATATTACTATATATTTTAAGACTACTAATTACAACAGTTCCCGAATAAACTATTCCTTTCACACCCTGGTTTGGACCTCCTTAAGCCTTCATGCCGGTCGGTAACACATGGCACGCCCGTGGGACAGTACCTTGTACGTCGAACCCATTATCCGGCCCTTTTACGCTTCGTACAAAATGTCCAGAATGCTTTGCTCCAAAATTTCCAATGGCTCGTCGGGAATCTGTTGTTGTTGTTGTGGCTGCTATTCCGTTTGTGGCTGAGGTTGCTTCGTTTGTGCCTTCTCCGTTTGGGGTTGTGGCTCCGTTTGTTGCTTTGGCACCGACGTTTCCTTCGTTGGTTCCTCCGTTCGAGTTTTCTCTGGCTGACTGACCCCGGCCTGGTCCCCGTCTGGTCCTAGTACTGACGACGATTCCTCATCACTAAGGTTCACCGTTGCCGCCTTTCTCGCTTTTTCTTCCCGAAGCCGGGACCCCTCATAGCTCTCAAACTGGATTTGAGCCTCCAACCGATCGTCGTCCAGTTGAGCTACGAGCTGCCGGACCTGCACCAATTGTTCATCTGCCAGGGCTGTGAAATCTTCAACCAGCTCATCCCTTATGGCGGTGAAGTCCTCCGATGTCAGCGTATAACAGTCATCACCCTCCTTCCGCCGGTTTTCCACGTCCGCTCGGAGCAATTGGAGTTCCGCCGTATTCTGCGCCCATTTCGTCCACGATCGCACAGAGCTGTCGTCAATCACACTTTTGGTCTTAGTGAGCCATGACCGGAGGATGCACTGGATCCGTTCGGCTCCCATCTGTGATTTATTTTCTGTGGCTTGTCGCTCCTCTTTCAATTTCTTGATGATTCGGACCGTGTCCGCCTCCTACTCCCTATAATGCAACAATTGATTTGGATAGGTTGTTTGCAACCTTTGTAATACCATTGTCACTCTTTCCTTGTCTTCATGGTTCTGTTTGTGGAGCTCCATCTGGTCATTCGCCGCTTCCTCCAATAGCTCGGAACTCTCAGCTCATTCTTCAGCGAGTGTCGTTGTGGCCCTATCAACTTCTTGCCGGAGCTCGGCCATCCGTTCCTATTGTTGCTTATACTCTATCTCCAACTGCTTGTAGTCCCGATGCAGATGATCAAAATCATCGGTCTTCTGCTTCAGCCTCTGGTTGATCTGTCGGCGCATGCAGTCCTCCCGTTCCTTCTGTTGACGGAGCTCTTCCTTCAGCCTCTCGATTTCCGTATCCGCCATCCGTCGCAGCTTGTCTTTTTCCTGCAACAATTTCTCTTTTTCCTCTTTTAGCTGGTTGTACGCATGATGTCCTTTACGCAGGTTTTCCTCTGCCCAGCGGAGGTTCTCAGCAGTCTTTTTTAATTCTTCTTCGGCCGCCTTCTTCAAGTCGCATTCGCGGCTCCGTAATGCTTCTTGTGTGGCAAGTTCATCTCCTAATTCCGCAAGCTCTTGGGCTTGCGCTACATCTTTCTCCGGGACAGTTTTTGTCTCCGGGGTCTTATTCCTTTGTACATCAACCAGAGTCACCGGTGCTTGGATCTGTGTTGCGGTTAAGGCCATTTTAGCCATGTCTTCGGTAATCCGATCCAAGTCTTGTTCGAGGCACCAGATCCTTGACCGGGCCGTCTCCAATTCATCGGTTGTGACGAGCAACCGTTCCGTTTGCACTCTTTCCTCCGCCTCTATGCATCCGACTATTCCGGCAATTTGTTCTCCTATCCACCGGAGCCATTGGCTGCCGGTGCACTGTTGTTGCGCTTGCACGGAGAGTTGGCTGATGGGTTCACTCGCGGGTGGCTGGTCCCGCCTTACTGCGTCGAGCTGTGCTTCTGGTTCTGCGAACTTACCACTTTGCCATTCCGGCTCTGAGTGTGTTTATGCTAGCCGCCCCTTGTCTACTTGTTCTTGGCCGGCTAGAACGGTTGGTCTTTGTATATCTGGCTCTTGAGTTACGGGGCTTGCCGGTGCTACCTGTTGTGCTGGGACTTCTGTGACCGGTTCCCTCCGAACCGGTTCCGGTGCCTCCCTTGGCGTGGGATGCTCAGCGTTGTCGCGTTGTTACGCGAGTGCGTGGAGAAAGAGGCGGGACCACGGGGGCCTTGAACCGAGGAGCGAGAGAGAGAGAGATGCAAGCACAAAGAGAGAGAGAGAGAGAGAGATTTGCATATATGCGGAAGCGAGAAGGAGGAGAACGAACGGAACCCTTAATTACAATAACAGTCGATTACAAACTCTGACAGTTACACCCGGTGAGCTGGTGATGGACCCGACACGGGGACCCTACTCACGCACACAGACAGAACACATTGGACCCCAAAAACGTAGAAGGGAGAGCCTCTGCTGGAAGCACACGGGCTGTCCACGAAGCAGAGGCAGCGAACTCCCGACATCCGTAGAGAATGACGGCCGGAGCAAGAGAGAGAGTTCGGCTCTCGGTCCTACAGCACTTCATCCTCCTTAATGCGCGATATTTGTTCCTTCTTTCTCTCCCTCCTTAAATAGTTCCCCAAAAGGGGGTGCCCCCTTTTCCTCAGCCAAATTGCTTTATTCCCTGTCCCTATCGACAAAGATACACACAAAACCCCCTAATAAATGTGCACTACCTAGTATTTACACCAGTCGCCCTAATTACGAATTATGTACAATATATCAATCCTCACGTCCACCCATGTAAGAGCCGGTTCATGCGCCTTTTTCTTCGATTCCGCCTATGGCCGGTTTTCTTCACGACAGCGTGAGTTGTAGGCGTTCCATCCTTCTGTGGGTCCGAACGCGTCCCAACTGATTCAACGGTGCTCTTCACCGGCCGCCGTTGGAGGTGCTCCGTGGGTTCTTCCTCCATTTCCTCTGTTTGAATCCTGGCATTCATTCTTGCCGCCAGGGTGTCCGTTTCCTGTTGCACTGGTCGGTGGAGTGGTCTCTTCAAGGGCCGTGCCGGTGTCTCCTCGTGTGTGTCCGTCGGCCGCTTCTGGCTAGTGCGCTCCTTTGCCGCCTTCTCTGCGTCGGAGGCCAACAGTTGTTGTCGTTTCGAAGCAGGTTTCGGGGTACCGTTCGTTGCTCTGCCCCGCTTTTTGGTTTGGACAGGCTCGACCGGTGGCGCCAACAGGGTGAGCCATTGCGTCACCACGTGCCATATTTTCCGGCCTTCCTTGCCGTCCTTTCCTCTTACTATATCGATGGTCGTACACAGCCCGTCGGCGATCAGCACCGGCCAATCTACCTTGACCCCTTCGTATGTCACGATAATCAAGCCTGCTCGGTTCTAAGGCATGACGGGGGGTCAAGGGTACACGTGGCCGAACTGATGGAGCACACGGGCAATTTCGCGGAATAGCATATCTTCGCCACCCTGTGTCCTGTAGCCCTTGCTGGCGAGAGAGTACTCACCGAAATATTTGATGAGCTGCTCGGAGGTCGGATTACCGATCGTGTAGATGCCTCCCTCCTAAAGGCCTATTAACGCACGGATCGCCTCCTCCATGATCACCTCTGTGTCAATTTCTTTTATAATCTTTTCGGCCTGCTTGTGTGGCGTCGCCTCCATGATCGTTAAGAAACCCTCCAGACCGTGCTGCCGTAGCCATTTCTTGGTGGCGTCAGACAGCGCTTGGCAGTCCATCTCTACGTCGAGGTCGGAGAGCGTTGGCGAGGTTTGATGGTGGGGAGAGTGTGAGAGAGAAAGTTTTGAGGGAGGGGGTTCTCTGTGTGTGAGCTCTCTGCGATTGATCTTCACGGATCTGTCTGCGTCTGTTCTCCTTGGTTCGCGATAGGAGAAGGTCTCGATGTGTGGGGGTTTTTCTCTCTGCATCTTGGCACCTTTTTCGAGCCTCCGCATGTGCAGGTCGTGTACTATAATAGCATTGTGTGCCATGTGGCGGTGGTTTAATGTCCTATTCATAGCCCCTCGTACCTTTTCGACATGCCTCTTTACTCCTCGTTTGCATGGCCGTTTCCACCACTCCTTTCCATGATTTATTTATTCACTCCTTTATTTTTTATTTTTTATTTTTATTTTTATTTTTATTTTTTTATTTTTTATTATTTTTGTAAAGTTAATCGTGTGATTAATTTTTCTTCGGTCCTGTCGGACCCTTACCCGAAACGCGCACCTTGCCGGCATCTTGACAGTTTGCGTCGTTATGCTTTCCCCGGTTGCCGGCTAGTGCTCCTCCTTACCAGCTTGGTGGTACCCGTTTTCCTCACAGGTTGCCGTCTTCGTTGGCCTGCCAGCGTCCGATTCAGTGTCGGTCCTTCGTTCAAATGGGTTCTTGGGCATAGGTCCTTTGTATGGTTTTAGTCTAAATCCGTTGACCCATTTACCCTGCACTTCGCCAGCAAGTGTCCCTAACTGGTAGGATCCATTGAACTCGCGTGTGATCCAGTACGGTCCGGTCCATCTAAACCGTAGTTTGCTTGGCATTTTACCCATCCGGGTCTGGAACACTAGTACCGGCTTGCCGATTTCGAACATTTTCTCATTTCCCTTCCAGTGCCGATCTACAAATGCTTTCCGTCGCCGTTGTTCCAATTCCAAGTGCATGATGCTCGCCAGTCGGTGTTCTTCTAGTTCACACAGAGCCTTTAACCGAATTGCCTCCGATTCCTTTTCATTGAGTCATTCCCGAATCTGAATCCGTAAGCTCGGTACCTGGAATTCGACCGGCATGACTGCCTCTAATCCGAATGCTAACCAGAACGGCGTTGTTCGGATGCTTGTTTTGTACGTTGTCCAGTAAAGCCCAGAGCGCACTGTGCAGCTTCGTGTCCCAATCTGTCCGATTTTCATTCACGATCTTGCGCAGGATATTCTGTAGCGTTTTGTTTGTTGACTCCGCTAATCTGTTGGCTTGTGGGTAGTACGGGGTGCTCCGTTTATGTACTACCGCATATAACGTCGTCAAACTTTCTACCACCTGTCCAAGAAAGTGCCCTCCTTGGTCGCTTATCAGTTCTATGGGGCATCCATACCGGCACCAAATGCATTCATATAAGAATTTCGCCATTAACATCGCGGTGTTGTCTCGTAGGGCTTTCGCTTCCACCCACTTAGTGCAGTAATCCGTCGCGACGATCACGTACCAGTTGCCAGTTCTCATTGCCGGTGGTTTAAATGGCCCGATAAAATCTAGCCCCCATTTCTGGAATGGTTCTAGTGGTAGGACTGCCTAGTGTGGCATCCTAGCTTGTTCCATTGGCTAACCCATTCGTTGGCATAGATCACACTCCTTCGCATACCGAACTGCATCTTTCAATGTCGTCGGCCACCATAGGTCACTATGCCATACTTTCCTTGCCGTCACATCTCCGGCATAATGGCCTCCGACGGCTCCGCAGTGTGCTTCCCATAGTATTGCCTCCTTCTCGTCGCTACGCACCGCGCATCGCCATATACAGTCTGCACCTTTGTGGTATAGCGTGTCTTGTAATAAACAGAAGTGCCGGCTTTACACCACCAAGCGTTTTCTCTCGTCCCGGTTCATCTCCTCCGGAGGCAATCCAGTACTCAGAAACTGGTGGATATTAGTTAGCCACTTATCTTCTTGTGCCACCGTTTCATCTGTTGTCGTTTCCGTGGTGACTCGAAAAAGCTCTGCATCCAGAAACTCGTCCGGTACTCCGTCACCCGTCTCCCCGGAATCTAACCAGCTTAGATAATCTGCTACTGCATGCTGTATGCCGGGTCGGTGGAATATCTTGAATTCGAACTCCTACAACAATAAGGTCCACCGGGCCAACTTACCGGTAAGTGACGCTTTGGATACTGGGTAGAGGAGTGCCGAATGATCTACCTGGAAGGAGAACTTTCTTCCCAATAAATAATGCCTGAATTTTGTTACATTGTAGGTCATTCCTAAAGCTTCATTTTCTATGGTAGAATAATTTCGTTCTGCTTAGGATAGCTTCAGGCTGGCATAGTACACTGGCCGGTACCACCTTGGCTCGGTAAGCTGCATGAGCGTGCTGCCGATTGCGATGTCGGAGGCATGCACGAACACATGAAAACTCTTTACTCCAATCCGAAGGTTGCACTACCGGTGCTTGTGACAATAATACCTTTAGTGCCCGGTACGCCTTGTCTTCGACGTCTGTCCATTGGAACGGTGTTCGGTGTACTGCCACATGCAGAGGTGTAGCCAGGTCCGCCAAATATTGGAGCATACGGCTATGCCAGCGGATTTGTCCTAAAAAACAGCTCAATGCCTTTGCCGTTGCCGGTGCCGGTGCTTCCAGGATTGCTTTGACTTTGTCCAGATCTATGGCAATGCCTTCCTTGCTCACAATATGCCCTAGCAGCGTTCCGTTGGATACTCCAAATACACACTTCACCGGATTCAAGCTTAGCCGGTACGCCCTACACTTCTCTAGACATAGTCTGAGATGCTGCAAATGATCTTCTTCTCGGCTATAGATGGCGAAGTCGTCAAGGAACGCCTGCATAAAAGCCGGTATGTATTCACCAAAGATCTCCATGATGATCCGTTGGAATGTTGCTGGTGTCGTTTTCAGTCCGAACATCATCACAACGGCAACAAACACTCCCCATTCAGTGACGAAAGCCGTTTTCTCTTGATCATCAGGGTGCATCCGGATCTGATTATACCCGTTGAATCCGTCTAAGAAACTGTAGACTTCATGGCCGGCGACGGCATCCAAAACTCCATCCGTAAACAGAAGTGGAAATGCATCCGTTACCGTTGCCGCATTGAGCTTCCGGTAGTCGACACAAACTCTAATTTTGTTGTTCTTCTTCGGTACAACTACGATTGGGCTCAGCCATGTAGATTTCTTTACGGGACGCATGAAGCCAACCCTCAGCAATTTGTCGATTTCCTCCTTTGGCGGCGTAGTTTGGGTTCATCCGGTACCGACATTGTGCTACCGGCTTGGCGTCTTTGCTCAGATGTATCTGGTGCTGATACAACTGAGGATCCAACCCTCTCATATCCTCGTAAGACCAGGCAAATATGTCGTGAAACTCGTTGAGGAGTGTAATTATCGTCGTTTTGTTCTCTGCATTCATTTCTTTGGCGATGTGCACCGGTTTTGCCTCCTCCGCCGTTCCTAGATTTACCTCTTCTAATTGAGATGCTTTTACGCGCTGTGATATGGCCATTTCTCTTTCCAACGCCTCCTACGCTTGCCGTAACTCCCAGATTGCTTCTTTATCCAGTTCCGTCTAGTTGCAATAAGTAGGGTGATACCGCTTCGACAACGTCAATTTCGAATAGGGGTACAATCTTCGGGTTCTCCCGCAAGTATTGATCTTCTTCTTCGTCTGCTAATCCTTCCAGCATATTGATGCACTCCGCATATAACGGTGTCAGATCCTTGCCGGTGCCCTTCCTTGGTTGTGTTGGTACCCGTACCTTCGCTTTTCCCCGCCGGAACGTAATCATATTCCTCCTCGAGTTCTGCTTGATGTGTGCCGTCTTTAACCAAGGGCATCCCAACAATAATGGGTACGCTCCTTGAGCCTACAACTAGAGAACTACAGCTGAGATTCGGAATGTGTGGCCCCCGATGGTTACTTCTAAGTCCCGTATTAATCTTGTCGGTCGCACCGAGCTTGTGTCCACCATTCGGAGCTAGAACGGACATGGCTCCCACTCTTGGATTCCAAGAGCATCGCACGTCCGGAGGCTTATTACATTAACGCTAGAGCCTCCATCTATTATCGTGTCGGGGAGTTCTTTCCCTTTCACAATGGCCGTAATTGCTGGACTGTTGGTGTCCACCACCGCCGGTCCTTCCTCCGAATTTGAGAAGAATGCCGGAGCCGGTGGTGTGCCGCCTGTCGTCATGCCGGGCTTGAGTCCTTTTGTGAATCTTGGTACTAGCTGCAAGAGTCGTCCTAACGGCAGCGTGATCTGGCATTCCTGCAATGCCTGCCATGTCGCGTTTTCGGACTACCAGCCGCCGGCGAGCTCTTCGGTGTTCTCCTTTTGCTGCGCAAGTTCTGCTACGTTTCGTTTATTTGCCTTTTTCACCCATTCCGTTGCCTGTTTCCGGATGGCCTCTTGTGTCTCCCATTCCGTCGTCTTGCCCTTCGACCTTGTCGTGACCTGCTGTAGGTCTGCGACTTCGGCGACTACCATGTTTACTGTCGGTCGCTTATCATAGCTCTTTGCCGGACATTGATTACTATAATGTCCTTCTTGCCGGCAATAATAGCAATATGCTTTCCGGGTATTGCTGAATTCGGCATTGTTTCCTGTACCCGGTGGAGGACCTGTGGTAACCGCGGGGCTCTGGTCCGGTTGGCTGCTTGAGGCGCCTTTTTCCGGTTCCTGTGGGTGACTCCCGTTTTTGAAATGCCGTTTTTTATTAAAGTTCTTTTTGTTACGGTACCCTTGCCAGGTTGGTCGTCATATCTCCTGTAATCCTCCCGTCGTTGGTGATACCCGGGGGAGTGATCCCGGTTGTGATGCTCGTACCACCCATTGTAATCTCGGTACTTGTCATATCTCTTGTACTGGTCATAGTTGTCTCGCCGATCGTCGTACTGGACATCCTCTGCCGGTCGATATCGTTCCTCTCGCCGCCATCGTACGTCTTCTTCGTCTCGGCTGCTACGTGGCTCGATTTGTCGGACTGGTGGTGCTTGCCGATTCAATAAGTTATATTCACACCGGTCCATCGTGTGGCTCGTAGATTGGCAGAGTAAGCAGTGCGTCCACATGGTGCACTCTAGTGACGAGTGTCCAGAATTCAAGCAAGTCGTGCATTGGATTGCTTGCCGGAAACTGAGATCCGCATCAGTTGGTAATGCTCGTTGGAGGGCTCCCATTGTTAGCCAAGAGCTCGTTTTCTCCATTTCTCTAACCCGGTCGATGACCTGGTCGACGGTGCTTGTGCGAAAGTCGATGACCATGCATACCGTTCGTAGAGGTTCCTGGAGCGCGGCTAAAAATATAGCATGCATTTCTTCCTTCGGAGGTGCGCGGGTAAGCTGACTGTGCATCTGTTGAAACCGGATGACAAACTACGGAATGCTCTCCCCGGGGTCCTGCCGGATGGTATAAAATAGGCCCACCATTTCTCTTTGGTCCACCTCCTTCTGAAAGAAGTGCAAGAATTTATCTTTCAGGTCCGCAAAGGTGGTGATGGTGCTGCGATCCTGCGTCCGGTGCCATCTGGCGGCCGGTCCTTCCAATGTCACGCCGAATTCGGCTATCTTAGATCGTTCCTCTTCTGCCGCGATTAACCGTTGTGACACATGGTTCGCCTCCCATGTTTGTTGAAACGCGTGAACATGAGCCTCCACGTCCGGATCATCCCTATACTTGGAGTACTGGAACGACATTTCGTCGTCCGGTGTCGGTACGCGGGCTGGTGGTGTCGGTGGTCTTTCCTGTTGTTCCGTCGGCGTCGGAGGTCTTTGCCGGTCTTCCTTTGGTGTTGCCGGCTCAACTTCCGGTGTTGGAGGTTTTTGCCGGTCTTTTTCTGTCTCCAGAGGTTGCTCAACGTCTAGTGCCGGAGGTTCCCGATCCGCCAACTCTGGTTCCGGTGTCGGTAATGTATCTGACTCCTCGTCCTCCGGTCCTCCTGGGGTGTCGTTACTACTGCGATAGTTCGTGTGCGTGCTGTAACCCCCTTCCGAATCCGATTCCAGCGCTGAAAATGCTTCGGATTCACCGTCTCTTCCGGCCAAGGCCTAGAGAAGGGTTTCCGCTTCCCGGAGACTGCTTATGCTGCTTCCTTCGTCCAGGTAGACGTTTTGTTGCAAACGGAGTGACTCCTCCGCCACTTTCTAGATCACTTTGGAAAATGATTGATCCGTTTGGATTTCTTCCGCTGCTTGCTGGAAAGCCTCTCGCCGCCTTCTCTGTTCAGCAAGTCTTTGTGCTCTCTCCGTAACCGGGTCGTCTGTTGGCCTAGTCATCCATTCCTGCCACTGTTCACTGCGATTGTGGAGGAATCGCGGTCGCCAAAAACTGTGTTAATCCTAGGGCCGGACAATAGCCTAACACAGGGTGTCCACTTAAGACCCTTCACCAAAGGGTGGTACGACAGAATGACTTACGGCACAACGCTTAATTAGACCTTAATTGGTTACTTAGCAATTCGTAATTAACACGCGTAAGATATAACAATGAATACAGAACGGTAATCAAAACTGGAAGATTAAGACAATAAGCTCTATTAATTATCCGCTCTCGATTACATTGTAACCGGGCCTTTATATAGGTCTCCGGTGCGAAATACAAAACGGTGCCAACCGGCACCTTTTCGGGATCGGTCCGGATCCGGTTCCGGATCGACATACCGATTCCGATCCGTCCGTCCACATCTTCTCATATATTACTATATATTTTAAGACTACTAATTACAACAGTTCCCGAATAAACTATTCCTTTCACACCCTAGTTTGGACCTCCTTAAGCCTTCTTGTCGGCCGGTAATAGTTATTCCTCAGTCCAAGACCCTCGTGGTCCCGCCTCGTTCTATACGCACGCGCGTAACAACGCGACATATTTGGTGAATCCGACGTAACAGGCGGTAGAGGAATAGAAAAGATGAGGGGAACGGAGCTTACAAAAGCCATGACTTCAGTTGTAGATCAATTAGTGAGTGCGCGTGAAGGCACGGGCGCCCTCGATAGGGCCATTGAAACAATTGTCCGTGCGAAAGGCCGGTTCAATGGAAAGGACGCTATGAGCTACTTGGAGGCCTACCAAGCCGAAATGGTGATGAGGGACATTCCGGAAGATAGGCGACTGGACGGATTCCCTCGGGTGGCGATGCCGAGCATCCACGCGGAGGTGCTCAAGGTACGGGCTGAGAGCCGGACCTGGGAAGAGTTTGAAGGTTGGCTTCTTGGGAAATACGGGCTTGATGACGTGCTTCGGCTATCGAAGCAGGACTTCATGGAATGGGTGGAGACCCCCGAAAAGGGGAGAAACGTATCCGGTCGTTTCGACAAACGACATGGTTGGGTCGATAAAGGCTCGTCAAGGGCGGGCTCTGTTGCGGCAAGGAAGCCCGAGTTACCCCCACTGGCGCGAAGGGAGGAGCCCCGAGACTGGCTCGAGGCCGGCTCGACTTCGACCAACGTGGTCAAAGGCCCGTCCGGAGGACTTGACTCATATGGTGAGGGACCTCTAGATTGCGCAGGGACGGAGGGACGACGGTGAACAAGCCCGTGACCGAAGGCCTCCGGCTGGGCATCGGTGCTTGTGGTGCGACGCAGTCGGCCACGCCCGAAAGGACTGCGGGGACTTCGCCGACGCAATAAGGGCCAATGTGGTGTACCTGTGGAATGGGTGGGTACACGCTAGCGAAACCCGGAGGGCCCTAGATCTGAACTGTGAACGAGGGGGGATGAAACAGCTGATGGAGGAAGCGGCAGCTCGCCACACGGAGACCATCCACTACTCGGCGTCGGCGGGAATCCGGGTCGGGAGTGATGAAGGCCAGAAAACAAAGGACTTCGAGTTTTGGCCGTTGATGCTGGAAGGCCTAGCCGGCGTATGGGTAAGGAAAGAGGAAGCGCACCGCGCGGAAAGACGGGTCTGGGAGGTAACTGGGTGGAGTGACCCGGTTGAAGAGAAGATGGGCTTCGTGGAAGCCGCGTGCAAGAACTATGAGGTTCTTGTGGAAGACAAGCACGGGGGAAGTACCGGGGGGGTTGGACCCTCACAACGGTTTGAGACCCGGTTCGGGCCGAAGTAGAATGATATCGGTGCATCCGGCGCACCGGACAAGGCCAAGAAGGCCGGTTACCGGTTGAGCACGGAGATCGAAAGGACCATGGACCTACGAAAGGTCCTCGAGGAACGGATCCTCGACAACAAAGTGGAGTTGTCGCTAAGGGAAGTGCTCGGTATCGCCAAGCAGGAGTACCATGACTCCATCGTAGACTTGGTGAAGCGGAAAAGGCTTTTAACAGAGCCGGAGCCGGAGAAGCTGGTGGAGGTGCGAACGACGCACCTAGAAGACATGACCCTGGAGGACGAGTTGGCGGAAAGCCACTACTCGAGGCTACATTGGGCTAGGGCCACTACGGAAACCCCTGTTCGGATCGGGGACGTCCAGGAGCCGGTGGTGGCGTTGGTAGACAACGGTTCGGAGATCAACTTGATGTCCATGCACTTCTACAAGAAGGGAAAGTGGCCGATCAACACCAAGCATGGGTGGAAGATACGGGCAGCAACGCGCGCTACGGAGGAGCTACATGGTGCATGGCCGAATGTATGCGTAAAGATCGGTGACGTTGAGATAGATCAACACTTCTTTGTGTAGGAGACCTCCTCGCACCCGGTGATACTCGGCGAGCCATACATTATGGAGGCACGGATTGAAACGAAGGTGCTCAACAACGGATCAGCGCACGTGCGCGTGAAGAGCCAGGACGGACAACGCTCCATTCAATTTTTGACGGTGAGGCCGAACCATGAGCATAACCGTGAGACCCTCGGCGGCAAGAGCCGAGGGGATTTTTAGAGAGGTCTATCAAGGCGTGGGGCCTCCATAGTCCGGACACCCCGGAAGAACCCCACACTTGTAACATAGGTTGGAAGTTTTGGTTCTCCGACTGCGGAGGTTGTACAATAGCCGGCGTCGTTGGCCGGGAGAAGAAGCAGGCAGAAGAGCGACTCAGGGCATACGGAGTTCTCGCCCCCAAAGAGGAAATCAGCAGAGCCGTGGAGGTGGTCTCTCTTGATGACACCTTGGGGAAGTTACAGAAGATGTTTAGAGAGGGCCTTAGTGAAAATCGGACAATTCCGGTATGTTCGGAAAAGATGTACGAAGTCATCGCCGACTTCGGTAGAGGACTTGAGTCGGATCAGACGGCCCGAGTGGATACGAAGTACAAGACTGTGGACCGGAAGGTGAGGCCAGTCGCGGCACCCTTGCCGGAGGGCAGCGAGTTACGGATGAAAGGGGTCGCGTCAGACCCAAGTTTACGAGATCCGGCTGGCATAGGACACCGATTCACCGACATAACTCTACGAGAGCTCAAGGTCGGTGGGGGTGGCTTTCTACTGCTGGCAGAGGAGGACTGGTTTCGGAGAATGCTCGGGAGGCACAGAAAGGCCTTCGCATTCTCGCCGGAGGAGATCGGGTGCGTAGACCCGACGATTGTGGAACCAATGGTGATCTTCACGGTACCGCATGTACCGTGGAACCTCAAACTGATTCCAGTACCGTGGAACCTCAAACTGATTCCAGTACCGTGGAACCAATGGTGATCTTCACGGTACCGCATGTACCGTGGAACCTCACATCCCGAAGCTGATGGAGCTGCTGAAACAAAAGGTGGATATGGGCATACTCGAACCGTCGAGTGCCCCATATTCTAATCGGTGGTTTACCGTGCCCAAGAAGAACGGCACGCTGCGCTTCATTCAGGACCTGCAACCGGTCAACAAGGTGACCATTCGGAACTCAGGGATCGGACCAACCATAGACGAGTTCGCGGAGGCCTTCGCCGGAAGGTCAATTTACTCGGTCGGTGATCTGTACTCGGGATACGATTAGTTCCAGCTAGCCATGGAGAGCAGGGACATTACGATGATGCGGACTCCTCTCGGCCTAGTACAGATGAGTACCCTTCCGCAAGGAGGGACAAACTCGGTCGTCCACATGGTGAATGCAATGAACAAAGTGCTAAGGAATTGTATCCCGGACATCACCATGCCATTCTTAGATGACATCCGATCAAAGGATGCCTGGTGGAGGATAAGGACGAGACAATCGGACCAGACGGATGCCGGAAGTTCCTGGCGGACCACGTCGATGACTACGAGAAGGTGCTACAAAGACTAGAGGGCGCGAGGCTCACCTTCTCCGGGTAAAAATCGGCCTTCGGGCAATCGGAGATCATGGTCGTCAGATACCTATGCGGGCCATTCGGTCGGAAACCGTCGCCGGCCAAAGTAGAGGCCACTCCGCGATGAAGCGAGACTGCAATTCGGTCACGGAAGTCCAGAGATTCTTGGGAGCATGCACGTTCTACCATATCAGGATCCTGCATTACGCCCACGTTGCGGAGCCGCTCTATGGATTACTGAAGAAAGGGCGTAAATTCGAGTGGAAAGAGGAGCATACGGAGTCAGTCCGGAAAATAAAAGAAGCACTTGATGAGGCGCCGACACTCCGGAAAGCGGTCTACGGTAAACACATTCCGATTTACGTGACCATAGACACGAGTCCGACCGGAATGGGATGGGTGATCAATCAGGAGGATGAGAATGGCACGAGGTTCCCCATCCAGTTCGGCGCGAAAGTCCTCAGTGAACGACAACGAGGCTACGCCCAAGTTAAACGCGAACTCTGGGGTATCGTTTCGGCTATCAAGCCTGACAAAGACTATCTGATCGGGATGAAGGTGATAATTGAGACAGACTGCCTGCCGATTCTGGGTATGGTTTCCGGATGCGCAATGCCGGACCTAGCAATGCTCAGGTGGATAGTGTACATCAAGTCCCTAAATTCAGAAATACGACACATTCCCGGAAAAGTCAACGCCATGGCCGACATGCTTCCGAGGGCAAGATTCAATGATGAGGACGGGGCATGGTTTCGGAGGACGAAGAAGTCGGCATGGACTTCTTCGAGACGTCTTACGTAACAACGAGGAAGGGGAGCGCTCCGGCACTTAATGAGTTCGACGAGAGCAAGTACGACGGGGAGTGGCTCCAGATCGGCGGGTTCTTGAGGACAATGACTCCGGACGTGGCGTGGACGAAGGAAGAGACCAACCGGATTCGGAAGAAAGCGTAACAATTCTTCCTACGGCATGGGTGCATATGGAAGCACCCGAAGAAGAGAAACAACATCCCGCTCTGGGTTGTGGGGAAGAAAGAGGAACAGGTGGAACTACTGACGGCGTACCACGAGAGTCCTTGGGCCGGACACCCCAAGACATGGGCCACATTCGAGAAACTAAAGGGGAAGTATTGGTGGTCGGGACTATACCAGGATGTGCATCGGTTTGTGACAGCTTGGGAAAGCTGTCAGATGCACTCCATAGTCTGACATTGGGACGAGCTCCACCCGACCTACCCTCCGACCATCCACTTCAAGCGGATGGTGGATCTGGTGACGATGTCGATGGGGGTAGGGCAGATGCGATATCTGGTGCTGGCTCGAGAGGACCTGACGAATCAGGTGGAAGGCCAAGCGTTTCCGAACAAAAGGACCGCGGCCGTGTGCCGATTTCTGATCGAACAAATGGTATGCCGGTACGGGTGCGTAGGAAAGATCGTAGCCGACCGCCGAGAACTGGATGCACAAGAGGCTGAAGAGTTGTTTGACCGGCTAGGGGTTAAACTCTCGCTCACCACGGCGTACAATCGTCAAAGCGGACACGGGAAGGTGGAACGCGGACACGGGCCGATCGTCAAAGCGTTAGTACGGGCATGTGGAGGCCAAGTCGGAAACTGGTCGTGGCTCTTACCCTATGCGTTGTGGGCCGACCGAACTACGCACAGTTCAGTAACCGGGTTCATGCCAGCAGAGCTGATGTATGGGCAGAAGCGGGTCATGCCAATGGAGCGAACGATCTCCTCATGGGCCACGGTGGATTGGAGAGACGAGATGAGCCGGGAGGAACTATTAGCGGCGCGGATCCGACAGCTCGAGCGAAGACCGGAGGATGTGGAACGAGCCACGGAGAAGCTGTGTGCCGCGAGGGTAAAGAACAAGGAATGATTCGACTGCACTCACCGACTAAGGCCGAAGAAAATCGAGGAAGGAGACTGGGTTCTGGTATATGACAGCAGCCTCGACAACCAGCACAAGGTGATGCGGACGTTCGCAAGGAGGTGGTTCGGGCCTTACGTGGTGACAAGCGCCAACGACAATGGGACCTACCATCTCACGGACCTTGACGGGACGAGGGTGGCAGTACCGGTGGCCGGGAAGAGGATCAAAGCGTTCAAAAAGCGGCACGAGGATGAACCGGACCCGGACAACTTGGATAGCGAGGACAACCGGTTCGGAGCAAATGGCGATCTGGAGGACGAAGGGTAAGCGCAGGCCGGTCTTCTCTGACAAGAGTCTATTTTGGCGCATACCGGTGGATGCGCGGTTAGGTGGGGGCGGATGTCATGGAGAAAATAGTCCCTACGTGGAATCGGCGAATGATGTGCACAAACCAGCCCTTACATGCAGGCACAAGTTTTGTTGTAATGTACATATTTAGGTGCAAGTCGGCTGATGTGAATATCCTAGGTCGCACAGATTTGATAGGTAGAAAATCGAAGCATATCTCTGTCCGAAAGGACAGAGAATAAAGATGATGTAACAAGTTGTAATAGCCTCCGTCCTTGGGCTATAAAAGAGAGGGAGAGGGATCGAAAAAGCGATCGCTTTTGTCGAGCACGAAGTGCTGTTGGACTGGGACCGAGCTCTTCTCCTCCGTCTTTCTTTGTATTTTACTCTGTGCAGGTTTTCAGGAGGCTAACTCTGCTCCGCAGAATGCCCGAGTGCTTCTGGCAGAGTCTCCATCTTGTTCTTCTGTGTGCGTGTGCGTAGGCATAGGAGATTGTCGCTCACCGGCCTGCCGGTTGTAACCCCTTTTTCATCATAATATATATATACATATATGCATTCATCTCGTTTCCGTTGTTTCCTTCGGTTGCGGTTTCCGTGTAATTGTGTGTGTGTGTGTGTGTGTGGAAGCACGGCCATTGTCCTTCTTGCTCCTACTCCTAATCGGTTATTCCTCGGTCCAAAACCCCTGTGGTCCCGCCTCGTTCTATACACACGCGCGTAACAACGCGACAACGGTTGTCCGGATTGTTGTCGTGAAAATCTGTCACTATGTGCGGATCATGAGGCAGAACCACCGGGGTTATGGACGGGAAGGAAATAGGGCTCACACGCACAACACAAGGAAGGCTTACACAAACAAGGCACGAGTATTCGAACGTGTTTGTGAAAAGGAGAGGTGCATGGGCAAGCCCGAATCAACCCTTAGTCACAAGGCGGACGAATGCACGTGAGGAAGGCTTACACATGGACACACAAGGAAAAGGCTTACTTACACACATGAGAGACAAAGTTTCGAATGCCTTTGTGAAAAGAGAGGTGCATGGGCAAGCCCAAACGCTCCCTTGTTACAAGACACGTGAACACACAAGCACAGTTTACACACGAGAGATACAATTTCAAATGCCTTTGTGAAAGGAGAGGTGCATGGCCAAGCCCGAACGCTTCCTTGCCACAAGTCGCATGAACACACAAGCAAGATTTACATTAACATGCAAGATACAAAAGTTTGAATGCCTTTGTGAAAGGAGAGGTGCATGGGCAAAGCTCGAAATGCTCCCTTGTCACAAGGCACACAAACAAATAAGCACAAATGACAATAACATATAAGATACGTAATCTTGAATGCCTTTGTGAAAGGAGAGGTGCATGGGCAAGCCCGAAACGCTCCCTTGTCACAAGACACACAAACAAATAAGCACAAATGACAATAACATTTAAGACACGTAAGTTTGAATGCCTTCATGAAAGGAGAGGTGCATGGGCAAGCCCAAAATGCTCCCTTGTCACAAGGCACACAAACAAATAAGCTCAATTGACAATAACATATAAGATACATAGGTGAAACCAAACATTAGTTTATTGTAATATAATAGATTCTTTTATAAAATAAGAATCAATTTTACAACAGATTTGATATGAATATGAGATCATTTATAAAGGAAGGGGTAAGAGAGGTGGAGGAAAGAAGAGAGTGGAATATAGAAGAAGGTGATTCTTTGTTGATGATGCCTCTCGATGTTGTTGATCCTTCTTCTTTTACCTTCCAATTGAGTAGAGCTTCCGTGTTCCTTCTCCCTCCCCCCCTTCTTCACTAGAATAGGCTCTTATTTATAGGTTTAGGATTGCTTGCCTTTTTCCCCTAAAAAAAAGCTTGTTTATATGAGTCGGCTTTTCTTTTCCTCACTATTTCTGTTTTCTAGCCCCAAATTTCTCATGCAATATATTCTTGGAAAGCTCTTTGGGTTAGCTTTCTTATGCATCTTGTTACTGGTTAGGAACACTGCCTACGGTCAGTCCTTCGACATAGGCCTCAAGGTGACTGTGTTGCAAGGAATGTACCGTCGTACCGTAATACGTAATGGGATACTCCCTCGTATCCTAGTAGCGTATAAGGGAGATGGCTACAACCAAACTCCTTAGGAAGTGCACTAGTCTCCGCACTTACACCTACACCCTTACGATTAACAGTACGCCACAGATAACAAGAAACACAGTAGACAAAACCACAGATCTACACAGAAATTAGAGAAGATAGTATTCTATTAGAGAGCGATTAGAGAAGATAGTATTCTATTAGAGAACCAGTCTGTGCACCCAAAATTACACGACACCTCTTACAGAGGATTTCTGCCCTTTATATGGGCCTTTAGCCATTACATGTGTTTCTTTACGCTTTACTATATTTAATGCTTTTGCGCTTCTGTCCGTCGGTTACTATTCCGGTGGACAACACCTGGCACGCCTGTGGGACAGTGCCATGGCACGTCAGACCCATCCCTTTATTCTTCCTCCAAAATAGCCCAGATGTTTGGTTCCGCTCCAATGTCCTGGTCCAGGGACGACGTAGCGTCCGTAGGCGCGTCGTTGCGCGGTTCCATGTCATGTACTTGTTCTGTGGGACTCTCCATGGCGTCAACGTCTCCCTGTGTGGGCGGACCAGGCTCTACTAGCTCATCCTGTTCTATTGTGGCTGGCTCATCCGTCTGTGGGCTCTCGCTAGGCTAAGGCTCTGTCCTGTCTGCCATTTCCTCAGTGTTGCCGGCCGTAGTTGTCCTCTCCGGTGAATTGGGCTGAGGTTCCTCCTGTTCGGCGGTCTCACTTTCCGGTATCGCAATGGGCTCCGCTCATTGTCTCGTGCTGCCTACCGTAGTTATTATTTCCGGTGAAGTGGGTTGAGGTTCCTCCTGTTCGGCAGTATCACTTTCTGGTATTGCGATAGGTTCTGGCTGAAGTGGGCTTAGGTTCCATGCTTGGCCGCGTTCTGCTGGCTTGCATGATTCGGTGAAACATATCCTCTTGACTTTCGCCGAAATCATCCAGTAGCTGTGCGAGTTCCTTGGAGTGTTGGTCCGCTAGCGTGCGATAATCCTGCGCTAAGTCTTCACGTACTGCCGCAATGCCTTCCTCATTGAGTTTATAGAAACCTCAGTCGTCCTTCCTTCAGTTCTCCCAGTCCGCCTGGTAGGTATGCAACTCCGTTGCTTGTGTTGCCCACACCATCCAGCCTTTGTCTAGCGCCGCTTGTAATTGCGTCGAAAACCTCTCCCGATTTGTCTGAAGAAGTATGTGCATGTTGTCGGTTATTACTTGGAAATGGTTACGTGCTTCTTCCACGGATTTCTTGAGGTTTTCGATTTCTTGCTTTCTGACCGCAACCGCTTCCTCGTAATTTCTCTTCATTCCTACCCATATCTAAGATTCCGTCGAGTGTAATTCCTCCAACTTGCCCATTTCATTGTTCAGGCGAATTTCGACCTGATGCCTCACCTCCTATTCCCGTACGAGCTGCTCGTCGTACCACACTTTCTTCTTTTCCAATAACACCCAGAGTCTTGTGATCGCCATTTCCGACTTTTGAGCTTCCTCCCGTAGTTTGGTGTTTTCTTCTTTCGTGCGGGTGTGCACCGTTGCCTCCGCTTCGAGGGTCTTTATTGCCTGTTGGCCTTTGGCCCAGATATCCTTTTCTCTGTCAAAGGATTGGCGGAGTTCGGAGTGGAGGCGGTCAATCTCGGATTCGGCCAGCTGCACGGCCCTCTTTGCTTTTGAAGTGATGGCGATCTAGGCTTCAACCTCTTCTCTTAGGGCCTAGGCATCAGTGGTGTTGTCTGTTGGTCGAGATTCCTGATGTGCCGTAGTTGCGTTCTGTTCCAACTCCGTGATGCGCTCGTTGGCCTTTTGTCGCTCAGCTTGCGCCTGTTTAACCATTTTCCAGACATTTTTGTTCTTAATCGCCATATTTTTTGCTCCGATACTGACCTTAGCCAGTTCCCTATGAACCTCGACGAGGGCCGCATTTAATGGGGGTAGCTCAATTCCCATTTAGCGTATACTGACATTCCGCTTTATGCCTACTCTAGCTAGCGGCCCCTCATCATCGCTTTCCGCCGTATGTGTTACCGCGCGCTCAATCATTTGTTGTTCTGCGTGCTCCTCGGCCATCCGTTGTGAGACTTTTGTTTGTTGCGTCGCAAAAAATTCCATGAGTTCGTAAGTCATTCCGAACTATAACAGTGCGCCGAACTCATGGGCTGTGTCCGGAATGTCTGGATACTTCAAGACCTCGCTTTCCGCTGTAAACACGCCTTTCCCCCGCTATGACTAGGCCGTAATGATCAATCGTGGTTCCTGGATTATTTCGAAAGTGGTGTTGGGCTCTGTAGCTGCAGAACTGTCAACCAAGGCGGTGTCGTGAAAATCCGTCACTATGTGCGGATCGCGAGGCGGAACCACCGGGGTTCTGGACTAGAAGGATTTACTTCAACACGTACAACACAAGCAAAATTCACTTATAAGACGAGTAGATGAGAGAAACCGTTCATTTATTGCATAAGAAAATCGAGTCATTTATAATTCAAGAATCTTGTTACAATGGGTTGGAGATGAAAATGAGAGATCATTCTTGAAAAAGAAAGGAGCCAACAGCCATGTAAGGAGTGGTTCGATATGAATAAGAGAGATTATTCTTGAAAGGAAGGAACCAACAACCATGTAAGGAGTGGTCCGATATCAATATGAGAGAGATTTCTTCCCCAAGGAATGGGAGAGAGAAGCAGAAAGAAAAAAAAAAGTAGAGGGAAAAAATGGAACATATATCGAGCTCTTTGTTCATCCCCCTTCCCAATGTTACTTTGCATGCCCACTTTTAGTTGCATGGCCTCTATTTTTAGTTCCATTGCCTCTACTTTTAGTTGCATGCTTCCATTTTTAGTTGCAATCCTTTTACTTTTAGTTGCATGCAACCGTTCGTATAATTCAGCCAAATGACCCAATCATCCATAAAGTTTAGCCCGTGAGCAATCCGTACGTGCGTCGCAACCAAACCATAGACGCGTCTGCGCGCAAAAGTCCCGACCGCGTAGTGTACGCATCCACGCACACGTGTCCGTGCGAGCGTTCCATGAGGCCGTGCACACACTCATCCGTCTGAAACATCCACGCAGCCGTGCACACGTACGCCCGAAACTTGCACACGTTGTCGTGAAGAATTTCGGCCAGAGGCGGAAACCAGGAAACATTGGCTACATTGGCGGGGTGCAACATGTGTGCTCACCCTTGTACATTTAGTGTGAATAACGAGGGCGCCTTTATGGCGCCGAAGAGTAGTCAAGTTGGGACAGACGATCCCATGTAAGTCGGGATTTATCCTACATTGTAATGCATCCCTCTCCTTGTTCTATAAAAGGAAGGGAGCTCCCTTTGTGAAAGGGTTGCCCATTTTGCGTTAGAGGGTATATCGTTAGATTTAGGGTTAGTTACATTTCTTCTTCTTCTTCTTCTTCTTCTTCTTCTTCTCCCCCCCTTCCTATTCGCTTAGGGTTTGCTTCAGCTCGTCTCCTGCGCAAGACCCCACTCGGCGCGACAAGCCCGCGAGCTCCCCGACCGGCGGCTTGGCAGCCGACGACTACTGTAACCTACCTTGGTCCGGCACGAAGCCGGGAATGTATTCTTCCTTTTATATATATACATTTGCATCTGTTTGTGTATATTCACGCCTCTGTTGGTGTCAGGTCCTTCCCCTTTCCTACGTTTCCTATACATAAGGGCGTGAGTCGGGTCGGCCTGTGTGTGTGTGTGTGTGCGTGTGTGTGTGTGTGCGTGAGTCGGTTTCAAGCGCGCGCTCCCTCTCTTTCTCTCTCTCCCTTTGTTTCAACGAGGACAAAGTCCCATCTTACTTGGGAGCCTACAACGCGGATATGGAGGAGCGTGGCGTAGACGAGGCGTTGAGGCTGGAGTTCTTCTGTCGGGTTGTAGCTGTCCGGATGCATGCGGAAGTAAAGGAGCTCCGTGAGGCTCATACTTCGTGGGAGGCCTTCGAAGAGGCGCTCCTGAAGGCATACGGAGGACGGCGGAAGAGCCGGGGACGATACGACTTCGACCAGTGGGTAGCATCAGCAAAGACCCACCGGGGCGCGACCAAGGCGTTTCGAGAGTTCGAGCGACGGCAAAGACCCACCGGGAACAAGGTTTGGTGGGGACGGACAAGGTCCTATTGTTCGTCAGGTCGATCGGGATGGAGCTCGAAGACGATGACGGAGCGAATGGGCTTACGGAGGACTGGTCGAAGGTCGGAAGGGTGTGCCAACGGCTAGACGATGAGCGAGCCGAGAAGGCTAAGAGGAAGGCGCGCGACAGCGTGCCATCACAGCGGGAAGAGGCCGAACGGCGAAGGGAGTTGGCAAGGGTCGGAGTTGAGGCCCGGACTGCGGAGGCGTACGCAGCTCTCGAGGCGATGCTCGAGGAAGAGGAAAGATCGAGGCCACAAGCCGAGACTGAGGAGACGGACTTGCCCCACGCGACGGCGGAAGATCGATACGACAGTACCACGGGAGAGGGTGCGGAACAAAACGCCCTCTCGACTTGCGCAGATAGAACGGCCAAGGACGAGGCCAAGATACAGATTGTGGAACCGGATAGTTGGGACCAGCGGTTTCGGGTGTGTCAGCCCGAAACCCCGGAAATCGGAGAAGCAAGCCCAGGCGGGGCTTGCGCGATCGGTAAGAAGACGACCGCCGACCACGAAGAGTCGGTGGCTACGGACAAGGGCGTAAAACGGACGAGCGATTCTTTGTGTCTTCCAACACTTGCTCCCGAGACGATGGCAGTCGGGCCCGAGTGCCCACGTGGGTCCCAAGCGGAGGAAGGCGGCGGCGAAAGACCAAGAATCACCGGCGAGACGATACGGGGAAGGAGCGGAGAAGAGCCCTCCACGCGGATTCCGGAGACTCCGGCGGTCGTGCCCGTGTGCCGACGTGAGACCGAAGAGAAGGAAGGCGCCGACGAGGAGTCCTGGCACGATGCTAGTGAAGACGGATGGGAAAAGGCCTGCGAGGAGGCCGTGGACAGAAGCAGAGAAAGAAGGTATCAGGCCAGGAAGGCGGCTACGAACCGAAAGACCTTTCGGCGAGGTGAGTGGGTGTAAGGAAGTCTAGTCCTACGGGATCCCCACACCTAACCAGAGACTCCGGCAGTTCGGCCAACGTGGCAACCTGAGACCGAGAGAGAAGGTTGGTGGCGGCGGGAAATGGGACCCGACTACGCGGAAGACACAAGGAGAGTCCAGGAGGGACTCAAACAAAAGACACCTGGACCTCGGCAAGCAACGAAACGAAGACCGGTCCTATGGGACCCTCACACTGATCCGGAGACCCTGGCAGTTCGGCCAACGTGGCAATGTGAGACCGAGGGAGAAGGACGGTGGTGGCAGGGAACGGGACCCAACGACACGGGGTAGTAGATCGAGAGTCGGTAAGACAGGGCGGACGAAGTGCGAAACCCTCACCGGCCGGTTACGGTTTCGGAAGTAGCCAATAGGGCGAACACGAGGTATTGCGGGCCGGAAAGGCACACCTAGGACGGAATAAGAAGTCTCGCAAGTGGCCATCGTGGGCCGGATCAAAGCGTGACTACGGGACAGTGTTCGGCATGGGCGGTGCCGAACAAAGGAAGCGGAAGACGGCACAAGGGAGGTGTTGGGAACGAGGTGACAAGTGCCTAGTGGACTGCACAGGGTCGGAGTCAGGGGATGGCAAGAGAGGCCGGAGGAGGATCCTCCACACTCGCTTCGTAGATCTCGGTAGCTCTGTCGAAGTAGCGAAGACTGACACGGCAAGCCGGGGTGACAAGCTGGTGGGGGCGAGGGGACGACGGCAAGCGGAAAACTCAGCACCTGTTGCAGCAGCACGAAGATGGGAAGGGCCAAGCGGGCTACTACGGGGTGTTCCTCGGATGCGGAGGGCACCAGTATGCGGGTGAGTGGCGATGCACAATCTGGCCGGGAAAGGGGCCGACAAGGCATGCAATGAACCGGAGTACGGCACAGGCAATGCTAAACAACGGACGAGGGTATGTGGCACACGGAGGTGCCAGAGCGGAAAGGCGAGCGCAGAGATAGGTTGTGCGGTTCGGAGGTAGCGCGTAGAAGGCCAGAAAAGGATACTTCACACCGTTCCGGAGACCATGGCGGTTCGAGCCGACGTGGCAATGTAAGACCATGGAGAAGGAAGGTGGCAGCGAGAGGACGAAAGCAACGCGAAGCAACATGGGACGGCAATTAGGACAACACGAAGGGTCAACGGAGGCCAAGCGGGCCACTACGGGCGTTCCTCAAGCGGAGGACATCGGGCATACGGCAGAGAGCGGGGCGTGCATACAGCCGAACAAGCGCTAGCGGAAGTACGCGTACTACCGAGATCGCGGCAGAGGACCCATCGACGGGTCGAACGAGCCTACGGGGAGGTAAGCGCGAAGGAAGAACCGAAGCTGACGGATCAAACCGGTTTAGGGTTAGTTACATTTCTTCTTCTTCTTCTTCTTCTTCTTCTTCTTCCCCCCTTCCTATTCGCTTAGGGTTTGCTTCAGCTCGTCTCCTGCGCAAGACCCCTCTGGGCGCGACAAGCCCGCGAGCTCCCCGACCGACGGCTTGGCAGCCGACGACTACTGTAACCTACCTTGGTCGTTGGTGTCAGGTGCTTCCCCTTTCCTGCGTTTCCCATACATAAGGGCGTGAATCGGGTCGGCCTGTGTGTGTGTGTGCGTGCGTGAGTCGGTGTCAAGCACGTGCTCCCTCTCTTTCTCTCTCTCCCTTTGGTTGCTTCCGGTGTGCTTCTGGGATGCCCCGGAAACGGTGAAGTACGACTTCCTACGCTTCGTCACTCCCTAGTCCAAGACCCCCTGTGGTCCCACCTTTCTCCACGCACGCACGTAACAACGCGACAACGTGCATACGTTCGAAAACATACACAATCGTGCACACACGCGTACGCCCGAAGCGTCCACACAACCATTGTCCCGACCGCGTTGTCCTGATGATTTTCGGCTACGGTGTGAAACCGAGTGAGACGAATAAACCAAGGATGTGCAACATTGCACATGCACTTAGCAAATAAACCTAAGGCCTAGTGGCACTTGAGTTCATACACAGGGGTGCAAGCAAGGTTTGAACCTTGCACCTCTAAGATACAAGATGATTGCCTTACCATTAGGACAACTATCATATAGTGTACATTCTATGTATTTCCTTTTTATATACGAATTATAGATGAAACAACCATACAAAACCATGTGCACAAAACCATGGTTCTAAACCCATGGTTTGTGCATGACATAAGCAAAACCGTGTGCACAAAACCATGGTTTTAGCCCATGGTTTTGTGCATGTCACAAGTAGGGAAAGACCTATAAAAGCCTCTAGTTGGGCTTGTGTAAGGGGGCTCAATATGTGATATCACCAACACCATTATCATCAATATAATTATATTTGTCTTTATCTTCTTCATATTTTTCTACTTCTCAAGTGTACAATCTTTCTTCTTCTCAAGTAAACCAATTTCATCTAATCTTACATTGATCGTCATCTCTTTGATAATTCTGCGAACATCCTCCCTAGTCCAAGACCCCGGTGGTCGCTCGAGTAGCACACGCACGCGCGAATTTTCGCGACATCATTTGGTGAACCCGACGTGAAGAGCAACAAGGGAGGACGAAGATGGATGGAGAATATCTCATGAAGGCAATGTCAAAAAGGATGGTGGAGTTTCTAAGAGAAGGGAAAAGACGAAATGAAGCCCAACAAGCCGTCCAGAGGGTAGTCGAGCGAGTGAGCTATTTCAACGGTGCCGAAGTTCACAAAGCTATGAGGCTAGGGTACTTTTTTCGGGTGGTGTCTCAACCGATCTTCAAAGATGTAAAAGAGCTTCTAGAAGCTCATGATTCGTGGGCGACTTTCGAGAAGGCTCTATTGGAGGAATATGGCTATGAGAGTCTAAAGGGACGAGATCGACGCAACTTCGACCAATGGGTGACATCAGCGAAGACCCACCAAGGCGCGATACAAGCATTCGTAGACTTCAAGCATCGTTTTCCTCAACTGTCGGATCGGGAACAAAGATTGGTGGGGGTCGATAAGGTCCTTATGTTCGTGAAGTCAATTGATCGAATGGAAAGGATGGCCATCGGCCTCAAACTCGAAGAAGATGATGGTGCAAATGGCCTCATCGAGGATTGGAGCAATGTGGAAAGTGTATGCCGACTACACGATAAGGGGTGAGCGAGAATATCAACGACAACAAGACGGCCCATGAGGGATGATCGAAGAGGGGCGAGATGCAGCAACGCACCACCAACAAAAGAAATAAAGCTTAAAAGGGAGACAAAACTGAGGCGAATGGTGATCGAGGAAGAAGAGACCTCCCAACAAATGCAGGTTAATGAAGTGGCCGATACAAAGCCTCAGGTTCGGTATGACGGTACCGAGAGAGAAGGTGTGAAACAAGTCACATTCTTGTCTTACAAAGAAACGACGGCCAAGGAGGAGGCTGATGACTCGAGGACGGCAAACGCCACTTCAAGGGAGGATAAATGTTTTGGAACACGCATTGTGTACGAAACATCGGGTGATGAAGGTGCAAGCATAAGAAAATCTTGCATGATCGAGGGAGAAAAAGTGTTTGAGTCTGAAGAGATTGAGGAGGTAGCCATGACAAATGACATCGAGTCGGAGGTGGCTATGGATGAGTCGACGAAGGATAGCCATGTCAAGACTTTCTCCACACTTGTTTCAAAGACTTCGGCGGTTGCGCCCGTGTGCCAACGTGAGACTGGAGAGACAGAAGGTGGTGACGGGAAGACGAAGGCCCAACACAAGGAGGAAGAAAGGATATCCCCACACCTATTCTAGAGACTTCGACGGTTGTGCACGTGCGCCAACATGAGACCGGAGAGACGGAATGTGTCGACGAAAAAGCGGACGACCGGAAGGGTGATAAGGGAGACAAGGTAAATGAACGAAGGGATTCCTTCACACTAGTTCCGGAGACTTCGGTAGTCGAGACCATGTGTCGACATAAGACCGAAGATAAAGGAGGTGGCGGAGAGGAGACAATATGGCTCGAGGCGAGCATACACGGAGGGAAGGATGTGGCCGACGAGGAGGCCAAGGATGAAGTCGCGGTTGAGTTCGATAGAGAGGCAGATGCGGGAAGGAAGGAAGAGTCGAGAACCGGTCGAACCGGAAGACGATCCGGCCGGGATTCCTGCCCGAACGAAGGAAGATCCACATGGGAGATGATCGACCGGGGCCGACCCGGCCGAAACTTGATTCGGAGGAAATCGATCGGATGATCCCGATTCAAAAGGGGGCCGACCCGGCCAGAATCAATCGGTCGAGCCCAACTCGGCGAAATGCGAATGCAGACGAAGGCCAACCGGGCCAAGAAGAGATCGGCGGAGACCGATTCGGACAAGGGCAAACCTGGCATAATGGGAGATTGACACGAACGATCCACAACACCCAGTTGAAGACGGTGAGCGCGAGGAGTAGCCAAGAGTCCAATCGAAGGACACATGCGGTGGACAAAGGAAGAGCAGTCGGATCGACGACATCGTTCGGTAGATCTACTACAACCGATCGGGGAAGAAGGTGTGAGCGCCGGATATGGTGGATCGGTTGGCTACGGTGGTTCGGTTGGAAAGATTGCGCATACTCGAAGTGGAAGACGAAGTCAGAAGAGGTCAACGAGCGTGCAGAGGAACTCGGTTGATCACCGTTGCCAAAGATCTCACCTCTTCACCTTTCTCGGCACATACCGGAGGATGTGTGGGTTTGGTGGGGGTGGATGTCGTGACGATTTTCGACTACGGTGTGAAACCGAGTGAGAAGAATAAACCAAGGATGTGCAACATTGCACATGCACTTAGCAAATAAACCTAAGGCCTAGTGGCACTTGAGTTCATACACATGGGTGCAAGCAAGGTTTGAACCTTGCACCTCTAAGATACAAGATAATTGCCTTACCATTAGGACAACTATCATATAATGTAGATTTTATGTATTTCCCTTTTATATATGAATTATAGATGAAACAACCATACAAAACCATGTGCACAAAACCATGGTTCTAAACCCATGGTTTGTGCATGACATAAGCAAAACCGTGTGCACAAAACCATGGTTTTAGCCCATGGTTTTGTGCATGTCACAAGCATGGAAAGACCTATAAAAGCCTCTAGTTGGGCTTGTGTAAGGGGGGCTCAATATATGATATCACCAACACCATTATTATCAATATAATTATCTTTGTCTTTATCTTCTTCATATTTTTCTACTTCTCAAGTGTACAATCTTTCTTCTTCTCAAGTAAACCAATTTCATCTAATCTTACATTGATCGTCATCTCTTCGATAATTCTGCGAACGTCCTCCCTAGTCCAAGACCCTGGTGGTCACTCGTCCACACACACGCATCTGTGCGAGCGTCCCAGGAGTCCGTGCACATGTACACCCGAAACTTGCACACGCACGTACGTCCAAAAACGTCCACACAACCGTGCACATGTGCATACGCCCGAAGCGTCCACACACACGTGTCCGTGCGAGCGTCCCACGAGTCCATGCACGCACTCGTCCTTCTGAAATGTCCACGCGGCCATGCACGCGTACGCCTGAAACTTGCACACACACGTACGTCCGAAAACGTCCACACACACGCGTTCGTGCGAATGTCCCACGAGTCCGTGCACGCATACGCCCGAAACTTGCACACGCACGTACGTTCGAAAACGTCCACACAACCATGCACACGTGCATACGCTCGAAACATCCACACCACCCAAGTCACCTTGAACATTCTATGCTCCACACATTGATATAATGAATATGTTTTGGTTTCCCTTATATATCCTGGGTTCCAATGTTGTCCTATCTATGTGGGATATCTCACAGTTTTGTCTTTTCTTTCTTTTCTTTTCTTTTTCAAACTTCACACTCACATAACTTGATACTTGTTTATCCGTTTCATGCGTAGTAAAATACGTTATGAAGCTCTTGAAGACATCTATCTTTCCATATGAATACATTAAGCTAATCTTAAATAATAGTTTTACTAGTGTTTCATATCGTGTGTGAAAAATCATATTACATTCACCCCCACAAAACCTACACATCCAAAGGTATGTGCCAATTGTGGTGAGGTTCCTCTTTTAATTATCTTTTTCAACCTTGATGTTCGAGGGTGTATCATCTAGAGCTTCGATCTCAAGATTTGGGGCCTCTCTTCTCTTAAAGATCTTGATTCTTTTTCCTACAATTGGCAAAGCAAGTTGAGTTCCATCTAACTTCACTAAAAAATAGGTTGCATTGCTTTCTATTTTCTTGACCATATACGGGCCAAACCATCGTTTTGCGAACTTTCGAGTAGTGCTATATTGATTATCGAGACTACTATCATAGACAAGAACCCAATCTCCTTCTTCAATTTTTCTTTGTCCAAGACGATGCTTCCTATCAAAATTCTCCTTGTTCTTCAATCGAGCTTGGCGCAACCGTTCTATTGCCAACTTGACATCTTCGGGCCTCCGTTCTAGTTGTTGAATCCTCATGGCTAGCAAGTCATCCCAACTCATTTCCTCTTCCCGTCGCAAGCCTTTGCTAGAGCTTTTACAATCAGACTATGTCCTCATTCCACCTTCCCATTTGCGTCCGGGTTGTATGCCATGGTGAGCGATAGTTTGACGCCTATTCTTGAAAAGAATTCTTTAGCTTCATTTGCATCTAATTCTCCCCTATCAGCTACTATTTTGGCAACACATCCGTATAGACAAATAACATCTTCAAGGAGAAACTTACAAATCGCCGAAGTTGTTTTATTCCTTAGCGCCCGTCCTTCTACTTGGTTGGTGAGATCCTCTCTTGCTAGCACGAGATACTTCATTTGCCCCAATCCCATCAGCATAACCATTATGTCTACTAACCACTTATAGTGCATTGATAATGGATATGTCGGATGAAGTTAATCCCTATGTTGAATATTCGACTATAATTGGCATTGCTCACATGTTTCAACATAGCTTGCTACATCTTTGTAAACACCCGGCCACCAATACTTCTCCTTGAGCTTTGCAAATGTTGCCCATATACCTCGATGACCTGCCCACACACTATCATGAAATTCAACAATTAGTGTTTGTTGATCTTGTTTCTTGCACACCACTCGAACTGGAGTTCCATTCTTCTTCTTTGGAAACTTCCATAGATGTCCTTCTTTGAGGAAGAACTTGTAGGCCTTCTTCCTAATTCGGTCCTTTGACCATGATTCATCCTTTGTAAGAGAGCTTAAGTACTACTTGCCAATTTCGATGAATTCACCCTCATAATCTTCTACTTTAAACATGGCAAGCACCCGAGCACAAGAAACCGTAAAGAAGTTTAGGCCAACATCTTCTTTGACGGAGTGCAAATCTTCTTCACCCTCATACCTTGCCCTTGATAACATATCGGCCACCACATTATGCTTCCCATTTATATGTCGAATCTCGGGGTTGAGGGAATTGATATAGGCAATCCATCGTAGCATAGCAATATCCGGTGTAGCACAACCCGATATCATTCCGAGAATAGGTAGACAATCAATTTCGATTATGACCTCTGTTCCGATAAGGTAGTCACGATTGGTTTTAACCATGGATACTATTCCCCATAGCTCTCTCTTTACTTGGGCATACTTCCTTTGTCTTTTGGTTAACACCTTTGCACCGAATCGGATTGCATACCGATTCTTTTCTTTGTCTTCTTGGTTTATCACCCATCCAATTCCGGTTGGGCTTGTATCCACAGTCACATATATCAGGGTACCTTCGGGGTAGTCGGCTTTTCGCAGTGCCAGAGCTTCCAATAATAGTTTCTTTAGCTTTTGAAACGCGTAAGTATGCTCATCTTCCCATTCAAACTTCTTCCTTTTCTTTAGTAATCCATACAATGGTTCAGCGACTTGAGCATAATGTGGAATCCATATGTGATAGAATGCACATGCTCCCAAGAATCTGCACACCTCTGTTTGAGACACACATTCTTCTTTCATCTCTTGAATAGCGTTCACCTTGGATGGAGATGACTTCCGGCCATAAGACCCACATAAGTGTCCTACTACCAATATTTCTGGTTGACCGAATGCAGACTTCTCTCCCAAAAACGTGAGATTTACATCCTCAAGCTTTTGCAACACCTTCTCGCTATCCTTTATATGATCGATGACGAATCTTCAGCAACCATCTTCATCTTTTGATTCATCTTTTTCTTCCACCAAGCATCCTTTGATTGGAATATCATCTAAGAAGGGCATTGTGATATCAGGGATACAATCCCTCAACACTTTGTTCATGGCATTCACCATGTGGGCTATGGAATTTGTTGCACCTTGGGTAAGGTGCACATCCTTACCAACCCGATCAGTGTCCTCATTGTCGTTATGTCTCTACTATCGATGGCCAATTGAAACTGATCATAGCCCGAGTAGAGATCACTAATGGAATAGATCGATCTTTCCGCGAAGGCTTCGACAAATTCATCCACGCTTGGACGAATTCCAGTATTTCGGATTGTCACCTTGTTGATGGGTTGGAGATCTTGAATAAAGCGTAAGGACCCATTCTTCTTTGGCACCATAAACCATCTATTGGAGTAGAGAGCATTGGATGGCTCAAGAATTCCCATCCTAACCTTTTCCTTTAGAAGCTCAATCAACTTTAGAATGTGAGCTCTATTAGGAAACAAGTCCCTCCAGATGGGAATCCGGATGAGGAGTACCCGGCTACGGAAGACCCGGTGAGAACCGGATAAGGTGTACCCGACTACGGAAGACCCGGTGATAACCGAATGTGGAGTACCCGGCAACGGAAGACCCAGTGAGAACCGGATGTAGACTACCCGGCAACGGAAGACCCGGTGAGAACCGGATGACGAGTACCTAGCAAGAGCCGGATGGTGAAGGCCCAGTGAGAAGTGCTCACCGGATGAAGGGAAATATTCGTAAATATGTTTCCTAAGAGTCCATCGGGGCTATATTTGTAAATAGCCGAAAAGTCATATTAGTATAAATATGACTTAGGGCAAACTTAGGTTGTGGTTGTCATTCTTGTTGGTGCAAGATTAGAGTGCACAGTGTACAGAGAGAGAGAGAGAGAGAGAGAGAGAGACGAAGAGTTCGTATCTCTGTTGTAACCACCGTCTGTGGCGAAGACAGTGAACAAGAGGTCGTTGCCTCTGTGTTCATCTATTGTATATTGTTACATAGTGATAGTTAGCAGTCTGTGGACTACCATGGTTTTCCCCGTGTTTGGGTTTTCCACGTAAACATCCTGTGTACTCCTCTCTCCATTGTGTCATGCATTCACTACCCATTTTCTATGTATGATTCTAAGCTCGGTTGTGGCCGAGCGTTGTGCTTAGGGAGTGTGTAGTTCCTATCAAAGTGGTATCAGAGCAAAACGACACAGAAAAATGGACGATTCGTTGGGAGGCATGTTCAAGCTCACCGGCTCCAACTATTCGGTGTGGAAGTTGAAGATGAGGGACATGCTCGTGGTTAAAGATCTTTGGTTGCCGGTTCAATTCGGGGACAAGAGACCAGACAAAATTGATGCCACGATATGGGAAGTGATGCACATGAAGACAACGGCGTACATACGGTGCTTCATCGACATGAGTCTATACAACAACTTCAATGAAGAGAGCAAGGCTCATGAGCTCTGGGAGAAGATCGGCATTATGTTTCAGAACAAAAATGTTGTCAATCAGGTTTTGGTATTTCGGAAGCTAGTAAGACTCCGATACCAAGATGGCTCCAGCATGGCGGAGCACATGAATGCCTTCCAGGGGCTGATCCACCAGGCAACATCATTGGAAGTACCTCTCGCCGATGAGATACTAGAGCTACTCCTGCTCGGTTCCCTCCCAGATAGTTGGGGGACGTTGGTTGTCACTTTGGGCAACACCGGGCCAAAAGGGAAATGGTTATCCCTAGCAAGAGTGAAGTCGAGCTTGCTAGATGAGGAGGCGCGTCGGAAAGATAAGGATATGAGCTCTAACTCCAAAGAGCTCCTAACCGAATCGGAACGCGGAAGACAAAGGAACCGTAGTCCCCAGAACCGGGAAAAGTCGGGGACACGGTCAAAGTCAAGGGGGAGGCCTACTTGCTTCTATTGCGGCAAGCCAGGACACTTCCAAAAGAATTGTCGGCATTTCCGAAAAGACAAGGAAACCGACGATACCGATTCAAAGCGGACACCGGACCGGAACGGTAAAGACCGGAGGGGAACGGACCGGAAGGGAACGATGGCAATCGCGGCAAGTGAAGAAGAGTTGATGCTCATCACCGAGGAGAGTGAGATAAACCTTGCCGGCGATGAGATGACCTGGGTGGTCGACTCCAGAGTGTTGTTCCACCTTACCCCGGACTGGAAATGCTTCTCATCCTACTCAGCCGGTGATCACGGCTGTGTCCGGATGGGTAATGAAGGTACATGCCAAATTATCGACATAGGAGACGTGTGGTTGACAACACCAACCGGATGCAAGTTGTTGCTGAAGGATGTTCGACACGTTCTGGAGGTTCGTCTGAACCTGATATCAACTGGTCGGCTAGATGATGAAGGCTACACGGGTAGCATCCGGAACGATGTTATGAAGTTTAGCAAAGGGAGCCTGATTGTGGCTCGGGCCCGGAAGGTAAACACATTGTACCTGATGAATGCTTGGTTATGTTCGGAGGAAGTGAACGTGGCATCCGACATTGCCAGTGAGCTGTGGCACAAAAGGCTGTGTCACATGAGCGAGAAGGGGATGAAGAGGTGTAGAAAGTAACGTGCGGAAGCAAGTATGAAGACCGAACAGAAGGAAGGAAACTGAGGTACAATGGAGAGCTTGAGCTTACGCAGTATACTCGGGAGAGACAGAGAGAGAAACACAAAAAACTATATTCAACAATAATACTCAATCTGTACATAAGACGTGCTCAGTGAGCACTTTTATACAAGTCCTAGAAGGACTGACCGAAGTACTGACAGTACTTCAATGCTCATCAAGAGCTCCTACACTAACTCCAAAATATATTCCTCACGGAATATCTTTCCTAACGGCCTCCCGGTTTATGCACTCAGCCTAACCGATCGGTCCCAACCGATCCGGTCCTCGGCTTCTTCAGCCGATCCGGCCGATGTTGAGCTTGTCTCTCAACAAGAGGCTTGCAGACAACAACCTCATTCCAGTGAAGAACGTGCACTTGGAGAAGTGCACTGATTGTCTGGCCGGTAAGCAAAACCGAACCTCCTTCCGACTAAGGCCACCGATGAGACATAATGCACCACTGCAATTGGTGCACACTGATGTGTGTCAAGTGGACACGAAGTCACATGCAGGATCGCAGTACTTCGTGACGTTCATAGATGACCATAGCCGGAAGTTGTGGGCCACACCGTTGAAGATGAAGGATCAGGTGCTATCTGTCTTCAAAGAGCTCCATGCGAGAGTGGAAAGAGAAACCGGCCGGAAGCTGAAGGCGGTTCGAGCAGATAACGGAGGAGAATACCAGGGGCAGTTCGAGGAGTACTACCGCTCGAAGGGAATCTAGCTCGAATTTACCGTGCCGAAGACGCCGGAACTAAATGGGTTGGCCAAGAGGATGAACCAGACCATAATGGAGAGGGTCCGGAGTATGTTGGTGCATGCAAAATTACCCAAGGCGTTTTGGGCTGAGGCGCTGTCGACAGCGACGTATGTGATAAACAAATCAACCTCAGTACCCTTGGATGGAGACACGCCACAGAGAGTCTGGACCAGTAAGGAAGTGTCCTACCGGCATCTGAAGGTATTCGGGTGTCTTGCCTATGTGCATGTAGCTAAGGACCGGAGAGGAAAACTAGTTCCGAAAACCTGGCCATGCGTATTCCTCGGTTACGGCGACGATGAGTTCGGCTACCGAGTGTGGGACCTGGTCGACAAGAAGGTATTCCGGAGTCGAGATATTATCTTCATGGAGGACAAGACGCTCGCCGACTGGGAGTCGGAGAAGAAGATAATGAACTCCAAGTCAACCGGTAAGGATCGATTCTACGATGAGCAGACCCAACCAGCAAGAGACCGGTTAGCACTCGAGGAACCAGCTGGTTACGGTGAGGATACCGAACCGGCAAAAGAAGAAGTAGAGGAAGCTGAAACCGGAACCGGCCAATACCCCGAATCGGATTCGGATGAAGAGCAAATGGAGGAGCCGATTACCGAAGCCCAAAGACGGAGATATCCTCTCAGAGAGAGAAGGGACCCATGTGCTACTAACTGATGAGGGGGAGCCAGAAAGCTTCGAAGAAGCGAAGAAGCGAAGGATGACACCCATAGCTGCAAATGGTTAAGTGCCATGTAGGATGAAATGGATTCCCTGCATGAGAACCATACGTACGAATTGGTGGTGTTGCCGAAAGGAATGCGGGCACTCCGAAACAAGTGGGTGTACAAGTTGAAACCGGGAGATGCCGGCAACCCCCCGAGATACAAAGCCAGGATTGTGGTGAAGGGGTTCCAGCAGAAGAAGGGCGTGGACTTCGATGAGATATTTGCCCCAGTAGTAAAGATGACCTCCATCCGGACGGTGCTGAGCATAGCGGCAAGCATGGACCTCGAGATAGAGCAGTTAGACGTGAAGACGACATTCCTTCACGGTGACCTCGAAGAGGAGATCTACGTGCAGCAACCAGAAGGATTCGTGGAGAAAGGGAAGGAGCACCTGGTTTGCCGGTTGAAGAAGAGCCTGTACGGACTGAAGTAGGCTCCCCGACAATGGCACCGGAAGTTCGACTCCTTCATGACCGATCAAGGGTACCACAAGACACAGGTTGATCACTGCGTGTTTGTGAAGAAGTTTGAAGGAGGCGACTTCCTGATACTCCTTCTGTACGTGGACGACATGTTGATCATCGGACGAGACCAAGCCAAAATACGGATGCCGAAAAAGGCTCTCAACTGAACTTTCACGATGAAAGACTTGGGTCCGGCAAGACAGATGCTAGGGATGCATATCATCCGGGACCGGCCAACGAAGCAATTGTGGCTGTCACAAGAGAAATACGTGACAAAGGTGCTTCAGCGGTTCAACATGTTAGAAGCAAAACCGGTCGGATCGACACTCCCGGCAAACTGCAGATTATCCGGTAAGCAAAGCCCGAAGACGAAAGCTGAGAAGGCTGATCTAATGAAGGTTCCATATGCCTTAGCCGTCGGGAGCTTAATGTACGCAATGGTGTGTACCCGACCGGATATAGGATACGCAGTCAGAGTGGTGAGCCGATTTATGAGCAATCCCAGCAAGGAGCACTGGAACGCGGTCAAATGGATACTCTGGTACTTAAAGGGCACTTCGAACATGTGTCTCCGATTCGGCCCCGGAAAACCTCAACTTGACGGCTTTACCGATTCGGACATGTCGGCTGATGTGGATATCAGCCGGTCTACATCCGAGTATGTAATGACATATGCAGGGGGAGCTGTTTCGAGGTAGTCGAGGCTGCAGAAGACGGTTGCGTTGTCAACCATAGAAGCGGAGTACATGGCGGTTGTGGAAGCCGGCAAGCAAATACTATGGATGAAGGACTTCATCGGAGAGCTCGGTATCCGGCAAGATGAATACCGGCTCTATTGCGATAGTCAAAGTGCCATCCACCTTGCTAAGAATGCGGCCTACCATTCCCAGACGAAGCATATCCATCGAAGGTATCACTGGATCTGGGAAAGAGTAGATGACCAGGAGTTCGCGCTGACGAACATCCACATGATCGAGAACGGGTCAGATATGCTGACCAAAGTACTAATACCCGACAAGCTAGATGCATGTCGGAAGCGGATCGGACTAGTAAGACATCCCATGCCGGAGTGAAGGGGGAGTTTGTTAGGAAAAAAGTCCCTCCGGATTGGAATCCGGATGAGGAGTACCCAACTACGGAAGACCCGTTGAGAACCAGATGAGGTGTACCCGGCTACAGAAGACCCGGTGAGAACCGGATGTGGAGTACCCGGCAACGGACAACCCGGTGAGAACCGGATGTGGACTACCCGGCAACGAAAGACCCGGTGATAACCGGATGACGAGTACCCGGCAAGAGCAAGATGGTGAAGGCCCAGTGAGAAGTGCTCACCGGATGAAGGGACATATTCGTAAATATGTTTCCTGAGAGTCCATCGGGGCTATATTTGTTAATAGCCAAAAAGTCATATTAGTATAAATATGACTTAGGGCAAACTTAGGTTGTGGTTGTCATTTTTGTTGGTGCAAGATTAGAGTGCACAGTGTACAGAGAGAGAGAGAGAGAGAGAGACAAAGAGTCTGTATCTCTATTGTAACCGCCGCCGCCTGTGGCGAAGACAGTGAACAAGAGGTTGTTGCCTCTGTGTTCATCTATTGTATATTGTTACATACTGATAGTTAGCAGTTTGTGGATTGTCGTGGTTTTTCCCGTGTTTGGGTTTTCCACGTAAACATCCTGTGTACTCCTCTCTCCATTGTGTTGTGCATTCACTACCCATTTTCTATGTATGATTCTAAGCTCGGTTGTGGCCGAGCGTTGTGCTTAGGGAGCGTGTAGTTCCTGTCAAGCTCTTGGAACCGGTATCGGCTTGAGGTTCCAAGGTACATGCGGCACCGTAAATATCACCATCAGCTCTATCATCTTCGGGTCGACACATCCGATCTCTTGTGGGGAGACGGCGAAGGCTTTCCCATGTCTCTCAAGCATTCCGCGGAACATTCGCTCCTCTTCAGGTAGGAGGAAATCCTCCTTTCCAACTTGTAGCTTCCCTTTTGTCTCTTTAGTGAAGACATGACCTATTGCCTTTGGATCCCTTAAGCTTGGATCATTAGAAACTTCCTTCATCTTTCGCCAGCTATCTTCCGGTAGTAGAACCGCAACTAGCTTGATCTTTCTATCCAATGTTTTATATTTCGTGTTGACTTCAGCTTCCTCCATCAAGATGCCTCGATGATATTCATCGATGATATCGTACATGTTGATGGAGCTAACCAAAATCTCGTGTCGATCGTGAGGATAGCTCAAGTCCACGACTTCCTCAATTTCGTCGATGGTGTCATTAAATGAGGCTTCCTCTAGAATATGAGTTACGAATTCTTCTTCTCCTATTATGGTTTCTTCTTTCAGCCCCTTCTCGAATTCTTGTATCCGACACTTGTACTTCTTATTGAGTAGTGTTAGTTTACATGCGCCACTAGGTGTGACACATGTTGCTTCTCATTGCAATCCATGCATTCTACTTCCTTGTGGGGACTTATGATTTCTCGAACTATTTGTGCCCCATGCTTCAATAGTTCGTTCTAAAAATCCGAGGATTCGCCTCCAAGGCTATCTCAGTTCCTTTTGTGATTGGCTCGCACCGTTAGGAATTGAATAGATCTTTGGTTGTCAAGGCTCTTGACTCGCACAAAAGCTGCTCCATTATCGAACACCTTGGTCTCCATCCAGGACGATGTGATATACGGTTGTCCTAGGATGACAGTATGTGAAGCCGAGTCTTGCACGAAGAAGTGTTGATCCATCTCTACATCTCCAATTGTGACTTTAACATTGGGGCAAGCTCTCTACAAGTCTTCCGTGGCCTTCATTTCCGCTCGAATCTTCCATCCGTGGTTTATATTAATCGGCCATCTTCCCTTTTTGTAGAACTCAGCCGACATGAGGTTAATCTCCGAACCATGGTCAATTAAAGCTACCACGGTCTCTTTCTTCTCCCCGATCTTCACCGGCGTCTCCTTATTGCTCTTGCCCAATGAGGCAGAGAGTAATGGTTGTCCACCATCACTTCTTCTTCTTTCTCCTCTTCCAATCTTGCCATAGTTATTGCACTTGTTTTCACCTCCTCTTCATCCGCTTGTTGCCGCTTCCGCTTAATCAAGTCCACGATAGTATCGTGGAACTCCTTCTTAGAGATCCCAAGTAGCTCTCTCAAAGTAAGGTCGACATGACTGTCTAAAACCTTCCCCTCAAGGACCTTCCGCAAGTCGGTTGTTTGTTCTATGTCCGACCTTAGCTTGTAAGTCAGCGCCGCTCGTTCTTTTCCTTTCTTCACAGATTCATCGACTTCCATCCGAGAAGGTTGGCTCCATCCATCGGCCTTCATGCTTGTTTCCCCTATCTCTTTTCGTGGCGTAGGTTGGGCTTGTCCTTCTTTCCCTGCATTCCTCATATTGTGACGCTTTGATGTGCCATCTTCTTCATCGGTTCTTTTCCTCTTCTCTTCGACAAGAGCTTCATAGTTGTGACATACAACCTCCGCAAAGCTGGTGTTATCGTCGACTAGATTTGGCCAACTGTCACACCACACACATCTATATGCTTCTTCTCCCTTGGGCCCACGTCGACCTAAGTTGGCCAACAATACCGCTTCAAACTTCTTGGAGAGCTCTTCGATTATGGATTCTTCCATCGCTTTCTTGTCGAAATTGTTGATCGGCTTGCTAGGCTCGATCGTCATAGGCGCCTTCCTCCTCCACGATTATGGATTCTCCATATAAGTTTCCTCTTGCCATTGTTGAAGCTTATCAAGGCGGCTACAAGCCTTCTTCACCGCCACCTAGTCCACTACCAAACCATTTGGTTGTGTTTCGTCCTCCAAAAAGTTGCCCAATTCTCACCAATCTTTCGCATCCACTTCCTTTAGGAATAGTAGGACTTTATCTCCATCAAGAACTCATTGATCAACACTCGGAAGTCGGTTGTACTTTTGGTCGAATTCGGCATATACTCCAGACGCACACATATTATTCCCTTTCTTCTTGATCCACGTCATTAGATTATGTCGAGTCATCCGTGACACGTCTTCAATCATGTATTCAGCGAGAAGCACCTTTTCGAACTGCACCCATGTTGTGTGCTCATTTTGGATCTCCATGACACGCTCGCAGGTCCCTGGTTCCACCACACGTTTGAAGCTAGAAATTTGTTTGAGATCGTTGACATCCCTCTGTTGCATCTCGTTCCGATAGGTAGCAAGAAAATTCGTGATGTTCTTGCCACCAAATTGTCCAGCTATCTCGACCATACGATCAACAACTTTGTCGATTAAAGCTTCTCGATCTCTCACCTTCAGCATGTATTCCATTAGGGACACCATACCTTTCGTTAATTCCTCTCCTTGAGTTCCACTTGTCGAAGCCATCATTGTACTTGAGATCCTCCCTACTGCCTCTTTCACGTCGGGTTCACCATTTAATTATGTCGTAAAAATCTATCATTATGTGTGGATCGCGAGGCGGAACCGCCGGGGTTCTGGATTAGAAGGATTTAGTGCAACACGTACAACACAAGCAAAATCCACATATAAGACGAGTAGATGAGAGAAACCGTTCGTTTATTGCATAAGAAAATAGATTCTTTTATAATTCAAGAATCTTGTTACAACAGGTTGGACATGAAAATGAGAGATCATTCTTAAAAAAGAAAGGAGCCAAAAGCCATGTAAGGAGTGGTCCGATATCAATATGAGAGAGATTTCTTCCCCAAGGAATGGGAGAGAGAAACAGAAAGGGGGAGAAAAAAAGTAGAGGGAAAAAATGGAACATATATCGAGGAGCTCTTTGTTGATCCCCCTTCCCAATGTTACTTTGCATGCCCACTTTTAGCTGCATGGCCTCTATTTTCAGTTCCATGGCCTCTAGTTTTAGTTGCATGCTTCCATTTTTAGTTGCATGGCCTTGGCTTTTAGTTGCATGCAACCGTCCATATAATTCGGCCAAATGACCCAATCATCCATAAAGTTTAGCCCGTGCGCAATCCGTACATGCGTCGCAACCAAACCGTAGACGCGTCCGCGCGCAAAAGTCCCGACCACGCAATGTACGCATCCACGCACGCTCGTCCGCACACACACGTCCGTCCGAGCATCCCACGAGGCCGTGCATGTGCACATCCGTCCGAAACATCCACGCGGCCGTGCACGTGTACGCCCGAAACTTGCACATGTGCGTACATCCAAAAACGTCCATGCGGCCGTGCACACGCGCGTACGCCCGAAGCATCCACACGGTCGTGCATACGCGTGTACGCCCAAAACGTCCACACGTCCGTGCACTCCTATTCTATCTCATATTGATCTGAAAAAACCGTTGGTAATTGAGGCAGAGGCGTCGGATTTTGCCCTGGGTAGCATTCTGTCACAACAATGTTATGATGAAAAGCTACATCTTGTGGCTTTCCACTCATGCAAGTTTGACGCCACCGAAATCAATAATGAAATTCATGACAAGGAGCTATTAGCAATAGTGGACTCTTTTACACATTGGAGGCATGTTTTAGAGGGATCTTTCAAGAGAATAGAGCGGAATATTGCTTGACCACAACCGAGTCTTGAATCACTTCTATGAGAATGAAACACAGAAATGGGAAATGGAGAGTACACAAGGAAATACACAGGATGTTTACGTGGAAACCCCTAATAGGGAAAAACCACGGGAGCCCACAGACTCCAAACTATCACTATATGAGAAAGGTACATTCAGAGCCTTAGAGGCAACGACCTCGAGCTCTGTATCTTCGCCAACCTGCGGTTACAACAGAGTATCGCACTGTATCTAACACACTTTCTCGCTCTCTGTACAACAATTTCAATAGTATGACATCAACACTATGCACTCTCACATACACCTAAAGTGATTGCCGTAAGTCATATTTATACTTGTATGAACTTAGGGCTATTTACAAATGTAGCCTCAGTAGGCTTACTCAAGACATATTTACAAATCTATCTTCTCTTCCGGTTCTCACCGGGTCCATCCGATCCGGTTTCCGGATCTCTTCATTCACAGCCGGATCCCATCCGGAGGGACTGATTTCCAAACAATCTCCCTCTTCACTCCAGCATGGGATATCTTGTCAACCCGATCCGCTTTCAGCACGCATCCAGCTTGTCGGTCGTCAGCACCTTGGTCAGCATATCCGACCCGTTCTCCTCCATGTGGATCTTCGTCAGCATGAACTCTTGATCTTCTACTCTCTCCCAGATCCAGTGGTACCTCCGCTGGATATGTTTCGTTCAGGAATGGTAGGCCGCGTTCTTTGCAAGGTGGATGGCACTTTGACTGTCGCAGTAGAGCCGGTATTCCTCCTGTTGGATCCCTAGCTCTCAGATGAAGTCCTTCATCCAGATTATCTCCTTGTCGGCTTCCACAACTGCCATGTACTCCACCTCCGTGGTTGACAACGCAACCGTCTTGTGCAACCTCGACTGCCATGATACAGCTCCCCCTGCATAAGTCATGACATATCCGAATGTAGATGGATGGTAACCGCATCAACCGACATATCCAAATCCGTGAATCTGTCAAGTTGGGGATTACCAGAGCCGAACCAGAGGCACATACTCAAGGTGCCTTTCAAGTACCGGAGTATCCACTTGACCGCGTTCCAATGCTCTTTGCTGGGATTGCTCATGAACCGGCTCACCACTCCAATTGCATTTCCGATATCCGGTCGGGTACATATCATTGCGTACATTAACCTCCCGACGGCAGAGGCATATGATATCTTCATCATATCCGTCTTCTCCACCTTTGTCCTTGGGCTTTATTTTCTGGATAGCTTGCAGTTTGCCGGAAGTGTCAATCCGACCGGTTTTGCCTCCGACATTTTGAACCTTTGGAGTACCTTTGTCACATACTTTTCCTGTGAAAACCACAACAACTTCTTCGAACGGTCCCAGATGATGTGCATTCCCAATATCTGTCTTGTCGGCCCCAAGTCTTTCATTGAGAAGGTCTGGTTCATAGCCTTCTTCAGCATCTGTATCTTCACTTGGTCTCGTCCGACGATCAGCATATCATCCACATATAGGAGGAGTATCAGGAAATCTCCTCCGTCAAATTTCTTTACAAACACGTAGTGATCGTCTTGCGTTTTGTGGTACCCTTGGTCGGTCATGAAGGAGTCGAACTTCTGGTACCATTGTCGGGGGCCTTGCTTCAGTCCGTATAGGCTCTTCTTTAGCCAGCACACCAGGTACTCCTTCCCTTTCTTCTCAAATCCTTCTAGTTGATGCATGTAGATTTCTTCTTTGAGGTCGCCATGTAGGAATGTTGTCTTGACGTCCAGTTGCTCTACCTCGGGGTCCATGCTTGCCGCTATGCCCAATACCGTCCGGATGGATGTCATCTTTATATCGGGGCAAATATGACATCGAAATCCACTCCTTTCTTCTACAGGAACCCCTTCACCACGATTCGGGCTTTGTATCTCGGTGGGTTTCCGGCATCTCCCGGTTTCAGCTTGTACACCCACTTGTTTCGAAGTGCCCTCTTTCCTTTGGGCAACTCCGTCAGTTCATACGTGTGGTTCTCATGTAGGGAATCCATTTCATCCTGCATGGCACTCAACCACTTGCGGCTGTGGTTGTCTCTCTTTGCTTCTTCAAAGCTTTCCGGCTCCCCCTCATTGGTTAGCAACACGTGCTCTGCATCCGGAAATCTCCCAGGGGCTCTTCTCTCTTTGAGAGGATATCTTCATCGTTGATTTCTGACTGTCGATTCCTCCGTTTATTCCGAATCCGAATCCAATTCAGGATCTTGTCCGGTTCCGGTGTCTTCCTCCTCTTCTTCTTCTTCTTCTTCGGTCGGTTCGGTTTCTTGTTCGTATCCGGCCGTTTAGTCGAGTGTCATCCGGTTATCGGCTAACATCTGGTTTTCAACCGGGTATATCCTTGTGTCCTCAAGCCGGTTTTCATTGGATGATGCGGAGCTCATCATCTTCTTCTCCGACTCCCAGTCGGCAATGATCCTGTCTTCCATGAAGACTAGGTCCCGACTCTGGAACATCTTCTTGTCGACCAAATCCCACACCCGGTAACCGAACTCATCATCGTTGTATCTAAGGAATATACATGGCCTGGACTTCGGATCCTGCTTTACTCTCTTGTCCTTTGCAACATGCACATATGCGAGACACCTGAACCCCTTTAGATGCCGGTAAGATACATCTTTACCGGTCCATACTTTCTAAGGTGAGTCTCCTGCCAAGGGTGTTGAGGGTGATCTATTTATCACATAGGTCGTCATCATCAGCACCTCAGCCCAAAACGTCTTGGGTAACTTTGCATGTGCTAACATGCTCCGAACTCTCTCCATTATGGTCTGGTTCATCCTTTCGGCCAGCCCATTTAGTTCCGTTTTCTTCGGCACATTAAACTCGAGCCGGATTCCCTTCGACCAACAAATAACTGGTAACTGGTAACTAGGAAGTGATAGGTTAAGATGTAGGAAATGTTCTGCAACTAGACCATCATGATTTTGCACACTTCCTATGCAACCTATCAATAGACTCCTTGTCAATACTTGATGTAAATATGTGGGAGGGCAAGGGATGATTGGATGTGGTACATGTGGATGCTCTGGTACATTATATAATGTAGTTTAATACTCCTCTAATATATCTGGGGAAGTGATAGGTTAAGATGGAGAGCTTCCCCTCACAAGTTGTCATTCCTCTGGGTTTAAAGACTTGATATAGGTGATCCACCTTAGCATAGCTAGATTTGGTGTTGCACATCCTGAGATCATCCCGAGGATTGGGAAACAATCTGTCTCAATTATCACTTCCGACCCGATCAGGTAGTCTTTGTCCATCTTTACTGCAGACACAATACCCCAAAGTTCCCGCTTGACTTGGGCGTATCTTTCTTGTCACTCGTTGAGAACCATTGCTCTAAACCAGATGGCATACCGCGCATTATCTTCTCCTTCTTGGTTGATGACCCACCCGATTCCATTTGAGCTCGTATCTACAGTCACATAAATCGGCTTCTCTTCGGTATAGTTGGCCTTCCTTAGTGTTGGGGCTTCAAGAAGTAGTTTCTTCAATCTTCGAATCGCGTTTCTATGCTCGTCGCACCATTCGAACTTCATTCTTTTCTATAGCAATCCATATAATGGCTCGGCAACATGAGCGTAGTGAGGAATCTAGATATGATAAAACGTGCATGCTCCAAGGAACCTTCGAACCTCCGTTTGGGTTACGCATTCTTCTTTCATGTCCTGGATCACGTTCACCTTGGATAGCGAAGGCTTCCGTCCGTATGCTCCACACAAGTGACCTACCGCCAAGATCTCTGGTTGCTTGAATGCAGATTTTTCTCCCAAAAATGTCAAATTCATATCTTCGAGTCTTTGGAGCACCTTCTCGCAAACTTACATATGATCCATGACGAACTTTCTACGCCCTTCCTTATCTTTTGATTCATCCTTCTCCTCATCCGAACATCCTTTTATCGGAATATCATCCAAGAATGGCATCGTGATACCCGGGATGCAATCCATCAAGACCTTGTTCATAGCATTCACCATATGAGCCACCGAGTTCGTTGCACCTTGAGGTAAGGTACACATCCACACAAGCCTGATCGGAGTCCTCATAGTTGTTATATCACGATTGTCGACTGCCAACTGGAATTGATCGTATCCAAAGTAGAGATCGCCAGTGGAGTAGATAGACCGGCCTGCAAACGCTTCAGCAAATTCATCCACACTCGGACCGATTCCAGCATTCCGAATTGTCACCTTGTTGACGGGTTGAAGATCTTGGATGAATCGCAATGATCCATTCTTCTTCGGCACTGTGAACCACCTATTAGAATAGCGAGCATTCGACGATTCCAAAATTCCCATATCCACTTTCTCCTTTAAGAGCTCGATTTGCTTTGGTAGGTGTGCTCTCGGAACCGGTATCGGTTTCAAATTCCAAGGCACGTACGGCACCGTGAAGATCACCATCGGTTCTATCATCCTTGATCAGCACATCTGATTTCTTGTGGGAAAAATGCGAAAGCCTTCCCATGTCTTTCAAGCATTCCGCGGAACATTCACTCCTCTTCAGGGAGGAGGAAATCCTCCTTCTCAACTCGTAGCTTTCTTTTCGTCTCTTCGGTGAAGACATGACCTATTGCCTTTGGATCCCTTAGGCTTGGATCATTAGCGACTTCCTTCATCTTTTGCTAGCTATCTTTTGGTAGTGGAACCGCAACTGGCTTCATCTTTCTATCCACCGTTTTATATTTTGTGTTGACTCCAGCTTCCTCCATCAAGATGCCTCGATGATATTCATCAATGATAGCGTACATGGTGACGGAGTTAACCGAAATCACGTGTTGATCATGAAGATAGCTCAAGTCCATGACTTCCTCGATTTCGCCAATGGTGTCGTTAAATGAGGCCTCTTCCATAATATGAGTCACAAATTCTTCTTCTTCGATTATGTTTTCTTCTTTCAAAATATTCTCGAAGTCTTGTATCCGACGCTTGTCCTTGTTGGGTAGTACTAGTTTACATGCGCAACTAGGTGTGACACATGTTGCTTCTCCTTGCAATCCACACGCTCTACTTTCTTGTGGCGACTTGTGATTGCTCAGACTATTTGTGTCCCATGCTTCAATAGTCCACTCTAAAAATCCGAGGAGTCGCCTCCAAGGTTATCTCAATTTCTTTTATGATTAGCCCGAACCGTTAGGAATTGAACAGATCTTTGGTTGTCAAGACTCTTGATCCACGCGAAGGCTGCTCCATTATCGAACACCTTGGTCTCCATTCGGGATGATGTGATATACAATTGTTCTAGGATGACAAGATGCGAGGCCGATTCTTGCACGAAGAAGTGTTGATCCATCTCCACATCCCCAATCGTGACTTTAACATTTGGACAAGCTCCGTACAAGTCCTCTATGGTCTTTGTTGCCGCTCGAATCTTCCATCTGTGGTTTGTGTTAATTGGCCATCTTCCTTTTTTGTAGAACTCAGTCGACATCAGGTTGATCTCCGAGCCATGGTCGATCAAGGTTACCACGGTCTCTTTCTTCTCCCCGATCTTCACCGGTGTCTCCGTTGTCACTCATGCCCAATGAGGTCGAGTATAGTGGCTGTCCACCAAATCTTCATCGACCTCGTCCCTTGCCATCGTTATGGCATTTGTTTTTGCTTTTAACGGCTTCTCTTCTTCCTCGTCCGACTGTTGCCTTTTTCTCTTCACAAGGTCCATGATCGTATCATGGAACTCCTTCGTAATGTCGAGCAATTGCCTCAAGGACAAGGTTATGTGGCTATCGAGAACACATTCCTCGAGAATCTTCTTCAAATCTATCGTTTGCTCTATGTCCGACCTTAGCTTATAGGTAGGCATAATTCTTGTCTTCCGAGTGGGGTCTTCGACACCAACCTTCACGAGCCGAACCATTTCTTCAACTTGTTTGCTCGACTCCCTTTTCCAGCTTGAGTCTCCCTCCGTTTGTAAAGCTCGACTCGTTTCTGCATCTTCTTTCTTTTTCGCGCTCCTTGTTTCATGTCTTTTTGATGGGTTATCTTGCCCTTCCATTCTTTTTCTCTTTTCATCCACGAACACATTCTGGTTGTCACACATCACTTCCGCGAGTATGGTGTTGTCATCCACAAGATCCGACCATCCGGTTATCCTTTGCACACTTCGGTCCGCAAGCTTGACCTCGTTTGAAGTGACCTTTCCCTTGTTCTCATACTCAAGAACAGTAGACCAAAACTTTGCTCCTGAAAAGCAGCTTTGTCTTTCCTGACTCTTATTCCGGCCAATGCAACATATTGCATCACATCCACATGAGTCGCCTCGGCATCTTCCATGGTTTTCTTCATTCCCCCTCTCCCGAAATTCACCCGTAGGGGTCTTCTAGTCTCACTTCAGCAGATCATGTTTTCATCCATGTATACAATATTTTGTCGAATGGCATCTCGAAGGCTCGCGCAATCCCTTCTCATGTGGTCCATGCTATCGCACCACACGCATCTAAAGGGTTCTTTTCCTTTGGGGCCCCGACGATTCATGTTGGCTAGCGTGACCATCTCGAACTTCTTCGCCAGTTCTTCGATGATGTCATCATCAATCTTCTTTTCTTCCGGGTTGCTTTGTTTGAGTGGCTCAGCTACTTTCAATTGTCTCATTTTCTCCCCAGTCGATGTTACCAAGTGGGTGTCATCAACCCACTAACGACGCTTGTCAAGCTTGTTGCACGCTCGCTTCACCACAATCCAGTCTGCCACAAACCCGTTTGCTTGGGTATCATCTTCAAGAAGAGTCGCCAATTCTCGTCTATCCTTCATATCCACAACTTTTAAGAACGACAAAGTCTTTTCCTCCTCAAGCAGCACTTGGTCCATGTTGGGGAGACGACTAAACATCTAGTTGAATTCGTCGTACACCCTCGAGGGGCTCATCTTCTTATTTTTCTTTTCTATCCACTTCATCAAGGCATGTCGAGTCATCCTCGACAAATCTTCTGTCGCGAACTCCGCTAATATTGCTCTCTCAAACTCGAACCATGTTGTCTTGCCTTCTTGAAGCTCGATGACGCGTCTTTGGATGTTGTTGGAAACCACTCTCTTGAAACTTGTAATTTGACACGCTTCAAACACGTCCCTTTGATTCATCTCCCTTTTGTATGCATCAAGGAACTTCGTAATGTTCCTTCCATCAAATTGACCCTCGAGCTCTACGACACAGTCGACGGCCTTCTCCACGCTCGCATTGTTGTCCCGAGATCTCATCATTTGTTCGACGATTAGCATCATCCTTTCGAACTCTCCCGCTTGATTGCTTGAGGATGCCATCTCCAAGTATCGGTCAATCCTTGACTTGATCCTTCCTACCGCCTCTTCACGTCGGGTTCACCACTTAATTATGTCGTGAAAATCCGTCACTATGTGCGGATCGTGAGGCGGAACCGTCGGGGTTCTGGACCAGAAGGATTTGAAGTTTGTACTAGCTTTAGTGAGAAAGTATTTAAGATAGATTGAGAGAGACTGATATGGAGAAAGAGCGAGATTGAGATAAAGATTTAAACGCTTAACTTTAGATTTGAGAGACAAGATACATCAACAATCGGATAACAAGTTTCTTATTTTTCCCAAATTTTTCATTAGTTTTTTCTTGCTTGATTCCTCCACTCTTTTATAGATGCCCCCATGCATATGGTGCATGTGAGGGTGTGAGACATGCACGTAATGCATGAAATGCATGCAATGCATGTTTGCCATGTCATCATCTAAGCTCTCATGTATGAGAATTTACATGTAAAATGATCAAAGCAAAACTTTTAAAGATATGACTTGGCTTAGTGGTAAGCCTATTCACTTTTAACTTGGAGGTGCAAGGTTCAAATTCTTACTTGCACCTCTTTGTATACAAATTTTCTTTTTACTAGGCTTTTTAGTCTTGTTTTTACAAATGTGTAAGTGCATATTACACCTTCACTTGACCTCCAAAGAACTAGAAGATTTTGTTCGTTTCACACTGGAAAACTTTAAGACATCGTGTGTCGTGATAAATCCACCCGTCCGGTCCATCCGATTCGCATCCGTCCGGCCCGGTCCGCATGTCATCCAGTTCCGTAGCTATCCGATCGCCATTCGGTTCCGGTTCCGGTTCCGGTTTCATCGTCGTCCGGTCACCATTCGGTTCCAGTCATCGGTTTCGTTGTCGTCCGGTCACCAGTGTCGTCGGGTGTCGTTCGTCGGTCCGGTTCCATCCGGATTTGTCCAAAACTAATGAACTTGGTTGCATCCAATCATCAAGTCATACAACTCAATCTTTCTATGCTCCAAACACATAAATATATTATGAAGAGCTATTGGTTTGCTTATATACTCTAGGATCCTTATTTATCCTATCTATGTGGGATATCTCTTAGTTTTGTTTTTCTCTTCTTCTTCGCAATCTTCATACCCACATAACTTGACACTTAGTTGTCTATTTCTTATGTAGTAAAGTGCATTTGAAAGCTCTTGAAGACCTCCATCTTTTCGTACCAAGATATTAAACTTATTTAGAATAGTGTCTTCACTAATATTGTTTCATATCTTGTGAGAAGAACCACACTCGATTTTGTGTGTTCCTCACAATTTACACATTATCGCCGAAAATCTTCACGACAACATGCACACGACAAAAGCAAGAAAGAACAACACGTTGACGCCTGCAGACAAGGAAAGACTCAACAAAATACTAACGATTATCAGAGAAGAAGAGATTAAAACCGAAGTTGGACGGCAATTGTGCTTCAAATTACGACCACCACAAACACACACAGAATAATGAACCTCTGGTCGGGAGCTCACGGGCATCCTACGCGAGTAGAGGCTTCACTTCCTTCCTCGGATCAGCACAGAACACAAAACAGAGAGAGAGAGAGAGAGAGAGAGAGAGCTCGGCACTCAAACTGACAACACTCCATCCTCCCAATCTTGGATCCCAAAAATCGGCTCAAGCCTTCCCTTTTATAGCACAAATGGAGACCGTTACATCGTGATCAGTGACAGAGACTCGATTTCACTACATCAAATTCCTATATCCTCTCTATGCGTGTGGGACTTAAAGTACCCATTAATTCCTACTACCTAATACTTACTAGCCCTATGTTATCCACATGGTTTTGTACATTTCTGTGTACATCCTTGCACACCCCCGTTCACGTGCATCCGGCCCTTTTTCTCCTTGTAGCCGAAATCCCCCATGACACTGTAAATCATCGATTTGAGTAAGGAGCATTTGATTGCTCTAAAATCCCCAAAGCCAGTTTCTCTTTGAGCAAGTCAATGATTTTCGGGATATGCACCCGTGACACTAGAATTGGCTTCAAGTTCCATGGCACATGTTCAATCGTGAAGATCACCATCGGCTCCACTATCTTCGGATCAATGCACCCTATCTCTCTTGATGTGAATCTGAATGATTTTCTATGCTGCTCCAACATCTCATGAAATCGTTCTTTTTCATTTGATAAGAGGAACCAATCTCCATCGATCCAGAGTTTCTTTCGGGTCTCATCAGTTACAAATGTGTGTCCAATATCCATGGACTTCTGAAGTGTCAGATCTCCCGAGACTTCTATCCTCTTCTATTCACTATTGACGGGTAACAACCCCATAGAAGGTTTCACCTTCTTTTCCAAGGACTTATATTTCGTACATACCATTGCTTCTTTTTTGTGGAGCGCATCCGGCTCCATTTCCGCAATGATCTCGTACATCTCGACCGATTCCATCGAAACTACCCAATCTCCTTGACTATTCTCTTCCGTAAGCTCTTCAAGTCGTTGAAGTGTGCTCCCATAGAACACTTCTTCGACTACTCCCACGATCTCTTCGTCTTCTTTTATGATTGATGCAAGCCGTAGGTAATCCTGCATCTTCCAGAACTCTTTCCTCATTACTCCGGTCACTGCCATTTATATGTAGATGCCGCATCTGAACTAATTCACACTTGTTTCACTCCGACAGTTTTCTTCCTGTGCGGGGTTTCAGGGCTTCTCGGACTATCACTTCCCCACTCCGCAACAGTCTACTTTAAAATTCCATTTTTGTTTGCTCTTGTTCCTTTCATGATTCGATGGAGCAGTCAGGAATTGAACAGTTTTCCCACCGCTTTGGCTCCAAATCCTTGCAAACGCCGGTCTACTATCGAGCACTATTGTTTCCATCCGCGAATCCGTGATGAAGGGTTGCTTGAGGATCTCAAAATGTGAGATCTCATCTTGCACAAACAAACTCACCGATCTTCACCAACACATCCGAAAAAGCTGCAAATAGATCTTTCGTTGCTTTTGTGGCTGCCCGAATCTTTCATCCACGACTAGTGTTTAGAAGCCACTTCCCCTTTCGGTAGAACTCCTTGGACATTGTCATGATGACACTCACATCATGCCTCAAAAGGGTTTGAACCCACGACCTTGTTATACACATGTCAAATCCTTAACCATTGTATTAATATTCTTATATGTATAGTTTTTAGAATATATAATCTAATATCATAAGAGTATTCTATATTACTCTACATTCTAGAATGACCTAGAATATTCTAGAGTGTTCCATACACTAGAACCTTCTAGATCACTTTACATTCTAGGATGACCTAGAATATTGTAGAGTGTTCTCTATTACTTATAAATAGGGATCTATGAATCATCCCAAACCTAAATCGGTTCAACGTCATTTTGTAACACTCTGTTGCCTACTCCTTGTAATCCATTTTACTCTACAATACAATATTTCCCTTTCAATTCTCTCTCTTTCTTACGACATTCATCCTCTTGACTTATGAAGGTGATCCTGAGTGTTATGATGAAGCCATTGTCGACGAGCACAAGGAGAAATGGTAGAGTGTGATGCAAGATGAGATGGACTCCTTGTAGGAAAACTATACTTACGACTTGGTGGAGCTACCAAAAGGTAAGATAGCACTTAGAAACAAATGGATCTACAAGGTGAAGACTGGAGAAGTTGACAGCACACCTAGATATAAAACCCGCATTGTGGTAAAGGGGTTTCAACAGAAAAAGGGTGTTAACTTTGACAAAATATTCGCACCAGTCATAAAGATGACATCCATCTGAACCGTTCTAAGCATTGTTGCGAGCATGGATCTGGAGATCGAACAATTGGATGTCAAAACAACATTCTTGCATGGGGAGCTAGAGGAGGATATTTATATGCAACAACCCAAAGGCTTTGAGGAGAAAGGAAAAGAAAACATGATGTGTCGACTAAAGAAAAGCTTATATGGTTTGAAACAAGCTCCACTCCAATGGTACAAGAAGCTCAAGTCCTTCACGTTGGAACATAGGTTCCAGAAAACACAGGTAGATCACTATGTGTTCGTCAAAAGGTACGATGAAGTGTTAAACACAGTGCTCAGCCACAACCGAGGAATAGGATCAACTCACAGAAAACATGAAATACAAAAAATGCACGAAGACAATAGAGAGAAGAGTACACAGGATATTTTACGTGGAAAACCCTATGTGGGAAAAACCACGGGAGTCCTCAAACTCCAACTATCACTACACACAGAGATGTACAATGGTGAAGCTACAAGGCAACAACCTTGAGCTCACTGTCTTCGCCACAGGCGGCGGTAATACACAGAGGCAACAACCTCTTCGTCTCTCTCTCTCTCTCTCTCTCTCTCTCTCTCTCTCTCTCTCTCGGCTGCTCACTTAGCTCCCTCTAAGTGGAAAACAGAAAAATGAGCAACAACAACAAAACTGTTTGCCCTAAGTCATATTTATACACATATGACTTTCGGGCTATTTACAAGTATAACCTCAAGGGCCCTTGGCAAACATATTCACAAATATGTCCCCGCATCCGGATCTCTCTCCGGGTACATTCGTCATCCGGCTCCGTAACCGGGGTCTTCATCATCCGGCTCCGTAGCCGGGGTCTTCATCATCCGGATCCGGAACCGGGTCTTCATCATCCGGCTCCGATACCGGGTACTCCTCATTCGGGTCTTCATTCCCGATTCCCGGATATCCGACCATCCCATCCGGAGGGACCGTAATCCCAACAAACTCCCCCTTCACTTCGGCATGGGATGTCTTTCCAGTCCGACCCTCTTCCGGCACGCTTCCAGCTTGTCGGGTGTGAGCACTTTGGTCAGCATATCTGACCCGTTCTCGTCTGTGTGGATCTTCGTCAGCACGAACTCCTGGTCTTCTATCCTTTCCCGGATCCAGTGATATCTTCGCTGGATGTGCTTCGTCCGGGAGTGATAGGCCGCGTTCTTCGCAAGGTGGATGGCACTCTGACTGTCGCAGTAGAGTCGGTACTCCTCCTGCCGGATACCGAGCTCTCTAATGAAGTCCTTCATCCATATTATTTCCTTGCCGGCTTCAACAGCCGCCATGTACTCCGCCTCCGTGGTTGACAACGCAACCGTCTTCTGCAGCCTCGACTACCACGAAACAGCTCCCCCTGCATACGTCATCACATACCCTGATGTGGACCGGCTGGTATCTGCATCAGCCGACATATCCGAATCGGTAAAGCCGTCGAGTTCGGGCTTACCGGAGCCGAATCGGAGGCACACGTTTGCCGTGCCCTTCAGGTATCGGAGTATCCACTTGGCCGCGTTCCAGTGCTCTTTGCCGGGATTGCTCATGTACCGGCTCACCACTCCGACTGCATATCCTATGTCCGGTCTTGTACACACCATTGCGTACATCAAGCTTCCGACGGCAGAGGCATATGGTACTTTCATCATGTCCTCCTTCTCAGCCTTTGTCTTGGGGCTTTGCTTGCTGGACAACTTGCAGTTTGCCGGGAGGGTTGACCCAACCGGTCTTGCTTCCGACATGTTGAACCGGTGAAGTACCTTTGTCACGTACTTCTCCTGTGACAGCCACAACTGCTTCTTCTTCCGGTCCCGGATGATGTGCATCCCTAGTATTTGCCTCGCCGGACCCAGGTCCTTCATTGAGAAGGTTCGATGAAACGCTTTCTTCAGCATCCGTATCTTGACCTGGTCCCGTCCGACGATCAACATGTCGTCCACGTACAGGAGGAGTATTAGAAAGTCTCCTCCTTCGAACTTCTTCACAAACACGCAGTGATCAGACTGCGTTTTGTGGTACCCTTCGTCGGTCATGAAAGAGTCGAACTTCCGGTACCATTGCCGGGGAGCCTACTTCAGTCCGTAAAGGCTCTTCTTCAACCGGCATACCAGGTGCTCCTTCCCTTTCTTCTCGAATCCTTCCGGTTGCTGCATGTAGATCTCTTCTTCGAGGTCACCGTGAAGGAATGCCGTCTTCACATCCATCTGTTCTACCTCGAGGTCCATGCTTGCCGCTATGCTCAGCACCGTCCGGATGGAGGTCATCTTCACTACCGGGGCAAATATCTCGTCGAAGTCGACGCCCTTCTTCTGCTGGTACCCCTTCACCACAATCCTGGCTTTGTATCTCGGGGGGTTTCCGGCATCTCCCGGTTTCAGCTTGAACACCCACTTGTTTCGAAGTGCCCGCTTTCCTTTCGGCAACTCCACAAGTTCATATGTGTGGTTCTCATGCAGGGAATCCATCTCCTCCTGCATGGCACTTAACCACCTGCGGCTATGGGTGTCAAGCTTTGCTTCTTCAAAACTCTCCGGCTCCCCCTCGTCGGTTAGCAGCACGTGCTCAGGTTCCGGAAATCTCCGGGGGGCCCTTCTCTCTCTTAGAGGATATCTCCATTCCGGAGCTTCGGTAACCGGCTCCTCCGTTTCCTCTTCATCCGAATCCATTTCGGGATCGGGGCCAGTTCCGGTATCAGTTTCATCTTCCTCGGCCGGTTCTGTTTCTTCACCGTCTTCGGCCGGATCCTCGAGTGCTAACCGGTCCCTTGCCGGTCGGGACTGCTCCTCGTAGAGTTGATCCTCACCGGTCGACTTGGAGCTCTTCATCTTCTTCTCCGACTCCCAGTCGGCGAGTGTCTTGTCCTCCATGAAGATGATATCACGACTCCGGAATATCTTTTTGTCGACCGGGTCCCATACTCGGTAGCCGAACTCGTCATCGCCGTAACCGAGGAATATGCATGGCCGGGTCTTTGGATCTAACTTTCCTCTCCGGTCCTTTGCCACATGCACGTATGCGAGACACCCGAACACCTTCAGATGCCGGTAGGACACTTCCTTACCGGTCCACACTTTCTGTGGCGTGTCTCCGTCCAAAGGTACTGAGGGTGATCTGTTTATCACGTATGTCGCCGTCGACATTGCCTCAGCCCAAAACCCCTTGGGTAATTTCGCATGCGCCAGCATACTCCGGACCCTCTCCATTATGGTCCGGTTCATCCTCTCGGCCAGCCCGTTCAGTTCCGGCGTCTTCGGCACAGTAAACTCGAGCCGGATTCCCATCGAACGGCAATACTCCTCAAATTGCCCTCGGTATTCTCCTCCGTTATCCGCTCGTAGTGCTTTCAGCTTCTTGCCGGATTCTCTTTCCACTCTCGCGTGGAGTTCTTTGAAGACGGACAATACTTGGTCCTTTGTCTTCAACGGTGCCGTCCACAGCTTCCGGCTATGGTCATCTATGAATGTTACGAAGTACTGGGCTCCGCCATGTGACTTCGTTTCTACCTGACACACATCAGTGTGTACCAACTCCAATGGTACACTACGTCTCATCGGTGGTCTTGAGCGGAAGGAGGTCCGGTTTTGCTTACCGGCCAGACAGTCGGCACACTTCCCCAGGTGTACGTGCTTTACCGGTATCAGGTTGTCTTCGGCAAGCCTCTTCATCCCCTTCTCGCTCATGTGGCACAGTCTCTTGTGCCACAGCTCACCGGCAGTGTCAGCTGCCACGTTCAGCTCCTCCGGACATAGCCGGGAATTCATCAGGTACAATGTGTTGACCTTCCGGGCCCGAGCCACTATCAGGCTCCCTCTGCTGAACTTCATGATACCGTTCCGGATGCTACCCGTGTAGCCTTCATCGTCTAGCCTCCCGGCCGAAATCAGGTTCAATCGAACCTCCGGAACGTGTCGGACATCCTTCGGCAGCATCTTGCATCCGGTTGATGTCATCAGCCACACGTCTCCTATGCCGGCAATCCGGCATGTACCTTCATTTCCCATCCGGACACAGCCGTGCTCACCGGCTGTGTAGGATGAGAAGTATTTCTTCTCCGGGGTCAGGTGGAACGACGCTCCGGAATCGACCACCCAGGTCATCTCTTCACCGGCAAGGTTCAGCTCCCTCTCTTCGGTAATGAGCATTATCTCTTCTTCACTTGCCGCGAGTGCCGTCGTTCCTTTCCGGTCCTGCCCTCGCCGATCCGGACCTCTCCGGTCCGTGGCTCCCCGGTATGCACCGTTTCGCTCCGGTGACTTCTTCGAATCGGTACCGTCGGTTCCGTTGTCTTTCCGGAAATGCCGACAGTTCTTCTGGAAGTGCCCCGGCTTCCCACAGTAGAAGCATGTAGGTCTTCCCCTCGACTGCGACCGTGTCCCCGACTTCTCCCGTCTTTGCGGACTCCGGTTCCGTTGTCTTCCCCGTTCCGATTCGGTAAGCAGCGCCTTCGAGTCAGAGGCCGGTTCTTTATCTCTCCGACGCGCTTCTTCATTTAGAATACTTGTCTTTACCGTTAGTAAAGACAAGTTCTCTTCCTTACAGGAGGTGCTGAGAGTAACTACCAAATTCTCCCAGCTCTCCGGAGGGGTACACATCAGCATGATGGCTTGCATTGCGTCATCCAACGGGAACTTGATCGCCGCAAGCTGGTTCACGAATCCCATCAACGTGCTGACGTGTTCGACCATGCTCTCGCCGTCCCGGTACTTAAGATTCACTATCTTCCTCATCAGGGAGGTCCGGGTCAGAGCATTCTTCCTCTCATACAGTCCGGACAGCTTCTGCCACATCTCATAGGCGTTCGTATCGTTTGCCACATGTTGCAGAACACTTACATCGACATATTGCCGGATCGTCGCTACGGCTTTCCGGTTCAGGAGCTTCCACTCCGACTCTATTACTCCCTTGGGTATCTCGGCATTGTCGATCGGTTCGTACAGGTCTCGGACGATGAGAAGGTCTTCCATCTTTATCTTCCAGTCGGCGTAGTTCTGTGAGTTCAACACCATCATGCCCGGGGGCCCACTACCGCCGCCTTCCATTTTCTGTGTTACCATCGCTCTGATACCAGTTTGTTAAACACAGTGCTCGGCCACAACCGAGGAATAGGATCAACTCACAGAAAACATGAAATACAAAAAATGCACGAAGACAATAGAGAGAAGAGTACACAGGATATTTTACGTGGAAAACCCTAAGTGGGAAAAACCACGGGAGTCCTCAAACTCCAACTATCACTACACACAGAGATGTACAATGGTGAAGCTACAAGGCAACAACCTTGAGCTCACTGTCTTCGCCACAGGCGGCGGTAATACACAGAGGCAACGACCTCTTCGTCTCTCTCTCTCTCTCTCTCTCTCTCTCTCTCTCTCTCTCTCGGCTGCTCACTTAGCTCCCTCTAAGTGGAAAACAGAAAAATGAGCAACAACAACAAAACTGTTTGCCCTAAGTCATATTTATACACATATGACTTTCGGGCTATTTACAAGTATAACCTCAAGGGCCCTTGGCAAACATATTCACAAATATGTCCCCGCATCCGGATCTCTCTCCGGGTACATTCGTCATCCGGCTCCGTAACCGGGGTCTTCATCATCCGGCTCCGTAGCCGGGGTCTTCATCATCCGGATCCGGAACCGGGTCTTCATCATCCGGCTCCGATACCGGGTACTCCTCATTCGGGTCTTCATTCCCGATTCCCGGACATCCGACCATCCCATCCGGAGGGACCGTAATCCCAACATGAAGGTGGCTTCTTAATTCTCTTATTATATGTGGATGACATGTTAAATGGATACTCAAGTACTTGAAAGACACCTCAAAGGTATGGTGTCAGAAAACCCATGCTCGAAAGGTTTACCGACTCGAACATGTCGGGGGATATAGACTCAAGTCGATCCACTTCTAGGTACGTGATGACATATGCAAGGGGAGCGGTGTCGTGGCAGTCACGACTTCAAAAATCTGTGGCCTTGTCGACCACAGAGGCGGAGTATATGGCAGCGGTAGAGGCCGGCAAAGAGCTGATTTGGATGAGAAACTTTCTCAATGAGTTGGGAATGAAGCAAAGGGAGTTCTTGCTTCATTGTGACAGCCAAAACGCCATACATCTAGCCAAGAATGTTGCATACCACTCCCGGACCAAGCACATACAGAGAAGGTATCACTGATTGCGGGAGAAAGTGGAAGAAGGAGAGTTTACCCTTGTGAAGATCCATACTAACGACAATGGATCCGACATGCTGATGAAGAACCTACCGACGGACAGACTCAGAGTCTGTCGACAAAGGACAAGATTAACGACTCCACCCATAGGAGTGAAGAGGGAGTTTGTTTGGAATATGTCCCTCCTATGGGAGCAACCGATAGTCGAAGACAAGGGGGAGTCGACATGGAGAGTCGACAATATACAAAGTAATTCAGGTCGAAGACACGACCGACTAGTTGGGCCGACCGGATGGTCGAAGACAAGGTCAACTAGTCTGGCCGACCGGACAGTCGACACAAGAGTCAGCTAGTCGAATCGACTAGTCTACCAATCAGTTGATTAACTATTACTATTATTAGTATAGTAATAGGAAGATAGTAGTAGAGGCTACATTTGTAAATAGCCCATAGAGTGTACAAGTATAAATACACTTAGGGAAAACATTTATAACCCGTTTGCTCATCTGAGTAGCTGACCAATATACACTTCTCAGCTTTCGCGTCTAGCTTCGTTCGCTTTTCCTTTGGCACATGCACATATGCAATGCTACCGAATACCCTCAAGTATGCCAAGTTCGGCTTCTTCCCGAAATGCAACTCATGTGGTGACACTCCTCCATTTGTAGATGTCAGGAACAATACTAAGACAGAGAAGGAATTAGTACTAAAAGAAGTATTAGTACTAAGAGAGGTGAAGAACTCTCGACAGAAGGAAAGAGTGAGTGAAAGGGAGGGAGAGAGAGAGAGAGTGTGTGTGTGTGTGTGTGTGTGATGATAAGAGAAGATATATATTATGTGAAGAGAATGTACAATAATAGCTAGGAGGCTTAAGACTGGCGTTGAACCGATTTGGTTCGAAATAATGCCTTGTGCCTCCTTTTATAGTGTTCTAAGGAATACTCCTAAAGTTTCTAGAATGTTCCAGAGAAATCTGGAATATACATCAATTTTCTATAATAAAACATAAATGAAAATAATATTCTATGTATTACAATGTATGGTCTAATGGTCAAGAGCTTGACCCATGTAGCATAAGGTCATGGGTTCGAGTCTTGCCATATCATGACACTATCCCCCCTTTAAAACGACGAGTGTAACGAGCCGTTTTGGATTGAGGACCCAGTTTGTCTGGATATTGACGATGGAAGTCTTCAAGAAGAGCACGAGCATTGGTCACATTCTCTATAGGTTCCCAAGTACACTCGCTGGGACTATATCCTAGCCAATCGACTAGATAGTAGAGCTTGTTGCGAACAATCTTGGAATCAAGGATGGCGGCAACCTCATACTCAGGTCCATCTTCAAGCTCGATCGGGGGTGGAGGTTGTGTAATACGTCTTGGGATGGTGCTCTCTTGATAGGGTTCGAGGAGAGAACTCTGAAACACTAGATGTATCCGAAGGTGCGGAGGTAGATCAAGACGAAAAGCGACATCATTAATCTTTCTTATAATATGGAAAGGACCTAATCGCCGATAATCCGACTTCTCGCATGGGCAAGTAGTCTTGATGTGTCGTCATAGTAGCCATACCCGATCTCCAATGTTAAAACTGGATGGGAGTCGATGACGATCCGCATAAACCTTGTATGTTTGTTGAGCTTGTTGGAGATGAGTAGATAAATACGCTTGTATCTTGCGTAACCGCTCCAAACGATCCTCCACGCAAGGATTTGTGGACAGCTCAGGGGTTTCAAGTATACACCACCGGGGGTGACATCCCATTGTCGTGAAGAAAACCGTCCACGAGCGGAATCAGTGCACTGGAGCGTAGAAACCGACTCTTCATGCACGTGTGCCTTAAGTTGTACATAGGAGATCCTAGGTAGATTCGGTAGGTAGGGAGTAAAGGGGAAACGGCTCCTTCCTTCCTATAAAAGGAGGGAGACGAGGAGGGTAGAAGGATCGCGGAGAGTCGAGGACGAAGTGTTGTCGGTTTGCGTGCGAAGGCTTCTCTCTCTCTCTCTCTTTCCGGTTGCAAACGCCATAGCTTCCTTCTGTGCAGGTTTCGGGAGGCTCGCGCTGCTCTGAGGAATGCCCGAGTGCTTCCGGCAGCACCTCCAACCTACTCTTTCCCCTCTGTGCGTTTACGAGCAGGTATCGGCATCTGTTCGCCGGCCTGTTCGGTTGTAACCGACTTCGTGTTTGTTGTCTTCGTGTTCTTGTTGTTTGTCTTGTCAATACATACATACTTTTCGTGTCTTCTGTGTCGCTGTCCCATTCGCGTCTTTGCGTCGAAGGGCCGTGTCCCTGTGAATCTACGCTCGCACGTAGTGGATCTCTCCTCTTTCTCTCTTACTCTTCGGTACAGGACCCCCGAGGTCCCGCCTCATTCCACGCATCCGCGAGGAATACCTCGACATATTTGGTGAACCCGACGTGAAGGAGGCGGCAGAAGAGCAGAAGATGAGGGGGTCGGATCTTGCAGAGGCCATGGCTTCGGCCGTGGATCGGATATTGAGCACACGCGAGGGCACTGGTGCCCTCGACAGAGCCATTGAGGCGGTCGTCGGTACGATCGGCCGTTTCAGCGGAAAGGATGCTACGAAGTATTTGGCGTCCTACGGGACGGAAATGCTGATGCGGGACATTCCGGAAAAGAGGCGTCTTTCCGAGTTCCCTCGAGTGGCGATGCCGAGCATCCATGCGGAGGTGCTCGAGGTACGGGCGGAGAGCCGTACCTGGGAGGAGTTCGAAGGCCGACTCCTAGAGAAATATGGGCTGGACGACGCGCTCCGGCTTTCGAAACGGGACTTCATGGAATGGGTGAAGTCCCCCGGCAAAGGAAGAAACGCGTCGGCACTCCTCCGGGAGTTCGAAGAACGCTTTGCGCGCCTTTCGGCGCTTGACCGAACCATTCTGGATACGAGCCGGGTCCTACTGTTCGTCAAGTCGGTGGACGAGCGGGACCGGGATCAAGTCGGCTCCTTGCTGGAAACCGAAGACGGGCTGACAACCGACTGGGCTGCGGTTAAGAGAGTCTGTGGCCGTTTCGACAAATGGCGAGAATGGGCTGACAACGGGGCGGCCGGTGCGGGCTCTGTTACAGCAAGGAGGCTTGAACCGGCACCGCAAGTGCGAAGGGAAGAAACTCGGGAATGGCTCGAAACCGGTCCGGCTTCAACCAACATGGCCAATGGCTCGTCCGCAGGAGCAACGCTAGAGGAGTTGACGCGGGCGATAAAGGATCTCCAGATCGCCCAGACTCGAAGGGAAGGCGGCGAACCAGCTCGTGACCGACGGCCGGCAGCGGGGAACAGGTGCATGTGGTGCGACGAGGTCGGCCACATTCGGAAGGACTGCGGCGATTTCGCAGAGGCGTTGAGAAACCGGGTGGTGTACCTGTGGGAAGGCCGGGTGCACGTTGGCGACACCAGGAGGGCCCTGAGCCGAAACGACGGGCGAGGAGGTATGAAGAGACTGATGGAAGAGTCAGCGGCCCGACACGTGGAGGCCATCCACTACTCGGCGTCAGCCGGTATTCAGGTCGGGGGCAGTGAGGCCCGAAAGGAGAGTAAAGACGGTTTCTGGCCGGCGATGCTGGAAGGCCTCGCCGGCGCGCGGCTGAGGAAAGATGAAACGGACCGCGCTGAGAGACGGGTCCGGGAAATAACCGGGTGGAGCGATCCGGTCGAGGAGAAGACGGGCTTCGTAGAAGCCGCTTGCCGGAACTACGAGGCTCTGGTAGAAGAAAAACGAGTGGGGAAAGCCAGAGCGGCCGGGCCCTCACAACGGTACGAGACCCGATTCGGGCAACGACGGAACGATGCCGGTGGGCCCGGCCCGCAAGATAACCCCAGGAAGGGCGGGTACCGACTGGGGACAGAAATAGAAAGGACTACGGACCTACGAAAGGTCCTAGAAGAACGGATCCTCGACAGCAAAGTGGAGCTGTCATTACGGGAGGTGCTAGGGATCGCCAAGAAGGAGTTCCACGACTCCATTGTAGACTTGGTGAAACGGAAGAGACTGTCGACGGAGACGGAACCAGAAAGACCGGTGGAGGTGCGGACGACGCACATCGACGACTCAGCGCTGGAAGATGAGTGGGCGGAGAGCCACTATTCGAGGCCACACTGGGCCCGAGCGACCACGGAGACCCCGGTAAAGATCGGAGATGTTCAGGAACCGGTGGTGGCGTTGGTGGACCACGGTTCGGAAATAAACCTAATGTCCATGGACTTCTATAAGAAGGGAAAGTGGCCGATCAACACCTGGCATGGGTGGAAGATACGGGCGGTGACGCGCGCCACCGAGGAACTGCACGGGGCCTGCCCGAATGTGCGAGTAAAGATCGGCGACGTCGAGATTGACCAACACTTCTTCGTACAGGAGACGTCCTCGCATCCGGTCATATTAGGGGAACCATACATCACGGCGGCGAGAATGGAGACCAAGGTGCTGGACAACGGTTCGGCCTACGCGAGGGTCAAAAGCCAGGACGGGCGCCATTCGGTGCAATTTTTGACGGTGCGGCCGAACCACGAGAGAAACCGCGAATCCCTCGGTGGCGAGAGCCGGGAGGATTTTTAGAGAGGGCTGCCAAGGCGTGGGGCCGAGACAGCCCGGACACTCGGAAAAGACCCCACGACTGTACGATAGGTAGGGGATTTTGCTTCTCCTACAACGGAGGGTGTATGATGGTCGGCATCGTTGGCCAAGAAAAGACAAGGGCGGAAGAGCGACTTCGAGCGTGCGGAGTTCTCGGCCCGGACGAGGAAATCAGCGGAGCCGTGGAGGCGGTCTCCTTCGATGACACCTTAGGGATGCTGAGGAAGGTTGCCGGAGAAGACCTTAACGAGGACCGGACGATACCGGTATGTTCCGAAGAGATGTACGAAGTCATCGCGAACTTCAGTCAGGGGCTCGGGCCGGATCGGACGGCCCGAGTTAGCACAAAGTACAAGACTGTTGACCGGAAGGTAAGGCCAGTCGCGGCACCCTTACCGGAGGGCAGCGAGTCCCGGATCAGAGGGGTTGCGTCGGACCCCAGTTTACGAGATCCGGCCTGCATAGGACACACTTTCACCGACGGAACGCTCCGGGAGCTCAAAATCGGTGGGGGCGGGTTCCTACTGCCGGCAGAGGAAGACCGGTTTCGGAGAATGCTCGGAAGGCACGGGAAAGCCTTTGCATTCTCACCGGAAGAGATCGGGTGCGTAGACCCGACGATCGTGGAACCGATGGTGATATTCACGGTACCGCATGTACCGTGGAATCTCAAGCCGATTCCAGTACCGAGAGCTCACATCCCGAAGTTGATGGAGCTATTGAGGCAGAAAGTCGACATGGGTATTCTCGAACCGTCGAGCGCGCCATACTCGAACCGATGGTTTACCGTACCAAAGAAAAACGGAACGTTGCGCTTCATTCAAGACCATTCGAAACGCAGGAATCGGACCGACCATAGACGAGTTCGCGGAGGCCTTTGCCAGAAGGTCGATTTACTCGGTCGGTGATCTGTACTCAGGGTACGACCAGTTCCAGCTAGCCGTGGAGAGCAGAGACATTACGACGATGCGAACTCCCCTCGGCCTAGTGCGAATGTGTACCCTGCCACAAGGAGGGACTAACTCAGTGGCCCACATGGTGAATGCAATGAAAAAAGTACTGAGGGATTGCATCCCGGACATCACCATGCCGTTTCTAGACGACATCCCCATAAAGGGGTGCCTGCTGGAAGAGAAGGACGAGACACTCGGGCCGGACGGATGCCGGCGATTCGTAGCAACGCACATCGACGACTGCGAGAAGGTGCTACAAAGGCTAGAGGATGCGAGGCTCACCTTCTCCGGGGAGAAATCTGTTGGGATTTCGGTCCCTCCGGATGGGATGTCCGGAGATGAATGACGGCAAGCCCGGTTGCGGTTACGGAACCGGATGATGAAGAGTACCCGGCATGAAGCCGGATAAAGAGTACCCGGATACGGAGCCGGATGATGAAGACCCCGGTTACGGAGCCGGATGATGAAGACCCCGGTTACGGAGCCGGATGCTGAAGACCCCGGTTACGGAGCCGGATGACGAATGTACCCGGATACGGAGCCGGATGATGAAGACCCCGGTTACGGAGCCGGATGATGAAGACCCCGGTTACGGAGCCGGATGCTGAAGACCCCGGTTACGGAGCCGGATGACGAATGTACCCGGAGAGAGATCCGGATGCGGGGACATATTTGTGAATATGTTTGCCAAGAGCCCTTGAGGCTATATTTGTAAATAGCCCAAAAGTCATATGTGTATAAATATGACTTAGGGCAAACAGTTTTATGTTGTTGTTGCTCATTTTCTGTTTTCCACGAAGAGGGAGCGAAGTGAGAGCAGCCGAGAGAGTGTGAGAGACGAAGAGGTCGTTGCCTCAGTGTATTACCGCCGCCTGTGGCGAAGACTGTGAGCTCAAGGTTGTTGCCTTGTAGCTTCATCATTGTACATCTCTGCATATAGTGATAGTTGGAGTTTGAGGACTCCCGTGGTTTTTCCCACTTAGGGTTTTCCACGTAAAATATCCTGTGTACTCTTCTCCCCATTATCTTCGTGTATTTTGTAATTCCTGTTTTCTGAAAGTTAATCCTATTTCTCGGTTGTGGCCGAGCACTGCGTATAACAAATTGGTATCAGAGCGACGGTAACACAGAAAATGGAAGGCGGCGGTAGTGGGCCTCCTGGCATGATGGTGTTGAACTCACAGAACTACGCCGACTGGAAGATAAAGATGGAAGACCTTCTCATCGTCCGAGACCTATACGAACCGATCGACAATGCCGAGATACCCAAGGGGGTAATAGAGTCGGAGTGGAAGCTCCTGAACCGGAAAGCCGTAGCGACGATCCGGCAATATGTCGATGTAAGTGTCCTGCAACATGTGGCGAACGATACGAACGCCTATGAGATGTGGAAGAAGCTGTCGGGCCTCTATGAGAGGAAGAATGCGTTGAACCGGACCTCCCTGATGAGGAAGATAGTGAACCTCAAGTACCGGGACGGCGAGAGTATGGTGGAACACGTAAGCACGTTCATGGGATTCGTGAACCAGCTTGCGGCGATCAAGTTCCCGTTGGAGGATGCAATGCAAGCCATCATCCTGATGTGTACATTGCCGGACAGCTGGGAGAACTTGGTGGTGACTCTCAGCACCTCCTGCACCGAAGATAACTTGTCCCTACAAACGGTAAAGACAAGTATTTTGAACGAAGAAGCGCGTCGGAGAGATAAAGAACCGGTTTCTGATCAGAAGATGCTGCTTACCGAATCGGATCGGGGAAGACAATGGAACCGGAGTCCGCAAAGACGGGAGAAGTCGGGGACCCGGTCGCAGTCAAGAGGAAGGCCAACATGCTTCCACTGTGGGAAGCCGGGGCACTTCCGGAAGAATTGTCGGCACTACCGAAAGGACAACGGAGCCGACGACACCGATTCGAAGAAGTCACCGGAGAGAAACGGTGCATACCGGGGAGCCACGGACCGGAGAGGTCCGGATCGGCGAGGGCAGGACCGGAAAGGAACGACGGCACTTGCGGCAAGTGAAGAAGAGATAATGCTTATTACCGAAGAGAAGGAGCTGAACCTTGCCGGTGTAGAGATGACCTGGGTGGTCGATTCCGGAGCGTCGTTCCACCTGACCCCGGAGAAGAAATACTTCTCATCCTACACAGCCGGTGAGCACGGCTGTGTCCGGATGGGAAATGAAGGCACATGCCGGATTGCCGGCATAGGAGACGTGTGGCTGTTGACATCAACCGGATGCAAGATGCTGTTGAAGGATGTGCGACACGTTCCGGAGGTCCGATTGAACCTGATCTCGGCCGGGAGGCTAGATGATGAAGGCTACACGGGTAGCATCCGGAACGGTGTCATGAAGTTCAGCAAGGGGAGCCTGATAGTGGCTCGGGCCCGGAAGGTCAACACCCTGTACCTGATGAATTCCCGGCTATGTCCGGAGGAGCTGAACGTGGCAGCCGACACTGCCGGTGAGCTGTGGCACAAGAGACTGTGCCACATGAGTGAGAAGGGGATGAAGAGGCATGCAGAAGACAACCTCATTCCAGTGAAGCATGTGCATCTGGAGAAGTGCACCGATTGCCTGGCCGGTAAGCAGAACCGAACCTCCTTCCACTCAAGGCCACCGACGAGACGTAGCGCACCATTGGAGTTGGTGCACACTGATGTGTGTCAGGTAGAAACGAAGTCACATGGCGGAGCCCAGTACTTCGTGACTTTCATTGATGATCACAGCCGGAAGCTGTGGACGGCGCCGTTGAAGACAAAGGACCAAGTGTTGTCCGTCTTCAAAGAACTCCACGCGAGAGTGGAAAGAGAATCCGGCAAGAAGCTGAAAGCGATACGAGCGGATAACGGAGGGGAATACCGGGGGCAGTTCCAGGAGTACTGTCGCTCGAAGGGAATCCGGCTCGAGTTTACTGTGCCGAAGACGCCGGAACTAAACGGGCTGGCCGAGAGGATGAACCGGACCATAATGGAGAGGGTCCGGAGTATGCTGGCACATGCGAAATTACCCAAGGGGTTTTGGGCTGAGGCAATGTCGACGGCGACATACGTGATAAACAGATCACCCTCAGTACCTTTGGATGGAGACACGCCGCAGAAAGTGTGGACCGGTAAGGAAGTGTCCTACCGGCATCTGAAGGTGTTCGGGTGTCTCGCATACGTGCATGTGGCAAAGGACCGGAGAGGAAAGCTAGATCCAAAGACCCGGCCATGCATATTCCTCGGTTACGGCGACGACGAGTTCGGCTACCGAGTATGGGACCCGGTCGACAAGAAGATATTCAGGAGTCGAGACATCATCTTCATGGAGGACAAGACACTCGCCGACTGGGAGTCGGAGAAGAAGATGAAGAGCTCCAAGTCGATCGGTGAGGATCAACTCTACGAGGAGCAGTCCCGACCGGCAAGGGACCGGTTAACACTCGAGGAACCGGCCGAAGAAGATGAAAATGATACCGGAACCGGCCCCGATCCCGAAATGGATTCGGATGAAGAAGAATCGGAAGAACCGGTTACCGAAGCTCCGGAACGGAGATATCCTCTAAGAGAGAGAAGGGCCCCCCGGAGATTTCCGGAACCAGAGCACGTGCTGCTAACCGACGAAGGGGAGCCGGAGAGCTTTGAAGAAGCAAAGCATGACACCCAGAGCCGCAGGTGGTTGAGTGCCATGCAGGACGAGATGGATTCCCTGCATGAGAACCACACATATGAACTTGTGGAGTTGCCGAAAGGAAAGCGGGCACTTCGAAACAAGTGGGTGTTCAAGCTGAAACCGGGAGATGCCGGAAACCCCCCGAGATACAAAGCCAGGATCGTGGTGAAGGGGTTTCAGCAGAAGAAGGGCGTCGACTTCGACGAGATATTCGCCCCGGTAGTGAAGATGACCTCCATCCGGATGGTGCTGAGCATAGCGGCAAGCATGGACCTCGAGGTAGAACAGATGGACGTGAAGACGGCATTCCTTCACGGTGACCTCGAAGAAGAGATCTACATGCAGCAACCGGAAGGATTCGAGAAGAAAGGGAAGGAGCACCTGGTATGCCGATTGAAGAAAAGCCTGTACGGATTGAAGCAGGCTCCCCGGCAATGGTACCGGAAGTTCGACTCCTTCATGACCGACGAAGGGTACCACAAAACGCAGTCCGATCACTGCGTGTTTGTGAAGAAGTTCGAAGGAGGAGACTCTCTAATACTCCTCCTATACGTGGACGACATGTTGATCGTCGGACGGGACCAGGTCAAGATACGGACGCTGAAGAAAGCGCTTCACCGAACCTTCTCAATGAAGGACCTGGGTCCGGCGAGGCAAATATTAGGGATGCACATCATCCGGGACCGGAAGAAGAAGCAGTTGTGGCTGTCACAGGAGAAGTACGTGACAAAGGTGCTTCACCGGTTCAACATGTCGGAAGCAAGACCGGTCGGGTCAACCCTCCCGGGAAACTGCAAGTTGTCCAGCAAGCAAAGCCCCAAGACAAAGGCTGAGAAGGAGGACATGATGAAAGTACCATATGCCTCTGCCGTCGGAAGCTTAATGTACGCAATGGTGTGTACAAGACCGGACATAGCATATGCAGTTGGAGTGGTGAGCCGGTACATGAGCAATCCCGGCAAAGAGCACTGGAACGCGGTCAAGTGGATACTCCGATACCTGAAGGGCACGGCAAACGTGTGCCTCCGATTCGGCTCCGGTAAGCCCGAACTTGAAGGCTTTACTGATTCTGATATGTCGGCTGATGCAGATACCAGCCGGTCCACATCAGGGTATGTGATGACGTATGCAGGGGGAGCTGTTTCGTGGCAGTCGAGGCTGCAGAAGACGGTTGCGTTGTCAACCACGGAGGCGGAGTACATGGCGGCTGTTGAAGCCGGCAAAGAAATAATATGGATGAAGGACTTCATTAGAGAGCTCGGTATCCAGCAGGAGGAGTACCGACTCTACTGCGACAGTCAGAGTGCCATCCACCTTGCGAAGAACGCGGCCTATCACTCCCGGACGAAGCACATCCAGCGAAGATATCACTGGATCCGGGAAAGGATAGAAGACAAGGAGTTCGTGCTGACGAAGGTCCACACGGACGAGAACGGGTCGGATATGCTGACCAAAGTGCTCACACCCGACAAGCTGGGAGCGTGCCGGAAGAGAGTCGGATTGGAGAGACATCCCATGCCGAAGTGAAGGGGGAGTTTGTTGGGATTTCGGTCCCTCCGGATGGGATGTCCGGAGATGAATGACGGCAAGCCCGGTTGCGGTTACGGAACCGGATGATGAAGAGTACCCGGCATGAAGCCGGATAAAGAGTACCCGGATACGGAGCCGGATGATGAAGACCCCGGTTACGGAGCCGGATGATGAAGACCCCGGTTACGGAGCCGGATGCTGAAGACCCCGGTTACGGAGCCGGATGACGAATGTACCCGGATACGGAGCCGGATGATGAAGACCCCGGTTACGGAGCCGGATGATGAAGACCCCGGTTACGGAGCCGGATGCTGAAGACCCCGGTTACGGAGCCGGATGACGAATGTACCCGGAGAGAGATCCGGATGCGGGGACATATTTGTGAATATGTTTGCCAAGAGCCCTTGAGGCTATATTTGTAAATAGCCCAAAAGTCATATGTGTATAAATATGACTTAGGGCAAACAGTTTTATGTTGTTGTTGCTCATTTTCTGTTTTCCACGAAGAGGGAGCGAAGTGAGAGCAGCCGAGAGAGTGTGAGAGACGAAGAGGTCGTTGCCTCAGTGTATTACCGCCGCCTGTGGCGAAGACTGTGAGCTCAAGGTTGTTGCCTTGTAGCTTCATCATTGTACATCTCTGCATATAGTGATAGTTGGAGTTTGAGGACTCCCGTGGTTTTTCCCACTTAGGGTTTTCCACGTAAAATATCCTGTGTACTCTTCTCCCCATTATCTTCGTGTATTTTGTAATTCCTGTTTTCTGAAAGTTAATCCTATTTCTCGGTTGTGGCCGAGCACTGCGTATAACAAAATCGGCCTTCGGGCAATCAGAAATCCTGGTGGTCGGGCATCTATGTGCACCATATGGCCGGAAGCCGTCTCCGGCAAAGGTAGAAGCCATCTCCGCGATGAAGACCGACTGTAGCTCGGTTACGGAAGTTCGGAGGTTCCTGGGGGCATGCGCGTTCTACCACATATGGATCCCGCATTACGCCCACGTTGCGGAGCCACTATACGGGTTGCTGAAGAAGGGGCAAAGATTCGAGTGGCGAGACGAGCACACGGGGTCGGTCCGGAAGCTGAAGGAAGCTCTTGCGGCAGCACCGGCGCTCCGGAAGGCTGTCTACGAGAAGGGTACCCCGGTATACATAACGGTGGATACGAGCCCGACCGGGATCGGATGGGTCGTCAACCAAGAAGACGAGGACGGCACCCGGTTCCCGATCCGATTCGGCGCTAAGGTCCTCAGTGAGCGACAGCGAGGGTACGCCTAGGTTAAACGCGAACTCTGGGGTATCGTTTCGGCGGTAAAGGCGGACAAAGACTACCTGATCAGGACAGAAGTGATTATCGAGATGGATTGCCTGCCGATTCTTGGCATGGTTTCCGGATGCGCGACACCGGACCTGGCGATGCTCAGGTGGATAGCGTACATCAAGTCCCTGGACCCGGAGATACGACACATTTCCGGAAAGGACAACGCCATGGCCGACATGCTTTCAAGGGCGAGGTTTGATGACGAGGGCGGCATGGTTTCGGAGGACGAAGAAGTCGGCGTGGACTTCTTCGAGGCGGCGTACGTGACGACCGATGGGACGAGCACTCCGGCACTTAACGACTTCGATGAGAGCAAGTACGACGGCGAGTGGCTCCAGATCGGTGGATTCTTGAGGACAATGACGCCGGATGCGTCATGGACGAAGGACGAGGCCAACCGGATCCGGAAGAAAGCTTACCGATTCTTTCTCCGGGACGGATACTTATGGAAGCACCCGAGGAAGAGGGACGGCGCTCCGCTCCGGGTGGTAGCGATGAAGGAAGAACAGGAGGAGCTGCTGACGGCCTACCACGACAGCCCTTGGGCCGGACACCGTGGAACCTGGGCCACGTTCGAGAAGATAAAGGGGAAGTACTGGTGGCCGGGACTATACCGGGACGTGCATCGATTCGTGACAACTTGCGAGAGCTGTCAGATGCACTCCATAGTCCGACACCGGGACGAACTTCACCCTACGTACCCTCCAACCATCCACTTCAAATGGATGGTAGACCTGGTAACGATGCCGATAGGAGTAGGACAGATGCGGTATCTAGTCCTGGCTCGGGAAGATCTAACGAACCAGGTGGAAGGCCGGGCCCTTCAGAACAAAACGACTGCAGCCGTATGTCGGTTCCTGCTCGAGGACGTAATATGCCGGTACGGGTGCGTCGGGAAGATCGTGGCTGATCGCGGGGAGTTGGACGCCGAAGAGGCCGAGGAGCTGTTCGATCGGTTAGGGGTCAAGCTCTCGCTTACCACTGCGTACAATCCAGAGGCAAATGGGAAGGTGGAGCACGGACACGGACCGATCGTCAAGGCGTTAGTTCGGGCATGCGGAGGTCAAGTCGGGAACTGGCCGCGGCTACTGCCTTACGCGTTGTGGGCTGACCGGACTACGCACAGTTCGGTAACCGGATTCATGCCGGAAGAGCTCATGTTTGGGCAGAACCCGATCATGCCGATCGAACGTACGGTCTCCTCATGGGCAACCGTGGACTGGAGAGACGAGATGAGCCGGGAGGAACTGTTGACGGCGCGCATACGACAGCTCGAGCGAAGACCGGAGGACATGGAGCAGGGTGCGGAAAAGCTTCGGGAAGCAAGGATGAGGAACAAAGCCCGGTTCGACCGAACACACCGGCTCCGACCGAAGAAGATCGAGGAAGGCGACTAGGTGCTAGTCTACGACAGCAACCTCAACAACCAGCACCGAGCAACGCGGAAGTTCGCAAGAAGGTGGTTCGGGCCTTACGTGGTACAAAGCGCCAACGACAACGGGACGTACCATCTGGCGGAACTCGACGGCACAAGAGTGGCGATACCGGTAGCTGGGAAACGGATCAAAGCGTTCAAGAAGCGTCACGACGACGAGCCGGATCCGGTTAACCTGGACCGGGACGACGAACGATCCGAAACCGAGGAAGAACCGACGGGCGGGGAATGAAGGCTAGACCGGTTTTCTCCGTCCCAACACAATTTGGCGCATGCCGGTGGATGCGCGGTTAGGTGGGGGCGGATGTCGTGAAGAAAACCGTCCACGAGCGGAATCGGTGCACCGGAGCGTAGAAACCGACTCTTCATGCACGTGCGCCTTAAGTTGTACATAGGAGATCCTAGGTAGATTCGGTAGGTAGGGAGTAAAGGGGAAACGGCTCCTTCCTTGCCTATAAAAGGAGGGAGACGAGGAGGGTAGAAGGATCGCGGAGAGTCGAGGACGAAGTGTTGTCGGTTTGCATGCGAAGGCTTCTCTCTCTCTCTCTCTTTCCGGTTGCAAACGCCATAGCTTCCTTCTGTGCAGGTTTCGGGAGGCTCGCGCTGCTCTGAGGAATGCCCGAGTGCTTCCGGCAGCACCTCCAACCTACTCTTTCCCCTCTGTGCGTTTACGAGCAGGTATCGGCATCTGTTCGCCGGCCTGTTCGGTTGTAACCGACTTCGTGTTTGTTGTCTTCGTGTTCTTGTTGTTTGTCTTGTCAATACATACATACTTTTCGTGTCTTCTGTGTCGCTGTCCCATTCGCGTCTTTGTGTCGAAGGGCCGTGTCCCTGTGAATCTACGCTCGCACGTAGTGGGTCTCTTCTCTTTCTCTCTTACTCTTCGGTACAGGACCCCCGAGGTCCCGCCTCATTCCACGCATCCGCGAGGAATACCTCGACACCGTATAAGCATAAAATGGCGTAACTTTAGTCGATGCGTGGATAGAGTTATTATAGGCAAATTCGGCGAAGTGGAGAATATTTGCCCAGTCATCCTGATGATAGCTGAGAAAGCACCGCAGATACTGCTCCAGCGTTTGATTGGTTCGTTCGGCTTGGCCATCGGTTTGTGGGTGGTAACCGGAGGAGAGGTTACAAGTGACCTTGAGCATTTTGAAAAGGTGCTTCCAGAATTTTGACACGAACTGGGGTCCACGGTCGCTGATGATACTATCGGGAAGTCCATGATGCCGACATACTTCACGCATGACAATTTCGGCGGTGTCTTCACTAGAGATTTCCGTAGTACATGGCAAGAAATGAGCCATCTTCGTATATCGATCTACAACTGTTAGAATCGCATTGAACCCCTTAGAGACTGGAAGATCTGTGATGAAGTCTAGAGCAATGGATGTTGGGATCACGGTCCCTTCGGATGGGATGGTCGGATGTCGGAGATGAATGCCGACAAGCCCGGTTTCGGTTTCGGATCCGGATGACGAAGACCCCGGCTTCGGTGCCGGATGACGAATGTACCCGGAGAGCGATCCGGATGCAGGGACATATCCGTGAATATGTTCGCTATGGGCCCCTGAGGCCACAATTGTAAATAGCCCCAAAGTCATATGTGTATAAATATGACTTAGGGCAAACTGTTTTGTTGTTGCTACCCATTTTTCTGTTTTTCCACTCAAGAGGAGTGAAGAGGGAGCAGCCGTGAGAGAGAGAGAGAGATAGAGCGCGAGAGAGGAAGAGGTAGACGCCTCTGTGTATTTCCGCCGCCTGTGGCGAGGACAGCGAGCTCAAGGTCGTCGCCTTGGAGCTCGCCATTGTATACTTCTCTGTATAGTGTTGGTTTGGAGTCTTGTACTCCCGTGGTTTTTCCCGTCTAGGGTTTTCCACGTTAATCCCTGTGTGCGCGCGTTTTTTTTTGTTTCTCTGTGTGGTTCCTATTTTCTGCTGCATTGATCCGCGATTAATCGGTTGTGGCCGAGCGGTGAAGGTGAATCCAAGCGTTGATTCCCAACAATGGATTGCCACGGCTTGCTTGGAATTGGTAATAGTTCTAATAAACCATATGGATGATGCCTTGGCATTTCCACTCTGCAGCATATATCACAAGTCTGAACAAAATCTTCAACAAATTGTCGCATACGGGGCCACCAGAATGATCGTTGTACTAAATCTAATGTTTTAGTACTACCAAAATGCCCAGTTGTATATGTGTCATGACAGTTTTGTACTATTCAAAGGTGGCAAGAACCATTAGGAACATACAAAAGTTCTTTAAAGAAGAGTAATCCATCATGGTATTTGAATTGTCGATAGTCCGTACCTGATGGTTGCAACTATGAACACGACGCTCGAGAGGGATCAATTTGTGCTAGTATAGCTTGTGCTAGTATAACGTGGGAATCCATGGGCATGCCAAAGACCTGTGTTGCTTGCAGTCGTGCCGGTCCCAAGATTACTTGCTTTTGGTTATCGAAAGTTGGCTCGTCGGGACACAATGCTAGGTACGAACGCCGTGATAATGCATCTGCTTTCCCTTGATGCTTCCCAGGTCGATATGTAATCTTGAAGTCGAAACGTGTGAGAAAATGGGCCCACCGAGCTTGACATCGATTTAACAGACGAGCGTCTTGAAAATAGGCGAGGTTTTTGTGGTCACTGAATACAGTGACTTGATGAGAAGATCCCTCTAGAAATGCCTCCATTGCATAAAAGAGTCCACTATAGCCAATAGCTCATTATCATGAATTTCGTAGTTGATTTCGGCTGCGTCAAACTTGCGTGAGTGAAAAGCCACAGGATGTAGCTTTTCATCATTACCTCGTTGTGATAGAAATCTCCCCAATGCAAAATCCGATGCGTCCGCTTCGATGATGAATGATTTTTCTGGATCAACGTGAGCTAGAATCGGAGCCGATGTAAATGCCTGTTTAAGATTCTCAAAAGCCATGTCCGCTTCTTCAGACCAAACGAACGATTGTCCCTTCCTGGTAAGTTGTGTAAGAGGCAAAACGAGCTTTGAGTAATCCTTTATAAACTTCCGGTAAAAATTGGCAAAGCCTAGAAAGCATTGCACATTCTGCACCGAACGCGGAGTCTGCCATTCTACCACCGTTTTGACCTTAGCTGGGTCCATGGAGATGCCTTCTGAGGAAATGACATAGCCGAGAAATTCCACCTGGTTGCACCCGAAACTACATTTTTCCAGCTTTGCATAAAGACCATGTTCTCGAAGCCATTTTACTACTAACAGTACATGAGAATCATGCTCTTCTTGGATCTTTGAGTAAACCAGTAGATCATCCAAATAGATGATTGGACAAACATCCAAGAGATCTCGAAAAATATCATTTTCCATGTGTTGGAAGACTGTTGGCGCATTAGTGAGGCCGAACGGCATGACCGTATACTCGAAGTGCCCATATCTTGTGCAGAACGCGGTCTTCCATTCATCTCCTGGTCGGATCCTTACGAGGTTATAGGCTCCCCGTAAGTCGATCTTCATGAAGAACCTGGCACCATTGATCCGTTCTAAAAGACTTGACATAAGGGGGAGTGCATACCTATTTCAGATTGTAACCTTATTCAAGCCACGGTAATCTACAACAAGACGAAGTGAGCTGTTATGGGCATGACCATATAATATCCCGTGGTAAGAATTTATCATAGTATTCTATACACGTGGATAAGTGTGAGGGTTAAACGAGAGTGTAAAGAAGGGGAGGATTACTTTTAATCCTCGGGATTGAGACAACCCATTAGGTCAAGTGTGAACTTACCTGGGGGCCTTGGGTATCGCTATAAATAAGAGGCCTAGCTACCCTCATTTGATCATCTTTTGACTACATCGAGACTCTGCTCGTGTGGTGGGTCAACTCTTGTAGCGAGCGCGCCAGCACCAGGTACGACTCGACGCCACGGCGGTGGTATGGGACGCCGATCGAGGCTCGAGTCCGTCTTGATCCCTTCGCTTGGGGGTGGTCGAGTGGATCGGCACCCTTCTTTCTCTTTCTCCTTTCTATCTTTCATTTCTTTATCCTTATCTTAAGCTTACTTTAGTACCTAGATCTATAATATTTGGTATCAGATTTTTATACTAATGTTTCTTTGTTTTTCATTTGTCTTTTGATTGATGCTGATCGATCGTTGTGCGGTTGGCCTTGATCCAGACAACGATCAACAAAGAACTTCGGTAACTCTTTCCATAATTTTTCTTTCTATTCTCTCTTCTCCCATCTAATCATGTGTTTAGTTTATATGTAATTTTTTTCATTAAGTCAATGATGTTGTAGTGGTCTTTAATTGATTATCTAAAACGTTTACATATGTGCACGAGGTCAATACCTCGTTTGACATATTAATAATATGTGATGAGTGTCGTATGCATACGAGGTTAATACCTCAATTACGTATTACGTTCACGAACATATGTTACGTTTGCGTATGAGTTTAATACCTTGATTTGTTGTAAACGATATGTGTTTGGTCTCGTATGCGTAAGAGGTCAATACCTCCATTGCGTATTACGATGATCTCTTATTTGTGGATGTTTCGTGTGCGTAGAGGTATATACCTCGATTACGTATCTCGATCACATCATTTGTGGCTATTTACTATAACGATATGTTTAATATAGGCATATGTGGTCACATATATACGTATTTGATCGTATATATGTGATAAGTAAACATATGTGTATATTCGTTATTACGTGATTATATCGAAAGTTGTCATGGTTGGGAAAAGGATGTTGGTGGCCGTCCTCACATTTTTGTGAGAATGGCGTTGTCACCATCCCTTTTTCAACATTTTTTTATTGTTGATAACCCCGTTGACGACCTCGATTTCGTTACGTAAAGAAACGCCAATAGCCAAAATGATGTTGAGTACGTAGGGCTTGACCCACTTCAAGTGAGGTCGCTCCTGTTGGCCGGTCAGAAAAGGCAAATGGGAAAGCAAGGTCGGATCGGATAAATATAGAAATAGGAATAGAATTATTAGGAGGGACGGATCCGGTAGTTGTAACCGATCCGGATCCGAACCGATTCGGTTTCGGTTAACGGTTGCCTACCGAGCACCGATTGTAATCTGGCCGGATGCCTATAAAAGGATCCGATGTTTTGTAATGAAGGGGCGAAGAATTAATATAGTTTTGCTTATGCTGATTAATCTTGTCTTCGTCTGTGCTTAAGTGTAATTATCATACGCGTGTATTAACATTCTATCCCTACCACCCCTTTGGAGAAGTGTCGGATAGACACCTGTGTTGAGGCTAGTCCAGCCATACATACAACAGCTCCAATGACGCACGTATCCAACATCCCTCCCTCGTTACATGGATACGATGCCACCATGAGCTCGTTCTTACGAGAGGCATTCGTAATGACGTGACCATGTGATGGCCCACGTGAGCCTACTAAGAAACGAGGGCTCATTTGGCTTGACCATTAGGTTGCACTTTGGCATATGCCATCGTAATTACGAGACTTGAGGTTAGGTAACGTACCAACATAGTTTTGGTAAATGAGGGCGAAATAAGGACCCTTGACATATATGTTCTTTTAAAAAAACATATATGATCAATTGCCTCGCATATCTCTTATACGCATCAAACATTAAGCATTCGAGAAGAGCAACTTACTTGGTTGGCTCAAGTGTTTAATGTATTTGTTCTCGTGGTCTCGAGTTCAAATATGACCAAGACCATACAACATCCTTGATACATATGACTATAGCACATGTTTAGACTTAAGGTCTAAGTGCACCTCGGGGTCCTCGTAATAGGACTTAAAGAGCCGAAACCACTTATGTGAGCACCGAAACATAGTTTATTGTTAACATTTTTTTTCGTGTATAAACTATTCATGACGCGAATATACATGGTTGAGCCTCGGGGAGCCACCATGAAAAAATCGATATAGAGATCAGGGAAAGACATTTATTTGTCACCCCCATGGTTTTTAAAACACCTTTGTGTTACCATAGTAACCTGATCTTGAACCTCATCTCATACGTCTAGAGGGGTATTGACGTGAGATAATGATATCGATTAATGCTCGCCCATGATATGTTTACATCACGACATGATGTTATGACTATCTCTCTGACCTTATCCTATTTCTTTTCCAGAAATAATTTTTAATGGCTCAAATTAACAACCCGATGTCATCCGCTCAAGCGGAAGGAACTCAAGGGAATCCTCCTGGACAAATGTCCACTGAGATGTATTTGGCACAAATAACCCAATACCTTAGTTTCACCGCTCAACAGATGACCGAACTTTGGCAATCTCAGAGTGCTCTTGAGGCACGTGTCATTAGTCTACAACGTGAGACTAATAGACCTGATGAGCGACAAGGTGAACCATCATTTGTCGTTAAGCCATTTACGGGAGACAAAAAGGAAAGAACCGAAGAAGCAATCTGCACATGGCTGGGACGATGGGAGTCTCATTTTGAGCTCTATCCCACGCCAGATAGTACGAAGATTGCATATGTCGGCCGAGAACTCGGGGGTAAGGCCGCCGCCTGGTGGCGTGGGCTCCGTACTATGGGGAAATTGCCCGATACCTGGACAGATTTTGTCACGGTTTTTAAGGGCCAATTTCTGCAACCTCCCTCTCGAACCGAGGCAGCACAAGCTTTAATGAACCTCTCTAGCAGGAAATTTTCCTCGCTAGAAGACTATGTTCACCATGCTAGAACCCAAATCCAAAAATCGGGTCTAGAAGGGGACAATTGGTTGATAGCTTGTTTTGTCAATGGCATCCCCAATTCGGACTATCACTGGATAGTGCACGATAAGGATCCAAAATCCTTCGAAGAGGCCGTTGAAATAGTTCTTCGCTATCAACGCACTTCGAAGAAGGACCATAACAAACCCAACGAAGCGCCCGGGACTAAGCAGTCGCAATTTGTTGGGAAACGCAAGACACCCAACGAATTCATGGATCGCGATTGTAAGCGACAACATCCTTTTTGCGTATTCTGCAAAAAGAAGGGTCATACAAAAGATCAATGTCGAAAGCTCCAACGGAAAGAGCACGACAACAAAGCTAAAGCTGCAGACCATAAAGGTCAGATTCCTAATGTCCTTCAGGTCTATACACACCATTTAAGTAATTGTCAATGTTCTTTCCCTCACTATGTATTGGGTCCCAATGATTTACTACGTGCAAACGGGTATATCAATGGATCTCCCGTACAATTTTTATTTGATTCGGGAAGCTCACACAATTTTGTGAATGATCGTTTGGTTCAGATATGGGGAATCCAACCCACCGTAAGTGATCACACCTACACGGTGCACTTGGCTGATGGAAGAGTACAATACATCAACGGGGCGATTCATTCATTAAGAATTTCTATTGATACTTATATAGAGGAAGTAGACTTCCATGTAATGAATCTTTGTACCATCGATGTAATACTGGGTTATCCCTGGTTTTATAATAAAAACTCTTCTTTATTTATTGATTGGATTCGTCATTCCATTTCTTTTGTACTGAACGATTGTACGCATTTTATTCAATGTGTAAAAAAACAATCCCTCTCGATTGTTTCCTCGTGTCCATCAATATCCGAGTTGTCTTGTTCTACGTTATATTATTGTGTACTTGATCCGGACATTCACGTTTACAATATCGATAATGTCCCGATTCAATTAACATATTTTGAACAACAACAACTTGATGAAATCTTAAATGATTTTCATGATGTTTTTCCAAGTGAACTACCTGATGGGTTACCTCCTAAACGTAATATAGACCATCGTATAGATATTGTACCTGGTGTTGCACCAATAAGTATACCTCCGTATCGCTTAAGTCGATCCGAAGAAGATGAGGTATCTAAGCAACTCAAGGACTATTTACGAATGGGTTATATACGTTATAGTAAATCTCCATGGGGTGCACCAGTTCTCTTGGTTAAAAAGAAAGAGGGCACATGGCGTATTTGTATTAATTACCGACGCTTGAATAAAGTGACGATCAAGAATTCGTACCCATTGCCCCGGGCTGACGATCTAATTGACCGTCTCCAAGGAGCTCGGTATTTTACGAAACTTGATCTCCGTACTGGCTACCATCAAATACGAATAAGTGAGGACGATGTTCCTAAAACGGCATTTTGTACGCGTTATGGCCATTACAAGTTTTTGGTTATGCCTTTTGGTTTGACCAATGCTCCGGCTACTTTTCAACAAGAAATGAATGACATTTTCCGAGTACAACTTGGAAAATTTGTCGTTATTTTCTTGGATGATATTTTAGTTTATAGCCGTACATTACAAGAACATGCTAGGCATGTCCGCTTTGTTTTACAAACATTGCGTGACAAACAGTTTTATGCGAAGATCTCAAAATGTGAGTTCTTCAAGAAATCAATTACTTATCTAGGACATCTCATAACCGAACGAGGAGTTGAAATTGATCCTTCTCGCATTGAGAAAATCAAGCTTTGGCCCACTCTTCGGAATATTCGAGAAGTTCGATCATTCCTTGGTTTTGTGGGGTTTTTGCGAAAGTCTCTTCGTAATTACTCCCAATTGACGACGCCGTTTACTAATCTTTTAAAAGGTCAAACGCGTAAGTCTACAAAACCTATTGTGTGGAATGCTACACTAGACCTCACCTTTAAGGAACTCAAGGACCTAGTTTGCAAGGCTCCTTCACTTCTTTTACCTGATCCTTCAAAACCTTTTGAGGTTGAAACCGATGCGAGCGATTATGCTATAGGTGTTGTCTTGTATCAAGATGGTAAACCAATAGCATTCGAGAGTAAGAAACTTGATTCTGCTCAATGTCGGTATACCGTTCAAGAAAAGGAATTATTTGCAGTTATACATGCGCTCAAAACATGGCGCCATTATCTTTATGGAAATCACTTTGTGGTAACTACGGACCACGAATCCTTGAAATATTTTTGTGACCAACAAGACCTGAAAGGTCGTAAGGAACAATGGGCTGATCTCATCCAGGACTTTGATTTTTCCATACGATATCGTAAAGGTTCCATGAACATTGTCGCTGATGCACTAAGTCGCATCCATGAAGTTAACACGCTTAGCTTCACTGAAATATCATCAGATCTTTATGATCACCTTCGAGGAAAGTATCCTGATGACAGTTATTTCGCAAAATACTGGGCAAGAGTTGAGTCTGGAACAGACACCACCACATCCTCGAAGGAATACTTCCACATTGCTAACGGTTTGCTCTATCGTAATGGGAAGGTTTGTGTTCCAGATTTACCCGAGGTCAAAAAGAGGATTCTTTTTTAATGCCATGATGCACCCTAAGCAGGGCACCCTGGAATACATCGTACACTCGTTCTCATCTCCACTCAATTTTATTGGCCTAAGATGCGTCCAGACATACATAGCTATGTGACTAAATGTCACCAGTGTCAGGTTAACAAAGCCGAGCGACTTAAAGCTGCAGGACTTTTACATCCCTTGGACATTCCCAATAATAAGTGGGAAAGTATATCCATGGATTTTATTGTTAGCCTTCCTCGCACCCAAAAAGGTCATGATGCCATCTGGGTTGTCGTTGATCGACTAACTAAAATGGCCAGATTTATTGCTACTAAAACCACGGTAACAGCTCCTGAATTGGCTTACCAATTCGTTGACGAATTGTTTCGTTTTTATGGGTTACCGATGGATATCGTGAGTGATCGAGATCCAAAGTTTACTAGTGACTTCTGGACACAAGTCTTTAAGAAGTTAGAAACTACGTTGAGCATGAGCTCCACGGATCATCCTCAATCCGATGGACAGACAGAACGAGTAAATCAAATTATTGAGGACATGCTTCGAGCATACGTTGGTGCGAAACCAACAAAATGGGAACGTTATCTCCCAATTTTGGAGTTTGCTTATAACAGCTCCAAGCATACGTCGACGGGATATAGTCCTTTTATGTTGATGTATGGTTTTCAGCCACGAGCCCCGATTGATGTTAATATACATCATGATGAGTTGCGAAGTACGCAAAACTTTCTTCGGGATATGCAAGATATGTTGCATATTGCACGAGATAATATAAAAACAGCTCAAGATAGAGCGCGTTTTTATGCCGATCATCATAGGCAACCTCGTGTATTCAACCCTGGACAGAAGGTATTTTTACGTGTACCTCACAATTCTAAGACATTGTCTACGGGTAAGTGCGCTAAGTTAACCCCACGGTTTTGTGGACCTTTTACAGTCCTCAAACGCATTGGGTCATCAGCCTATCGTCTCAATCTTCCCGATGGTGTCGGAATTCATCCAGTCTTTCATGTGAGTCGTCTAAAAGAACTTCTAGGTTTTGGCGACAATACAGTTACGACAGAAACTCTGGTTACTTCTGAAGAATTATCTTCTAAACCACATGTACCAGAAAGAATTCTCGATGTTAAAACAAAAAAATTACGTACTAAAGAAATCCGAGAATTTAAAATAAAATGGATGGATAAATCAATAAAAGATGCCACATGGGAACGTGAAAATACTCTTAGAACTAACTTCCCTAACTTTCCATTGCAAGAGTGCAATGTTTTAAAGAGGGGGAGTATGTTACGGGCATGACCATATAATATCCCGTGGTAAGAATTTATAGTAGTATTCTATACACGTGGATAAGTGTGAGGGTTAAACGAGAGTGTAAAGAAGGGGAGGATTACTTTTAATCCTCGGGATTGAGACAACCCATTAGGTCAAGTGTGAACTTACCTGGGGGCCTTGGGTATCGCTATAAATAAGAGGCCTAGCTACCCTCATTTGATCATCTTTTGACTACATCGAGACTCTGCTCGTGTGGTGGGTCAACTCTTGTAGCGAGCGCGCCAGCACCAGGTACGACTTGACGCCACGGCGGTGGTATGGGACGCCGATCGAGGCTCGAGTCTGTCTTGATCCCTTCGCTCGGGGGTGGTCGGGTGGATCGGCACCCTTCTTTCTCTTTCTCCTTTCTATCTTTCATTTCTTTATCCTTATCTTAAGCTTACTTTAGTACCTAGATCTATAATATGAGCCATCTTTTTTCTTGACGAAGAAAATGGGTGCGCCGGCTGGAGATTTCGAATGCCGTATGAAACCATTCTCCAAATTCTCCTCTATATAGGCTCAAAGGACTTCCAGTTCGGTTGGTGACAGATTGTAGATTGGTCCCCATGGTGGCTCTTTCCCCAGTTGTAAATCGATGGGGCAATCATATGGTCGATGGTGAGGAAGCGTATTGGCTTGTACTTTATCAAACACATAGGCATAATGACGATACTTCTCTGAAAGTTGAACGATGGATTCCTCTTTATTGGTGCTAGATGGTTTTACTGATATTGCGAAGAGGAACATTTCTTCCTTGCGTCCTTCCTCATGCAACTAATGTAGTGAAATCGTTGCAATCTCATGAGTAGACCCTCAGGCTTTTCGATGCCGGATTTCTCTTGTCCGCCAATCTATGTCTGGGTTATGTATTTTGAACCATGGTAATCCTAAGACAATGGGGTGTTCTGGGATGCTAATTATATTAGATAATACGACACATGCTAGATTATCTAGGACAATATTAACGGGCTCTAACTCTTCTATGATATTTCCAGAAGCAATGGGACGACCATCAATGACTACTACAGAGGCAGGACACGGGAGTTTTCTGAGAGATATTTGATGAGCTTGGGCAAATTTCATATCCATGAAGCAAGAATTAGCTCCGGAATCTAGAAGTGCTAAGACATGTACTGGAGGAGTACTTTTAGTACTAACTATTACTTGGGCTACGAACACATTGCTAACTTGCTTAGAGGGAATGGAACCACTAATGGGCTGCATAGATCTAGGGCTGTCCAACCAAACGGCTCCTATTTTGGCTGAACTCAATCGTTTAACTCTTCCTCTAACTGACTAAGGACATCAAATTTGTTCGCTAGATTTGGGCTATTAGTACTATTAGGACTATGAGATATCCCTACTAAAATAGACTCGGGTTTAGTACAATCAGAACTAGCAACTATTTGGTTTACCTACCTTCTTGGCCTATGGGGACAGTTTACCGCGATATGCCCTGGTCCACCGCAATAAAGACATAGTCGGTTTGCTCGGCGTCATTGCTTTTCTTCTTCCGATAGCGGTCCACGACGACATGTGGTGTCAATTTCCATCAGAGTTGGAGAACTTACTAGAGGCGCATTATATGACTCCTTCGGAAAAGGTTTCGCTACCACTAAGGTGTAGGTAGGCTCTGATCTTGCCCTTAGAATCTGGAATTGTTGTTTCGAACATCGTTCGAAGAGGCGGTTGTCACATCTCACCGCGCGACTAATTGCTTCTGTTAATGATTTTGGCTCTTCGGGGAAGGTCAAGAGTAAATCCTTGACATCGTTGCGTAAGCCATAACGGAATTGCTCCATCAATGCATGATCATCCCAAGGGATATCGGCAGCGAGTAGGCGGAAATCTGCAGCGTATGTGGAGGCTGGACGATCACCTTGGTGTAATCGCCGGATTTTGTTGATTACAGTCCTTATGGTGTCAGTATCTCCAAAACAGGCCTTAAACTCACTTATAAATTCTTCAAAACTATTTAGTAATGGAGATTCTTTTTCTAACAATGGAGCAAACCATGCTAACGTTGAGCCACTAAGGAGAGTGCCTACTAGTCCCACTCGTGAGGCATCGGTGGGATATCGAGAAGGATGCATTTGTATCACTAAACGTACTTGATTCAAAAACCCTCTAAACTGTGATCGAGTTCCATCAAATTTTGCAAGAAGACCGATCTTGGGTTCTTTGTGAATCCCTTGAGTGCTTGATCCTTGTTGTTGTAATGATATGATAGTCGCTTCGAGTTGTTGTACACGTAACGTCAGCTCCCCATGTTGTTGTTGTTTTTCCAGCGCTATTTGTTGAAGGTCCCCCAACAAACGATGATTTTCTTGTTCTAGTGCTACAAATTTCTCTTTTAAGCACTGGAGCTCCGAGAAAACAGATTGGTATTCCTGAGCGCTAACAATTTCCATTTTACTAGGGAGGATAAGAGGATTAATAAGAAGATAAAAGGAAGAGGAGGAAAGGAAGAGGAGGAAGGAAGATCGACCAAAATCGGTTCAAACTGTCAAGAACAGTACTAAGACAGAGAAGGAATTAGTACTAAAAGAAGTATTAGTACTAAGAGAGGTGAAGAACTCTCGAGAGAAGTAAAGAGTGAGTGAAAGGGAGGGAGGGAGGGAGAGAGTGAGTGAGTGATGATAAGAGAAGATATATATTATGTGAAGAGAATGTACAATAATAGCTAGGAGGCTTAAGACTGGCATTGAACCGATTTGGTTTGAAATAATGCCTTGTGCCTCCTTTTATAGTGTTCTAAGGAATACTCCTGAAGTTTCTAGAATGTTCCAGAGAAATCTGGAATATACATCAATTTTCTATAATAAAACATAAATGAAAATAATATTTTACGTATTACAATGTATGGTCTAATGGTCAAGAGCTCGACCCATGTAGCATAAGGTCATGGGTTCGAGTCTTGCCATATCATGACAATAGAAGTCCAATTTTGCAGGTATATGGCTGTTCAGACCGTTTTGGCCCAATAAAACTACAGCATATGCTTCTCCTCAAGCATTGCCCTAGCCGCTTCCTCTATCGTCCAATTCTTACTTTTGGCCACATCATTTTGCTCCGGAGTGTATTTGCAAGAGAATTCACATCGAGTTCCCTCCTCCTGCAGATAACTAGAGAACTGGTCGGAAAAGACTCTTTTCCGCCATCGGACCTTAGGCACTTGATCTTTCGACTGGTCTCCTGTTCAGCAAGGCTTTTCACCTTCAAGAAACAAGAGAAGAATTCGGTTTTCTTCTCGATCAAGCACGCCCAAGTGTGTCGAATACATGTGTATAATGGACGTATTCACACTATCTCGTCTTGGCCATTTATGTAATTAGCATAAAGGGTAGTTGCCCTAAGTCGGTCCCTATATATAGTGACCTTGTAACCTCTTTGTAAGGTTGGATGTTGTATTATTGCTTTATGGAATAAGAAAGTCTTTTGTGTGTCTCTCTCTCTCTCTCTCTCTCTGTGCACGACCTACAATCTGTCATACGCAGGTACTCAACAGCAATCGAATGCTTCTTGATCTTCCGCATAGACGACCTCGTCTACAACATCTGGTATCAGAGCAGAGGTTCGGCCGTCATCACCGCCTGCACAGCATTCGGTTCTTCACTTCATCACGGCCTGCACAGTATTCGCGTCATTCGAAGAAAGAGAGAAGAAGAACAAAAACGAGGTTTGCACCTCATCGCGTTAGATCCCCTTGCTTGGAGTAAGCCAGCAGGTTGTACTCTGTTCCTTGTGATCGTAACCGCTCGAGGTGAAATCCCCTTGTGCAACTTTGACAACAACCCAAATTCGTGCTTCATCTGGCTGATCGACATTCGGGAGGATCAGTCGGATCCGTCTCTCTCGTCGCTGCAGTCACCTGAAGCCGAATCGGTCCAGATAATCGGTTTCAATAATCGGTATTCGGCATATATATCCGAAGCGAACCGGGCTCACTCCGACTCGGCGACATTCGGGAAGACCAGTCGGTTCTGTCCCTCAAGTTACCGGAGTCAACTCGAGCAAGTTCAACAATATATATATCCGAAGCCGAACCGACTCGGGTTCAAATCCGACTAGAACGATATCGGGTGAGCCAACCGGCTGCACTCCAACAAGGTTCGTAGTCAACTTCGAACCGAGCTTCGTCAACCGAAACCGAATTTGATGGCATCAACATCCGGCTCGTCAGAAATGAGTCTACGAAAGTTCGATGGATCGAACTTCAACTTCTGGAAGGAGCAAATGCAGGACTATCTCATAGTCAAGGGGCAAATCGATCCCATCGAAAATGAAGAACCTCCAGAAGGATACAAACCAATTGAGTGGTAGAAGCTGGACAGAATCGTCCGCGCCACGATTCGGATGCACCTATCGGAATCGGTATACTTTACGGTGCAATCGTGTACGACAGCATTCGAACTGTGGAAAACACTGTCGGACACTTACGAAAAGAAGGTCGCCGCAACAAAGATGTTTCTGATCCGGCGCCTCTACAACTTGCGGATGAAAGAATCCGACTCGGTTCAAGCACACCTCAATGAGTACGAAAGCATAAGCTCCCAAATCTCATCACAGGGGACGGCAATCGAGGATGAACTCAGAGCAATGATACTCATGAGCAGTCTTCCCCCATCATGGGAAACTTTCGTCACAACTGTGTGCAACGCGTCAACCACGGCTGTTAAATACTCCGAAGTCACGAGCGCAATCCTGACCGAAGCAGCTCGGAGAAAGTCTTTCGCCAAAGACTCAACAGACGACGCTTACGTAGTACAAGGTTCGACAGACCGATCGAACATACGAGGAAGAGATTCCTCACGGCCGCCAAACAATCAACGAAGACGGAGCCAGTCACGGGATAACCGAATCTGCAACTATTGCAAGAAACCCGGACACATCAAAGCCGACTGCCGCGCACTCAAGAACAAGAACAACAAGAAGAGTGGCCGGCATGAGGAGATCAATTACGTCAGCTTCTCAGCTGATGTACTACCGGACGACCCGAATATACTATCAATCGAAAATCCAGTCGGATCAGAAGTTCTACTCACGACTGAAGAATCGAGCACATGGCTCTTGGATTCGGGCGCGTCATTTCACGTGACTCCTCATCGATCCCAATTTCGGCAATATACGATCCGTCACTCCGACTCAGTTCGAGTCGGCAACTCACAACACTGTGACATCATCGGAATCGGCACAGTAGAGCTCAACCTTGCAGGTGGCTCTACACTTGTACTCCACAATGTCCGACATGTACCCGAGCTCTCAAGGCCATTGATCTCAGTCGGACAACTAGATGAAGACGGCATTCGTGCCGGTTTTTCTTCGGGAGGGTGGACACTCCACAGGGGGAACCTCCTGCTGGCTAGAGGACCCAAGATACACTCACTGTATCCGTTACATGTTACGCTCAGAGAGGGTAACCTGTTTTTGGTGGATATTCCTGTGTCATCACTATGGCACAGAAGATTAGGACACCTCAGCAAGGCCGGCATCACGCACCTATCTAGAGCCGGATACATCCCCAAACTCTCCTTCTCCGACCATCAATTCTGCGAGCATTGCCAGTATGGCAAACAAGCAGCCGCATCACACCCGACATCAGCACCAAGAGAAACGAGACCTCTCGATTTGGTCCACTCGGACGTCTGTGGCCCAATGCCGCATCAGTCTCTCGGCGGTGCCTCTTACTTCGTCACTTTTATTGACGATTCGACTCGAAAGGTGTGGGCTTATCCGATTCGCACCAAAGATCAGGTCTTCTCGATCTTCACCGATTGGCTCGCTATGGTAGAAAATCAAACCGACCGAAAGCTGAAATGCTTTCGGACAGACAATGGGGGAGAGTTCAAATCCGAAGAATTCGTCAAATTCTGCCGACAACGCGGCATCCGACGTGAATTTACGGCACCACACAGCCCGGAGCAAAACGGGATTGCAGAACGAATGAATCGGACAATCCAAGAAAGGATAGTTTCCATGCTCCAACACTCCGGACTGTCGGATGGCTTCTGGGCAGAGGCTCTACTCACGGCAGTACACATAATCAATATGTCGCCAAGTAGACCTCTAGGACTTCAAATTCCTCAGGAACTATGGATCGGCAGTAAGCCGAATTACGACAAGCTGAGGATCTTCGGATGCGAGGCGTACGCCCTTATTCCGAAAGATGATCGCCGAAAACTTGCACCTCGGTCCAGGAAATGCATTTTCCTTGGATATGGATCCGACGGCGAAATGGGATACCGACTCTGGGACCCCGAACGCAGGCAAATCGTTCGAAGTTCGGACGTTGTGTTCAACGAGTCGGCTATGAATCCATCCGCCGAAAAACCGATCGAAGTCCGAAGGGTAACGTTTTCCGATGTGCCGACCCTTCAAGAAGGCCCCGCTCTCAACACACGGTCAGCTTCACGGGTAGCTGAACCTTACACTACCGACTCGGACAACTCCGACTCGGCACCGCAGAACAATCCGCTTTCGGACCATCCGACCTCGATACCCGATGCGACCAGTCCAATCATACCTCGACGATCCGAGAGACTGTCGCAACCTCCGGAGAGGTATTCTCCTGGAATCTTCTTCACCGACGCCGGCGAACCGACGTCTTACGAAGAAGCATCGACATCTGTCGATTCCGCCACCTGGCATCTGGCGATGGAGTCGGAAATGCACTCCATTCGGGCAAACAAGACTTGGGATCTGGTCCAATTACCTAGGAACCGACGTGCTCTTCCTTGCAAGTGGGTTTATCGACTAAAAGAGACGTCTGATTCGACCACCCCAAAGTACAAGGCCAGATTAGTTGCGAAGGGCTTCCGACAAGAATATGGCGTCGACTTCGACGAGATTTTTTCACCAGTGGTGAAAATGACAACCCTTCGTTTTCTGCTCGGCGTAGTGGCAGCCGACAACTTGGAGCTGATTCAGCTAGATGTCAAAACAGCCTTCCTCCATGGTGATCTCGAGGAGGAAATTTATATGGAGCAGCCAAAAGGCTTCGTGGCAACTGGCCAAGAACATCTAGTCTGCCGACTCAGGAAGAGTCTATACGGCCTCAAACAGGCACCGCGACAATGGTACAAGAAGTTCGACGACTTCATCCAATCGATCGGCTTCTCCAAAAGCGATGAGGACCATTGTCTCTTCACCAACACAGCTCAAGATGGATCACCCATCTTCCTCATCATTTACGTGGACGACATGCTACTTTCTGGACGCCACGCGGGCGAATTTGCCGATCTCGTTCGGCAACTGCGGTTGAAGTTTGCCATGAAGGACCTCGGTCCGGCACGACACATCCTTGGCATGAAAATTAGTCGGCATCGCGATAAACGACATCTCTTTTTGTCTCAGACCGACTATATCGGACGTGTCTTGGAACGCTTCAACATGCAATCAGCCAAATCTGCTTCAACCCCGCTCCCAATGAATCTTCGGCTCTCTCAGCGAGACTGCCCGACATCCGGCCCGGAGGGGGAAGATATGAAGTCGGTACCGTATGCACCGGCAGTCGGCTCCCTTATGTACCTGATGGTCGCGACACGGCCTGATATTTCTCACGCCGTAGGAGTCGTTAGCAGATTTATGCACAATCCTGGCCGATCGCATTGGAACGCAGTCAAGCATGTGTTCAGATATCTGGCTGGCACAAAAGACCATGGCATTCTTTTCGGTCCGAACCGAACCTCAGGCGTAGTCGGTTACACCGACTCGGACTTCGCCGGCTGTATAGACAGTCGGAAATCAACAACCGGATACTGCTTCAAATTCGGCAATGGAGCAATTTCGTGGAAGTCGAAACTTCAGGAGTGCACAGCGACCTCAACGACCGAAGCAGAATATGTAGCTGCGTCCGACGCAGCAAAAGAAGCTTTGTGGCTCGGTCGGCTGGCGCACACATTTCGACAAGTCGACCATGACTCAGCTCCAGTTGTCTACAGCGACAGTCAAGGTGCTGTTGCCCTGTCGAAAAATCCGGTTCACCACAACGCCTCCAAGCATATCGACGTTCGATATCACTTCGTTCGGGACTGCGTCATTTCAGGGAAAATCGGTCTAGAGAAAATATCCACAACCGACAATGTCGCAGATGGAATGACCAAGTGTCTCTCGGCAGACCGCTTTCGGTCTCTTCGGCATCAGATGGGCGTAACGACAAACCAGTCCGGTTAGAGCTGGACACAGAGCAGGATGGTTCCCGACAACCGACATCAGTTCCTTAATGATCGGCTTCAACTGTTCCGACCCGACCAGTTCGGTCTTCTGCCTTCGGACCCTGCCGACTCGAACAAAAACTGATATGTCCGAGAACCTAAGTCTATACCTGTAATCTTAGATAACCCATGTATACGCCCATTACGGGGGAGTGTCGAATACATGTGTATAATGGACGTATTCACACTATCTCGTCTTGGCCATTTATGTAATTAGCATAAAGGGTAGTTGCCCTAAGTCGGTCCCTATATATAGTGACCTTGTAACCTCTTTGTAAGGTTGGATGTTGTATTATTGCTTTATGGAATAAGAAAGTCTTTTGTGTCTCTCTCTCTCTCTCTCTCTCTCTGTGCACGACCTACAATCTGTCATACGCAGGTACTCAACAGCAATCGAATGCTTCTTGATCTTCCGCATAGACGACCTCGTCTACAACAAAGTGTGCCGAGTGTAGTCATCGTTGAAGGTTACAAAGTAACGACCTCTACCAATACTCACTTTTTGCACCAATCCCCATACATCCGAATGGATTAAATCGAACTTGTTTCGGCGCCGATTTCTTTCATTTGGGAATGGAAGTCAGTGATGCTTCCCTAATTGGCAGGCTTCACAGACTTGACCCTTTGGGCCACTAAATTTCGGCAAGCCGAAAACGATGTTCTTTGTCTGCATTTCCCGAAGCCGCAGGAAGTTTACATGGCTGAACCACTTGTGCCACAAGTCAATATCCGATTCGACTTTTTGTCCCTTGGCAAACATAGTGGTGCCTACGCCCTTCATTTCGAGCATAAACATCCTCCCATCTCTACACCCTTGCGCGATGATCTTGCCTTCTTCCTCTATGAAACAACTGAGGTGAGTAAAGCAAACTTGCATGACTTGGTTGACAATTTGTCCGACCGACACCACGTTCTTGGTGTTTGTCGGCACATGCAAGACATTTCTCATTATTCCTCTCTGACCAACATGGCTCATAGGGACATATCTGATGTGTTCAATGGGGTGAGGTGTGTCATTGCCAGTTTCGACAACCCCCGACAGCTCCAGAGTCGAGAACCACTCCTTGTGATTTGTCATGTGGTTCGATGCGCCTGAATCCACATACCACACCTCGTTTGACCTTGAGGTGTTCACCGCCATTGAGTTGGCCTTGCGCTTCATTACAAAAAGGTTGGGCCCGTCTCGGCTCGCCCTAAGCCTTCAACGTAGTGCGATCTTTGACACCTATCTGCATCCCCTCAGCTTGATCCGAATCGGCTTGCTTATTCCAGCACTCGCTCTATCTGTGGCCCTTTTGGCCATAGTACTAGTAGTCGATTGCGACTTTCCCTTGCCAACGTCCGACACCGCCTTGACTCCCTCTACTCGTGGAGGGTTCAGTACCGTCGTTAACATTTAGATTATGCCTCGAGTTTTGCTCATGTTGGTCGGCTCCATTGCGTGCCGACCCGCCTCATCCACCATGATCATGGGGCCGATTCATCTCCGTGTACAACATCTTGTTATCGATGTGCGTAGTCATCGACACAACCGAGTGGTTCTTGTGATATGACAAGACTCGAACCCATGACCTTTTGTTACATGGGTCAAGCTCTTGACCATTAGACTATTTGCTATAATACAAAAGATATTATTTTCATTTAAGTTTTACTACAGAAAATTGATGTATATTCTAGATTACTCTATAACATTCTAGAAACTTCAGGAATACTCCTGAGAACACTATAAAAGGAGGCACAAGGCATTATTTCGAACCAAATCGGTTCAACGCCAGTCTTAAGCCTCCTAGCTACTATTGTATATTCTCTTAACATAATATATATCTTTTGTTATCATCATTCTCTCTCTCTCTCTCTCTCACACACACACACTCTTTCCTTCTCTCGAGAGTTCTACACCTCCCTTAGTACTAATCCTCATCTTTTAGTACTAATTCCTTATCTGTCTTAGTATTGTTCTTGACAATACTTCTCTGTCTTAGTACTGCTCCTGACTATTTGAACCGATTTTGGTCTCCTTCCTTCTCTTCCTTTATCTTCTTACTTCTCCCTCCCTTCATACTAATCTCTTATTCCTCTTTTCTCTTATACTATGGCCATTGTTAGCGTTCAAGAATATCAATCTGTTTTTTTCGGAGTTTCAATGCTTGAAAGAGAGGTTTCTCGCATTGGAACAAGAAAATCAACGATTATTGGGGGAGCTTCAACAAATCTCCTTAGAGAAGCAGCAGACGCAACAACAACACGGGGAACTAGCGTTACGCATGCAACAACTCGAAGCAACCATAGTAGCAATGCAACAACAAGGACCCAGTACGCAAGGGGTTCATAAAGAACCCAAGATCGGCCTTCCCATGAAATTCAATGGAACGCGATCGCAGTTTAGAGGATTCCTTAATCAGGTACGATTAGTCATTCAAATGCATCCTTCTCGATATCCCACCGATGCATCATGAGTGGGTTTAGTAGGCATGTTGTTAAGTGGCTCAGCTTTGGCATGGTTCGCTCCGTTGTTAGAAAAGGAATCTCCTTTACTAAACAATTTTGAAGAGTTTTTAAGTGAGTTTAAAGCCTGTTTTGGAGATAGTAACAGCATAAGGAACACAATCAACAAAATCCGACGATTACGTCTAGGTGATCGTCCAGCCTCCACATACGTTGCAGATTTCCGCCTACTCACCTCCAATATCCCCTAGGATGACCAAGCACTTATGGATCAATTTCGTTATGGTCTACGTAACGATGTCAAGGATTTACTCTTGACCTTCCCCGAAGAACCAAAGTCATTGACAGAAGCAATCAGTCGCGCGGTGAGATGCGACAACCATCTTTTCGAATGACATTCGGAACGTCAGTTCCAGAAGCCAAGGGCAAGATCAGAGCCCACCTATGCCTCAGTGGTAGCAAAACCTTTTCCAAGGGAGTCATATAATGCGCCTCTAGTTAATACTCCAACTCCGATGGAAATTGACACTATACGTCGTCGCGGACCATTATTGGAAGAAGAAAAGTAGCGACGTCAAGAAAATCGACTATGTCTTTATTGTGGTGGACCAGAGCATATTGCAATGAACTGTCCCCATAGGCCAAGAAGACAGATGAACCAAATAGTTGCTAGTCCTAATTGTACTAAACCCGTCTATTTCGATAGGAATATCTGATAGTCCTAATAGTACTAATAGCCCAAATCTATCGAACAAATTTGATGTCCTTTGTCAGTTAGAAGAAGAGTTAAACGACTAAGTCTAGCCAAAATAGGAGTCATTTGGTTGGACAACCCTAGATCTATGCATCCGATTAGTGGTTCCATTCCCTCTAAGCAAGTTAGCAATGTGTTCTTAACCCAAGTAACCGTTAGTACTAAAAGTGCCTCTCCAGTACATGTCTCAGCACTCCTAGATCCCAGACTTAATTCTTGCTTCATGGATAGGAAATTTTCCCAAGCTCATCAGATATCCCTAAGAAAACTCTCGTGTCTAGCCTTTGTAGTAGTCATTGATGGTCGTCCCATTGCTTCCAGAAATATCATAGAAGAGTTAGAGCCCGTGAATATTGTCCTAAATAATTTAGCGTGTGTAGTATCATTTAATATAATTAGTATCCTAGAAATCAACTACGAAATTCATGATAATGAGCTATTAGCAATAGTGGACTCTTTTACGGAATGGAGGCATTTTCTAGAGGGATCTTCTCATCAAGTCACCGTATTCAGTGATCACAAAAACCTTACCTACTTTCAGAATGCTCGTGTGTTAAATCGACATCAAGCTCGATGGGACCAATTCCTCACTCATTTTGACTTCAAAATTACATATCGTTCGGAGAAGCAACAAGGGAAGGCAGATGCATTATCATGACGCTCATATCTAGGACCGCGTCTTGGCATGCCAGCTTTCGATAACCAAAAGCAAGTAATCCTGGGACCAGCATGACTGCAAGCAACACAGGTCTTCGGAATGCCCTTTGATTCCCACGTTATCGATATCATACGTGAGGACTTGAAGACAAATGCTTTCACCCAAGCCATTCTAGCACAAATTGATCCCTCTCGAGCATCTTGTTCATAGTCGCAACAACCAGGTACGGACTATCGACAATTCGAATGTCATGATGGATTACTATTCTTTAAGAAATTGTTGTATGTTCCTAATGGTTCTTGTTGCCTTCGAGTAGTCCAAAACTATCATGACACATATACAGCTGGGCATTTTGGTAGTATTAAAACATTAGATTTAGTACAACGATCATTCTGGTGGCCCCATATGTGACAATTTGTCGAAGATTTTGTTTGGACTTTTGATACATGTTGCAAAGCAAAAATGCCAAGGCATCATCCATATGGTTTATTAGAACCATTACCAATTCCAAGCAAGCCGTGGCAATCCATTGCTCTAGATTTCAATTTTCATCATAGATCTTCCGGTCTCTAAGGTATTCGATGCGATCTTAACAGTAGTAGATCGATATACAAAGATGTACTAAGGAAATCTCCAGTGAGGAAACCGCCGAAACTGTCATGCATGAAGTATGTCGACATCATGGCCTTCCCAATAGTATCATTAGCGACCGTGGACCCTAGTTCATCTCGAAATTCTGGAAGCACCTCTTTAAAATGCTCAAGGTCACTTGTAACCTCTCCTCCGGCTACCACCCGCAAACAGACGGCCAAGTAGAACGAACAAATCAAATGCTGGAGCAACATCTTCGGTGCTTTCTAAGCTATCATCAAGATCGACAAAGGTTACACCATTTTATGCTTATACGGGTTGTCACCCCCGGTGGTGTGTATTTGAAACCCCAAAGTTACCCACAAATCCTTGTGTAGAGGATCGTTTGGAGCGGTTACGCAAGATACAAGTGGATTTATCTACTCATCTACAGCAAGCTCAACAAACACACAATGTTTATGCAGATCGTCATCGGCTTCCATCTAGTTTTAACATTGGAGATCGAGTATGGCTACTTCGACGACCCATCAAGACTACTCGCCCCTGCGAGAAGTTGGATTATCAACGATTATGTCCTTTCTATATTATCGGAAAAATTAATGATGCCACTTTTCTTCTTGATCTACCTCCACAACTTCGGATACATCTGGTGTTTCATAGTTCTCTCCTCGAACCCTATCAAGATAGCACCATCCCAGGTCGTATTAAACAACCTCCACCCTTGATCGAACTTGAAGATGGACCTAAGTATGAGGTTGCCGCCATCCTCGATTCCAAGATTGTTCGCAACAAGCTCTACTATTTAGTCGATTGGCTAGGATATAGTCCTAGCGAGAGTACTTGGGAACCAATAAAGAATGTGACCAATGCTCATGCTCTTCTTGAAGACTTCCATCGTCAATATCCAGACAAACCGGGTCCTCAATCCAAAACGACTCGTGACACTCATTGTTTTAAAGGAGGGATAGTGTCATGATATGGAAAGACTTGAACCCATGACCTTATGTTACATGGGTCGAGCTCTTGACCATTAGACTATTTGCTGTAATACGAAGGATATTATTTTCATTTAAGTTTTACTACAGAAAATTGATGTATATTCCAAATTTCTCTATAACATTCTAGAAACTTCAGGAGTACTCCTGAGAACACTATAAAAGGAGGCACAAGGCATTATTTTGAACCAAATCGGTTCAATGCCAGTCTTAAGCCTCCTAGCTACTATTGTATATTCTCTTAACATAATATATATATCTTTTGTTATCATCATTCTCTCTCTCTCTCTCTCTCTCTCTCTCTCACTCACTCACTCTTTCCTTCTCTCGAGAGTTCTACACCTCCCTTAGTATTAATCCTCATCTTTTAGTACTAATTCCTTATCTGTCTTAGTACTGTTCATGACAATACTTCTCTGTCTTAGTACTGCTCCTGATAGTTCTCTTCTACGAGCAACATTGATTAAAGCTCGAAAAACGAAGGCGTATTCTCCCTCGTGCAGATTGTCATTCGGAATGCTTCGAACTTTGACACCAAGCCTCTGAGACAGACTTGTACCATCTCGTCCTCTTCCATGGTTACATTGACGGGAGCAAGAGAGTCGCATATCTCCTTTGTCTTGGAGGTATAGTCAGCCACCGACATATCTCTCTGTCGAACGTTGCTCAGCTCTTGTGTGAGCTATAACTTTTCGGTTGTGGTGCTTGTGGCAAAAATGTTCTTCAGATTTCCCCAAGCATCCTTTAGCATTTTGGCGTCCCTGATATAGGTCGAAAGTTGGTCATTCACACAGGATGCAAAGTAGTACAAAACTTTGTTTGGCGCCTGTCCCCAAGCTGGGAAATCTATGTGTGTCGACTTGGGTGTTGCATCATTAGTTCATTCGACATAACTCCAGTAACCATGGCCGAGTAGGTACTGGTGCATCTTGTATGGCCAAGATGCGTAGTTGCTCCTATCAAGCTTCTCTTTCGGAAGTGAGCTTCCCATTCCTCTATCCATGTTCCTGTCTTCTCTTTTTCCGAAAAACGAAGAAAGCTTGTCTCTGTCTGATGGTTGTTTACGTACCCATATTTAACGTTTAAATACGTATAGTACCTCATAATTTGTGTAGTACGTACTATACCTCAATGTTGTTCAGTTAAATATTAGAAAGAAGAACAGAAACATGTCCTAACTCTGACTGTGATAATCATAGAAGATAGAAGATGAAGATGAAGAAGAGAGAAAAGAAGAGAGAAACTTATCCTGAGTGTGATAATCGTAGCCGATTCCTCAATTTATGAGGGCATAATCGTAAATAATTAGAATTTGAAATAGAACATCATGATACACGCTTACATTGATTTATAGAATAAGTGAATGTCGACATCCATATTATAAGTATTTTAAGATGTAGAACTATAATGTACATCACAAAATTGTGTAAATATAGATGCTTTTTACAATATTACAAATATATTTTAGAAAGGTAAATAATTTTCAAATTCTAAAAGTATTTAACATACTATACGTAAAATAAGTATTTTATAAGTATTTAACATACTAAAAGACATATTTAACGTATTTTTTAATTGGGAGGTACTATACGCGTATTAATACGTCATATACGTATGGTATTTGTACCGTATCTAACGTGCCTAACAACCTTGCTCTATCTTGATCGCTTGCTTTCTTGTCGGCTATAGAGGAGTCTCAACCCTCGCGCTCTAATACCATGAAAAAGAATGCGTGTGCGGAAGTGTGTGTGAAAGACACCCAGTACACAATCGATTGTTCGAAACTTGACAATTAGGAAAACGCAAAGAATAGATACACAGTGAGTGAGAGAGAGACAGAGAGAGCAGACAACAAACTCGTATTCAACAATAATCGACACTTTGTACATCCAACGTGCTCAATGAGCACTTTTTACATACAAGCCCCGATGAGTGGGCTAACACAAGTACTTACAAGTACTTGAATGCTCATTAATTGAGTCAGACACTAACAGCCTATAATATTCCTACTCACTATAATAGGAATATAGGCCCCTAATGGCCATTTGGATTTCATCCGACTTGAACTCTATTCGATTCGGCTCTTGGCTTCTAGATGTCCTATACCTGTTTGAACGACATCTGTCAAACTTGTCTCTTCTTGAGAATTAGTGATATGACTGTGATAGAAATCCTCATCGGAGAAACCCAAAACATCTGTTGCGGTCGTGTCTTCATCCATGGGAATCCAAGTGTCGTGATCAATTAGAAGTTCAATTCTTTCGATGCTATTCATTCGAAGATGATAGTCACACTGATCACAAATACTCTTATTGGTTTTTGCTTTGCCTGATACTGAGTAATATTAGTAATGAGCGCAATAACTCTCGCATTCGTAAGAATATTATTCTTATTGCTTCGATTCATGTACCAGCACGTGTCTACCAGTTTCACCAGCTTCTTCAGCTGATTCAGCCTATGTTGAGCTTGTCTCTCAACAACTCTCGCATTCGTAAGAATATTATTCTTATTGCTTCGATTCATGTACCAGCACGTGTCTTCCAGTTTCACCAGCTTCTTCAGCTGATTCAGCCTATGTTGAGCTTGTCTCTCAACAATATGTAATGAGGAACAAGGAAATGCACATGCATGCTGACACACGTGATGCCCGTGGTCTGAAATCGGTTCATCTAAAATTTTTTAATGTCTTAAAACGTATACCATGTTTGCAATACAAATCAGCCATATATCTCCAATTCTAACCATCCTTTGGTAGAGTTCCTAAACCCTTAAACCCTAATTCAGTGTATACATACATATGTATGTATATTCAGTACCTATTAGAAAACCCTAAACTGTAAATCTGTATGTATCATCCTATTCATATAATATTGCAAAGTCAATGATTAGTAAAAAAAAACCAATCATAAGGTTCAGTCACCAGTGTATATATATATATATATATATATATGTATATGTCTCTTTTCAGTGCAAGGATTTGTTTGATGGAAATCCGAAAATCTACACCAGTAGGATGCAAAGCAATCTCTGGAAGAGTTCCTGAATCCTAAAATTCAAACCCTAAACCTATACTCATATATATGTCTCCAACGCATAGCACTGCTCGGTAGAAATCCTGAACAATAAACAGTTTGTTCTTCTCTATGGAGAATCCTAAGCATGATCAGTCAGTTACAATAAGCTTCTATGTCAATGGAGAGCTTGTTGTTGTACACAATCCCAAGCCGCATCTCAGTTTGGCAGACTACCTGCGAGATCATTTGTCATTAAAAGGACTTAAACTTCCATGCAAACAGGGAGGATGCGGAGCTTGTACTGTTATTCTCACTACTCCATCTTCATCATCATCTTCTTTCCAAAGAATTAGAAATTTTGTACAAAAATTTGATCCAGATAGTTTTAGTTCACCTCTGCCAATCAATTCTTCGGCCTTTGATTTTGATGGATGGGCTTTCTGTCACTACGGTTGAGGGATTGGGATCGGAGAAGATCGGATTGTCGCCACTGCAAGAAGCTCTTGTTCGACACCATGGCACTCAATGCGGTTTCTGCAGTCCTGGATTTGTATGACTACAGTCTCTTTTGGCGTCTATGGATTCTAGAGAGACAATTACAGCAAGCGGTGTTGAATTTCTATTCAATTTCAGCAAGGAGTGTACATATCTGGACTTGTATTAGAAGCACTTGGCTGACTTCTTTCACTCATGTGTAGGTTATGAGCATGAGTGGCTTAATGATATCTTCACCAAATCCAACTCAACAAGAAGTCGAAGATCAGCTTGATGGCAATCTATGCAGGTATAGCATTTCGTTTATTTCCTCATTTGTGTCAGCATTACTGTGATGAAGAGCATTTATTGATCTTTGCCCACCCTATACAGATGCACTGGCTATAGGCCAATTCTTGATGCTTTTCAAACGTTTTCATGCAAAGTGAATCATCATGATGGTTGTAAGATAACCTGTCAGATTCCAAGTAGAGACATTGAGGATATCGGGTACACTCCCAGCATTGTGAGAGGCCCAATAATAAAGTCGTCTAAGCAGGGGATTACTTGGCAACGAGTTCATTCCTTGTTAGAACTGTTCTCTGAAATTGAGAGACAAAGGGAAAGTCAGAGAGAATCAGATTGGTTGTAGGTAATACACTGGAGTATATCCCACTAAGGACTACGACTTTGTCATAGATATATCACGGGTCCCTGAACTACTGACGTCGCAAGTTTGTGATGACGGTGTAACTATTGGTGGAGCATTGCCTATCACAGATTTTATGAATCTTATTTGGGAAAACAAGGATTTTCATCTACTTATCCTCCAATCTTTAGACACTTGAAAAGAGTAAGAATAAGCATAGTTTGCTATCCCTGACATTGATTGATCTTGTATGTCAATAAAATACAGGTATTTGATGGCAGGTTGCAACGCCTCAGATCAGAAACGTGGGGTCTGTTGCGGGAAATTTGATGATGGCCCATGATCATGCAGACTTCATTTCTGATATTTCTACCATCTTGATGGCTGCAGATGCAAGGTTATATATTGCTTCAGGAAATTCCCTACAACTAATGGATTTGATAACTCTTGATCAGTTTTTCCAATTATCCAAACAAATTATGGTTATACTTGAAGTGCGCCTTCCAGCTTTTGGTCTGCATGTATCGTTCTTTACATATAAGGTTGCTTTACGGAATGTAAATGCTCATGCTCTTGTCAATGCCGCTTTCAAGTTCGAAATAGATGAGGCCACTGGTAATTTTACGTATGCTAGTCTATCTCATCTTGCCTGGTTTTATTCCAAACATTGCCTTTGGTGTTTCTGCCAAATGCATTGCTAGTATATAAGAAGCAATATCTCTACTTTCATAGTTTGTGCAAGACATCGTGCAGTAAGAAACCATTGTAATTTATTTGATGTCCCAAAAATGGCATTCCCATAAAAAGTAGTCAACACAAAGACTCTCTCACAAAACCTCAATAGTGACAGACCTGGTAGAGGACCTATACAGGTCAGTAATCCCTTAAATCCAATAACCATGAAAACCTATAAATTTCATAGTTCCCTTGAGGAGACTCCAATTCACCTGATCATAAGTCTTCTCAAAGTTCAATGCAAGAATCTTACATGTACCAATAACAAGATTCTTTGCCTTTTTTTATCTTATCATGAAATCTTATATTAATATCTTATCAAAGGCCAAAGTAGGCTACGTGACCCGATGGTTAATCCAAGTAAATCTTATGGAAGTGTGCTAAAATAAAACAAAAATAAAATTGTATGTGAACTATGGTAACTTCCATCTGTAATAGTCTGTGGTCAATTACAAGGTATAGGAACCATGGATACAGGTAATGCAGATGACGGAAGGATGAAATACATAAATACATATCTAGGAGAGGTACAACGTGAGTGGATCAGCCCGTATATCCTCTTTAATGCATAACTGAGAGGATATTCCCCATTAGACATTTTGAGGAACTCCCAAATGTGGCAACGAGTGAATTGATCTTGCTCTTGGGACTGCATTGAAAGCTTTGTGGAAATCTATAAAGGAACACTGAATCCTTCGAATGTGGGCTCTACCCTCCTCTATGACAGCACTTATTGCAAATTCATAATCTAGAGTATGGATGCATTCAATTTGGCCAGTGAGTAACTTATCATAATAGTGTCAAGGCAGCTTCTCCCAACTTGAGGGAAGGCACAATCATTTTCAGGAAAGCCCTCATACATTTCTCTATTGAAAATTAAGGCCAATAGCTAGTCACTTCTTAGGAATGTAGGAAATGTTCTGCAACTAGACCATCATGATTTTGCACACTTCCTGTGCAACCTATCAATAGACTCCTTGTCAATACTTTATGTAAATATGTGTGAGAGCAGGGGATGAATGGATGTGGTACATGTGGATGCTCTGGTACATTATATAATGTAGTTTAATACTCCTCTAATATATCTGGGGAAGTGATAGGTTAAGATGGAGAGATTCCCCTCACAAGTTGTCATTCCTCTGTAGGACCTTGGCAAGTAAATAACTGGTAAATGGATTTTGCCTGCTGAATTAGAAAGATCCTAGTTTCTAACCAACGACAAGACGAAAACAATGCATTACTGCCATGGGTAGTGAGGCCTAGGCAGTTTGATCATGTATTCTACATGTGGTGATGCATTTGTAGGAAAGTAATATTTGTAGGTCGTAAGTAATATTTGTAGGTCGTAACAAAACGATGGCCCTGTCTCTTTTCTTTTTCTTATTTTTATTAGTAACCTTCAGGTGACAGGAGATGCTGAGTACCTTAATGATCTTGAAGCTGGAAGTGAGTTATACGCTGCATTTGTTTTGTCCACTGTGGCTAGCGCAAAATTAAAAAGCATAGATGAAAAGAAGGCATTAGCTAAGAGAGGTGTAGTAGCATTCATATCTGCAGATACTATTGGTGCAGAAGGTTACTGCAATATAGTCAGGTGTGTATAAGTATACCACTGAAAGTCTTATAAGTTTTCAATACTCTATGGGAGTTGATTTTTTATTGATCCATATTGAGATTTCTGCAATTTGAGGAGTGTTCCGGAATATCTTTGTCAGATGCGGATGTGAGTTTTGAAGAGTATTCAGGGATAATGGGGTATTTAACTCAAGTTTTTCAATGCTCTTACATGGAAGTTGCATCCCTGCACGTTCTACCCTGCGGAAACTATCTGTAGGGACACTTTTCCTTTTCTTAGGCACATCCATATTATCTCTATGGTGATCCCTACTTGCTGAAATTTCATATCAGCTATAAATCTGGGGGTTTATGTTGATTTCACATAATTAAACTGTGATCCAATTCGCTTCCATAATGGAACGCAGTAGCAGATATGAACAAGAGATAATGTGGCATGATATTTAAGGGTTTCAGGGCTCAGGGCTACAAGGAATAATTTATGATGCAATGGAAACTTTGAAGCTAACGTTTCTATTCTCCAGACTTGAGGATCCATTTTGCATTATATTTACTGCGAAATTCCTCATAGAAGCAGTTGGTTATCAAGCATGTCATAGGAAAATTTAATTACGACGAGGGAAGGCAAGAGAAATGTGACTCAAAACACAGGCTGATGATATTTGCAGCAAATGCAAGCTCACAAACAGCATGGCTGGAATACAGCATAATTTAGACAGCTAATCAGCATAAGATAGACATATAACATACTAGAGAAAACTAGTTGTAACCTTCCCTCAGGGCATAGGTATGATTAGTAACTAACCCAAATAAAAGGCATATGCATGGAGCATACTAGTAACATTTCATGAGTGCCCTAGGTGTAAAGGCCTGAACAAAGATCTGCTTGTCAGAGATGAAAATCTCAAGAAAGAAAGAAAGATATATTAACGTCTTTTAAGAGGCCAAAATGGCCTATAAGACCAAATAAGAGATTACATCTTGAGTGTTGTTTTGTCTTTGAGAACAAATCAAAATAAAATAAATACTAAACAGTAAATATAAAAGTAAATAAGATGAAAAGAGAAGAAACGAGGGAATCTGGTTTTTGGCACATGTGAGATTCTCAAGTTAGGTATATTGTAGCTTTTATCTTCGAAAGATCTCTAGCATAGGTCGATCCAGAATGGAAATGTCTCCGAAGCAAGGGAAGCACCTGAGATGGCAGGAGATAATGGCTTTTATCTGTCGATGACAAGGGTGTCGAGGTCGTGGTCCATGGGGGCAGGGCCTACGTGCATGGCAAATTGCTATTGCCCAATCAATTGTAACACCTTTGTTATGTCCTGATCTGGAGCCCATTTGTGTATCCCATGATGGACTTATAGGATTAGTAGGAGTGATGGGGCTAAAGAAAGTTGTGATTGTTCTTTGTGGATGAGCTTGTGTGGCTGTATTCTTCAACAACTTTTCCCGATGTCTCTTGAGGTCTAGCAAGAAAAGTCCCAGGCATCGTTGGTCCTCATATTCCATTACCTTGCGTAGTGGGCCAAAGCCTTGTTTAAAGAGGCAATGGTATCTCCCTCTGATTTCATAAAAGACACTATAGTGACAAACATAGTGTTGTTTAGATTCCACTCCTTGACGACACAATTGGCAAATTCTCTCTTCTAGAGGTAGTCGTGTGTATCTGCCTACCTCAATCTGTAGCTGATGTGATGAAGTTCTTAGCTGCCCTATCACACTACGCAGCGCATAGGATAGATGTATGTCCATATAAGGTGGCCTGATGACGAATCCATCCTTCGATGTATGTAAGAACTGTGTCTTATAGTGGGCCGTCTTTGTACGAAGTGGTATTTTGGGGCTGATCCATTTTATCTTGTTTTCCAAGTTAATAATATCAGTCCGGATCACTCTATTCTTTTCCACTTTGGTCATATTTAGGTGGGGACAGTCCAAGCTCTATTGGAACGGGAGTAGTGCATTTATACTCATGCCATGTGACTCGAACCATTGCTGCATTTCAGCATACCAACAATGAGTGTCTCCATTTTCAGCCAGTTGTCTTGATGACATAAGTGCCAACCTTGGGTACCTTCGTTTAGGTAGCTCCCAAAGACGTTGGATAAATGTCACCGATTGGAACAACGCCTCGGTTATTATAGGTGCTGCTCCCATCTCTGCCCGGATTATATTGGGGGGCACCGATGATTTGCTCATCATGCAAGCAATCATTGATACTAAAGGTCTTTCTAAATTTTTCCAATGATTTGCCTTGTTAAGACTCGGTCCCCATGTTTCTACTCCATAGAGAAGAGTTGGTGTGACAAGTGTATCAAATAACCATAGCTTAGTCTGTGGCTCTTGGAACTGCAAATGTGCACATTGTCTCTCGAGAGCACCAATGGCTGCATATCCATGAGAAAGTCGGGCACAAGCAGCCTCTTGTAAGGAGAACTTAGGTCCTGTAAATGTTACTCCTAGGTATGTGTAGGAGCGTGTGTATTCCACCTTTTCCTCTCCCAAGAAGAATTCTGGTTCTGATCTTGTTACCCATGCTTGAGTGGTGTTAAACACCATCACTTTAGTTTTATTCATGTTGATTGACAAACCTTTGTCCGTACAAAATAGTTTTAAGGCATTTAGATATCTTTGTAGTTGCTCCGGAGAGTCAGAAATCAGCCCAATATCGTCAACATACAGTAATATTTGTATAGCTATACCTGCTAGGTGTGCTCTGGAACCCCCAAATCTCTCTATGTACTGTGATACCTCATCTTTATAGCGACCGAAGAGTGTGGGGGATAGTGGGCATCCTTGCTTCACGCCAATTGTGCTAGCCACCTCCTCTGACAAGCCCTTAGAAGACCGCACTTTTCCTGACACAGATTCATAGAGTGCATAGATTTCCCATTGCATATCTATAGGAACACCAAGGGCTTCTAGCCGCTCCATAAGCTGAGCACGTGGCACCGTGTCAAAGGCTTTTCGGAAATCCACAAAGCAGCAATAAATCGTCTTATTGTGGGCTCTGCCCTCCTCAATAAGGGCCCGGGGGGTGAATATGTGATCCAAAGTTGTGAACCCTTTCCGAAAGCCTGCTTGTCCAATTGAACGGCAACCATTTTGCTCTGCCCATATATTCAATTCTGATTCTAGAATCGAGCCATATAGTTTAGCCAAGTAATGGCCAATCATGATTGTCTTATAGTTGCTTAGCATCATTGGGTCTCCACTCTTTAGGATTGGCACAATGGTATGTTGAGTCCATCTCGTAGGAAAACCTTCACACATGGCTCTATTAAAGATGTGTGCTAGCAATGGGAGGAAGGTGTCACGGGCATAGATAAAGTGCTCACCGACCAATCCATCATGATCTTGGGCGTTCCCAAATTGTAGCCGATGGATGGCATTTCTTACATTTTGTGGTGTAAAGAAGGTTGATTCATGTGGGTGTGAGGCATTCGGGTGGGGAAGAGGAGGTTGCGCCGGGATATCATATAGAACCTTTGCATATTCCTACCACACCTGTGGTGAGGCTAGTTGTGTGGTGGGTTGCCTCTCATTAAACATTTTCCATGCTCTTTTACTCTCTTGTCCTAGAAACAAGCGATACAAATGATCTTCAAATTTAGCCAAATGCAATCTCTTCTTCTTCCTCACGAGGCGTTGGAAGGTTGCTCTCGCTTGGTTGTGTGTATAAATGCCCCGAGTTACATCACGCTACAAGCATCTCCTTGTATCATGGCATTCCTCATCATACTAACTATTTTGTATTACTGTACCGAGTTTGGGGGGATTGGCCGTTGTGTGAGGGAAAACATTTATGGCTGCTTTATGCAATGACTTGGATAAACCTTGGGTAAGTTCTTCAAGGGGTGCGAATGGATCCAAATCTAGCATGCCATTGTATACATTGCAACTATACACATCAATTGTCTTGCCAGTGAATAGATACTTAGCCAGCTCACTCTCCTTAGCATATACATCCTTTGTGCATGAATCCTTTACCTCTAAGCGTAGATATGCATGATCAGCTGCCAAGCCAAGAGGTCTTCCCGATATAGTGAATACTTTTATTTCAGGTATTAGAGATGGAGATCCCATTAGATAATCTACTGTGCTTGCACCCCCTTTTGTGTTCCAACATTTCAAAGCATCTGATCCAGTCCATTGTGACAAGCCATTATATATCACAAATTGATGCCTGCTTCCCAAGGCTAGAAAGTGTTTTCCGTATTCAGTTATAGCTCTCATATCTTGAGCTTGTCGCTTTGGACCAACCTTTTCCACCATAACTTCTCCATAAACAGCCTCGTTGGTGTTAAACATAGTTGTTTGTTCATCCTTGGTTCGTGCATTAAAATCTCCTAATTATGTCCCCCATAGTAGCAAATCTTATGATATCATCATATAGTGGTAGATATGGTGATTCACCTAGAGGTGCAAACCTTGAGTAAGCAGGTGGAAAGTAGCAAATTGCAATATATAAGTCCTTAAGATCCCCTCTTTTTATTCGTATCCACATGTAGCGTGCATCTACATCCTTATGGACAACATGCACTCTACCATGGAGCTCCTCTTTGTATAGCACAACCACTCCTCCCGAACCTCTAGTGCTTCCTCGTGTCCGAGGTTGGGGGCGACATATTGACTCCCATCTATATCCTTGTACTTCGGGGAGTTTGCTAGCCATGCATTGGTGAGTTTCCGTATACGAAGCAATATCTGTGTTTTTCAATGTATCTTCAAAATATCCGACATCTGTCCGTAGAGAGCCGTTGCAATTCCATATGGTCATGCGTAGGGTCTCATAGGCCATATATCGTCAAGCGGTTCTCTTCTCTATAATAATGACCTTGCCGTCTCTATATACGGCCCATTTATTTCAATGTATCTTCAAAATATCCGACATCTGTCCGTAGAGAGCCGTTGCAATTCCATATGGTCATGCGTAGGGTCTCATAGGCCATATATCGTCAAGCGGTTCTCTTCTCTATAATAATGACCTTGCCGTCTCTATATACGGCCCATTTACCTTCCTTCCTTGCATCAAGCACTCGTGGCATGTTTTCTTTGCGGTGTGCCACTTGGGCTGGAGTGAGATCGTTGTCTAAGTATATTTTTTCACCCTTGAGTGCCTTTCTTTTAGAGAGGAAAGCTTTTTTCGTGTCAATATCCATGAAGCGGATGATAAGGGCTTTAGCTCTAGACTCATCTCTTCCCACCCTCCACGCTGAAGCAAATGGAATATTTGATGCTCCAATATTTGTTCCGAGATTCTTGGCATCTTCTTGTGGACTTCCCTTTTCGGCCCAACCAACCACTTGTACATGCAACGCACGAGCTTTCCTCTTGGCTTCTTCTTCTAATGTAGCATTCATCATTGCCATCTTATCCATGGATGTTCCTTTTTGTTTTTTTACTACCTCTATCCAAGGAGCATTTGCTTTAATTTCGTTTTGGGCGTGCTCAGCTTGAGCTTTGGCATCTTTGGCCATGTCTGCCCATGTTTGCATTTCCTTAGTGACATTGGCTTTCACTGTAGAGATGCATCTTTCCACAACTTCTTGTCCTTTTTCTAAATCGACTTTTATAGCTCCTAACTCAACCTTACTTGAGGATATTTCATCCTTAAGGTATTATGTCATGTCATCCTTGAGCTCTAAGTGTGATTTCTCCACATGGCTTATTATGTCTTTCCGCATCTCTTCTAATAACTCAACCTTGAGAGAGGCATGCAATTTTGTTTTCTGTTTCTCTATCTCCTTTTTCATTTCTTGTTTTAGTGCTATTTCTATATCTTCTCTAATAAGATTGATCTCTTGTGCAATCAAATGGTGTAATAAATCATGTTTCCCATTTTCAACATCAAATGGAATGTTGGATGGGGCTTGCATTCTAGGTGCCTTGTGCGCCCTTCTAATGCTATTCGGGGTGCTTCCATCCCTACCTTTTCGTCTATGATATCTTCTTGGGGTCTTCCATGGATCTAGACCTTCGTCATTCGTGTTAAGATCCATCTTTTCATTTTCGGTCCATTCAGACTCCATGGTGTCTTAGGACAGCAGGTATAGGAGATGTTGAGGGCAGAAAGAACAATATAGATTCTAGAAATTTCTACTGGGTAGAAAGGATAGAGGAATAGATTTGGCAGAAGATACAGGGAATCAGGTTTGGCAGAAAACGCACAGGGTCAGGCATTGCAGAAAACACAGAGGACAGACATTGCACAAAACGCAAACAGACATTCACATTGCAGAAAAGGCAGAGGAGAGGACAGACATTGCAGAAAATGTAGAGACAGACAGAGCCTAAACCCTAACTGTAGAGAGAAAGAAAGAAAGAAAGATATATTAACGTCTTTTAAAAGGCCAAAATGGCCTATAAGACCAAATAAGAGATTACATTTCTCGTCTTTGAGAACAAATCAAAATAAAGTAAATATTACACAGTAAATATAAAAGTAAATAAGATGAAAAGAAAAGAGACGAGGGAATCTGGTTTTTGGCACATGTGAGATTCTCAAGTTAGGTATATTGTAGCTTTTGTCTTCGAAAGATCTCTATCATAGGTCGATCCAAAATGGAAATGTCTCCGAAGCGAGAGAAGCACCTACGATAGTGGGAGATAATGGCTTTTATCTGTCGATGACAAGGGTGTCGAGGTCGTGGTCCATGGGGAAAGAAAGAAAGAAAGATATATTAACGTCTGTTAAGAGGCCAAAATGGCCTATAAGACCAAATAAGAGATTACATCTTAAGTGTTGTCTTGTCTTTGAGAACAAATCAAAATAAAATAAATATTACACAGTAAATAACATGAAAAGAAAAGAGTCGAGGGAATCTGGTTTTTGGCACATGTGAGATTCTCAAGTTAGGTATATTGTAGCTTTTGTCTTCGAAAGATCTCTAGCATAGGTCAATCCAGAATGGAAATGTCTTCGAAGCGAGGGAAGCACCTACGATGGTGGGAGATAATGGCTTTTATCTGTTGATGACAAGGGCGTCGAGGTCGTGGTCCATGGGGCCGAGGCCTACTTGCACTGCAAATTGCCATGACGATATATGGCCTATGAGACCCTACGCATGACTATATGGAATTGCAACAGCTGTCTACGGACAGATGTCAGATATTTTGAAGATACCTTGAAAAACACAGATATTGCTATGTATACAGAGACCCACCAATGCATGGCTAGCAAACTCCCTGAAGTACAATGATATAGATGGGAGTTAATATTTCACCCCCAACCTCGGACACCAGGAAACACTAGAGGTTCGGGAGGAGTGGCTGTGCTATATGAAAAGGAGGTCCATGATAGAGTGCATGTTGTCCATAAGGATGTAGATGCACGCTACATGTGGGTACGAATCAAAATAGGGGATCTTAGGGAGCTATATATTGCAATTTGCTACTTTCCACTTGCCTACTCAAGGTTTGCACCTCTAGGTGAAACCAAGAATGAACAAACAACTATGTTTAACACCCACAAGGCTGTTTATGGAGAAGTTATGGCAGAAGAGGTTGGTCCAAAGAGACAAGCTCAAGATATGAGTGTTATAATTGAATATGGAAAACACTTTCTAGCCTTGGGAAGTGCACATGGATTTGTGATTTATAATGGCTTGTCACAATGGCCTAGATCAAATGCTTTGACATGTTGGAACCCAAACGGAGGTGCAAGCACAATCGATTATCTAATGGGATCTCCATCTCTTATACCTGAAATAAAAGAGTTCACTATATTGGGTAGACCTATTTGCTTGGCAGCAGATCATGCATATCTACGCTTCGATGTAAAGGATGCATGCACGGGGCATTCATACACACAAACAAACGAGAGCAACCTTCCAACACCTCGTAAGGAAGAAGAAGAGATTGTATTTGGCTAAATTTGAAGATCATTTGTATCTCTTGTTTCGACAAGAAAGTAAAAGGGCATGGAAAATGTTTAATAAGAGGCAACCTACCACACAACTGAACTCACCTTAGGTGTGGCATGAATATGCAAAGGTTCTATATGATATCCTGGGGCAACCTCCTCTTCCCCACCCACATGGCTCTTGCCCAAAAGAATCAACCTTTTTTACTTCACAAAATGTAAGAAATGCCAGTGATCAACTACAATTTTGGAAGGCCCAAGATCATGATGGATTGGTGGGTGAGCACTTTATTTATGCCCGTGACACCTTGTTCCCATTGCTAGCACACATCTTTAATAAAGCCATGTGTGAAGGTTTGCCTACTAGCTGGACTCAACATACCATTGTGCCAATCCTCAAGAGTGGAAACCCCATGATGCCAAGCAACTACAGGACAATCATGATTGGCCATTACTTGGCTAAACTATATGGCTCGATTCTAGAATCAGAATTGAGTATATGGGCAGAGCGGAATGGCTGCTGTTCAGTTGGACAAGCAGGTTTTGGGAAGCGGTTCACAACTTTGGATCACATATTCCCCCTCCGGGCCCTTATTGAGGAAGGCAGAGCCCATAATAAGAGGATTTATTGCTGTTTTGTGGATTTCCGATAAGCCTTTGACACTATCACGTGCTCGGCTTATGTAGCGGCTAGAAGCCCTTGAGGGTTCCTACAGATATGCAATGGGGAATCTATGCACTCTGTGAATCCGTTTCAGAAAAAGTGCGGTCTTCCAAGGGCTTGTAGGAGGTGGTGGCTAACACAATCGGTGTGAAGCAAGGATGCCCACTAACACCCACTCTTTTCGGTCTCTCCATAGATGAGGTATCACATTACATAGAGAGATTCAGGGGTTCGAGAGCATGTCTAGCAGGTATAGCTATACAAATATTACTATATGCTGATGATATTGTGCTGGTTTCTGACTCTCCGGAGGGACTACAAAGACATCTAAATGCCTTAAAACTATTTTGTATGGACAAAGGTTTGTCAATCAATATGGATAAAACTAAAGTGATGGTGTTTAACACCAGTCAAGCATGGGTAACAAGATCAGAACCAGAATTCTTGGGAGAGGAAAAGGTGGAATACACATGCTCCTCCACATACCTAGGAGTAACATTTATAGGGCCTAGGTTCTCCTTACAGGAGGCTTCTTGTGATCGATTTTCTCGTGGATACGCAACCCTTGATGCTCTTGAGACAATGTGCACATTTGCCGTTCCAAGAGCCATGAACTAAGATGTGGTTATTTGATACACTTGTCACACCAACTCTTCTCTATGGAGTAGAAACATGGGGACTGAGTATTAACAAGGAAAATCATTGGAAAGATTTAGAGAGACCTTTAGTGTCAATGATTGCTCACATGATAAGGAGCAAAGCGTCGGTGCTCTAGGATATAATCCGGGCAGAGATGGGAGTAGCACCTATAATAACCGAGGTGTTGTTCCGATCAGTGACATTTATCCAACATCTTTGGGAGCTCCCTAAACGAAGGTACCCAAGGTTGGCACTTATGTCATCAAAACAATTGGCTGAAAATGGAGACACTCATTGTTGGTATGCTGAAATGCAGCAATGGTTCGAGTCACATGGCATGAGTATAAATGCACTACCCCCGTTCCAATATAGCTTGGACTGTCCCCATCTAAATATGACCAAAGTGGAAAAGGATAGAGTGATCTGAACTGATATTATTAACTTGGAAAACAAGATAACATGGATTAGCCCCAAAATACCACTTCATACAAAGACGGCCCACTATAAGACGCAGTTCTTACATACATCGGAGGATGGATTCGTCATTAGGCCACCTTATGTGGACATACATCTATCCTATGCGTTGCATAGTGTGATAGGGCAGCTGAGAACTTCATCACATCAGCTACAGATTGAGGTGGGCAGATTACACGACTACCTCTAGAAGAGAGAATTTGCCAATTGTGTCATCAAGGAGTGGAATTTGAAGAACACTATGTTTGTCATTGTAGTGTCTTTTATGAAATTAGAGGGAGATACCATTGCCGCTTTAAACAAGGCTTTGGCCCACTACGCAAGGTAATGGAATATGAGGACCAACGATGCCTAGGACTTTTCTTGCTAGAGCTCCACAGACATTGCGAAAAGTTATTGAAGAATACAACCGCACAAGCTCATCCACAAAGAACAATCACAACTTTCTTTAGTCCCATCACTCCTACTGCTAGAAGTCAACCCCAGGATACACAAATGGGCTTCAGACCAGGACATAACAAAGGGGTTACAATTGATCGGGCAATGGCAATTTGCAGTGCAAGTAGGCCTCGGCCCCATGGTCCACGACCTCGACACCGTTGTCATCGATTGTTAAAAGCTATAATCTCCCGCCATCGTAGGTGCTTCCCTCGCTTCGGAGACATTTCCATTCTGGATAGACCTATGCTAGAGATCTTTCGAAGACAAAAGCTACAATATACCTAACTTGAGGATCTCACATGTGCCAAAAACCAGATTCCCTCATTTCTTTTCTTTTCATGTTATTAACTTTTATATTTACTGTGTAATATTTATTTTATTTTGATTTGTTCTCAAAGACGAGACAACACTTAAGATGCAATCTCTTATTTGGTCTTATAGGCCATTTTGGCCTCTTAAAAGACGTTAATTTTCTTTCTTTCTTTCTTTCTCCCTTTGTCTCTCACTTAGACACTCTCCCTCTCGGGTTGATCTAAACCCTAATCCTCGTGCTGCCCCTCACATGTATCGATATTGATGATGTCAATAAGGGAATAAAGAAGGTGGCGAGTAGGAAAGCAACAGATGCAACCTACGTCTCAAGTGAGTTTTTAAAATGGACAATGCTACATAGTCGTCATTGTATAATGACAATTATAGAGCAAGCTATAAAACAAGGATTTCCAAATGATTGGCTTATGAATTGAATTAAACCAATATTGAAAGCCGTAGATAAGAATCAAGTATCAAATTATCGTATAATAATGGTGAGCTCAACTATTGCTAAATTATATAGCACTATTATGGAGCAAAAGATAAGCACATGGGCTAAAAGTACAAGCAAAAGAGCACTTGGGCAAGCAGGATTTAGACCAAAACACTCCACTGTGGATCATTTGGTCACATTGACAGTAATCATGGAAGAGAGTCAACTACAAGGAAAAACACCTTATTGTTGTTTTGTTGATTTTAAGAAAGTTTTTGATACGGTACCAGGAAGTGAGCTTTGGAATAGAATGGTAGAGATTGACATGCCATTAGAGTATCGAGTTGTTGTTGCACGGCTATATGAACAAGTTAAATGCCAATTAAAAATGGATAGTGGATTCTCAAAGTACTTTTTAAGTAACATGGGGGTCAAGCAAGGATGTCCACTATCACCGACACTCTTTGGCTTATGTATTGATAAATTAGAAGAAGTGATGAATAAGGTTGCAAGAGAAGAAGGATTCAATGCCCCCAAATTGATGCAACATGTTATCTTATTGCTTCTATATGCAGATGATGTGGTACTCTTCTCATATGATGTTGATAGTATGCAAAATTTACTTGGGGTATTAGAAGAATTTTGACATAGTAGTGGACTAGGAGTTAATGTGGAGAAAACAAAAATGATGGTAGTGCAAACCATCCAAATTGCTTTATGGAGTAGAAGTATGGGGTGGCACCATCTCTCTTAATGCATGGAATGAGATTGAGAAAATTCAAAAGATGTTTTTAAGGAGGCCCATAGAACTATTGGCACTCCAAAAAGTATATAAATACATTACAAAAGTCAAGAATATGCCGAATCATCGATTACCACATCTTGCTTGGAATGTTGGATGTAAGCTACAAAAGAATCATAAAAGTAAGATTCTCTCATCCGGTTGGGTTGTTGACATAAGGAAATGGTTTAGAAGATGGGGTTTGGATGATCTTTTAGAACTTTCGAGCAATGCAATGCACTATGTAATGATTGAGGAAAGGTTGGTGGAATCATTAAGGATGAAGTGGGAAGATGTTAAGAGGACAAAGCTAGAATACTACATTGCAAATGTCAACCCTCAATGTTGGTCTCAATATAAAGCAAGAATGCCTATTGATCGTATCCAACCTTATCTCATTACCAATATGAGTAGTAATGCTCGTAGAGCCCTTACACTACTTCGCACTTGATCTCACAAGTTGAAGACATGCAAAGTATGCAATGAAGGCATGGTAGAGGATGAAGGTCACTTGCTCTTCACATGCTTGACATATAGTGCAATTCGTTCAAGATATGCTGACATACTAAGAGGGAGTGCTAACTTAAGTGCCATACTTAAGATACCACCGAGAAGGTTGAGGCTCAGATATTAATAAAGCCTTTAAGATTCCACAATATTAGTGACGATATTCATACCTTCACAAAATCGTTGAGCTGCGTACATCATCAGACATGAAACCAAAACCTCAGATGCATTTAATATGTTTTCTCCCAAAAAATAAGTTTTCTATTCAGGTCATATATATTTCAGTGTTTCAAATTCATATTCAAACTTAACAGTGAACCCTAAACTATAAACTCATTTTTTCTTGATCATGTATGACCATAATATGAGACCCTAAACTCATTCCTGTTCAATTCCAAGTTGGATTGGGATACTAAACTAATAGAAAAAATTAGCACAGGATTCTGCCGGTTACCCTGGGGGTTGACATGAATGGGGAGCCCTAGTGTGATCACACTATTCTTGTACCCTATTGTTTAATTATTTATAATTGGTTTGAGTGATATAGAAATACAATACCTTATATTTAATTCCAAATTTACAATGTACTGTCTTCAGTTTTTGTGGAAGCAACTTTCTTGCTTGAAACTGCCATGGAACATGTTTCAACCTTACTTGGCTTGCATCCCGAAGTGGTCCGTGAAGTTAATATGTACAGCGATGGGGATTATACTATAGCTAGCCAACATTTTATTTCCTGCAATGCAAGGTCAATTTTCAAGTCACTACAAGTAAGAATTTGCTGTTATTTCTTAAAATATATGCTAGAATTTCTAAATTTATGAGCTATTAATATGATTTAGATACTCATTTTTGCTAACTAATTGAACCTACTACTTTTTTTACTCTTCTGCCATAAATGGTGATGTGGCTGATTTTAACATTTGTTTCTTAAGCCAATGTTTTTTTCACTTAAATAATTATATAGTACTAGAATAAAAAGATGCATATTTATATTGCAAGAATAAAGTGATGTTCTTCTTAATTTTGTGGAGGTCAGCTGCATTATGTTTGTTTCCACTTTGTGTGCATGGTGGGACAGGCATCAAGTGACTATGAGAAACGACTTTAAAAGATAGAGGAATTCAACCTGAACAACCAATGGGTGAAGCGAGGTTTATCGATGGTTCCTGTGAAATTCCCTGCACAATGGGAGGGATTCCAAGTGCTCTGTTTAGTCAACATCCATACTGATGGAAGTATTGGTATATATCATTCTGGATGTGAAATTGGACAGGGATTAGATGTGAAGGTCGCTCAGGTATTCTTTATAGCATATTTTTTCTGTTCGTATTATATTTGCCAGTTCACTTTTACTTCCTCTTTGTGAGATTCTCTAGGTAGCTGCAATGACATTGGGTTTGGTTGCTGGATTGGGAATAAAGTTTGACAGCATTTATGTTCACACAACAACATCAATCGTTGCAAACAATGGAGCTGAGACTGGAGGCTCTGTGACTTCAGATCTCTGTGGAAAGGCTGTGAAAGTACGTACATAAGATGCCATGAATTATATGTCATGTTGAATGATTTGTGCAACTCTGGATATGTGTTTTCCGTACAACTGAAGTGAAACATTTCGCCTCCATTGTAACCATGAACCACATCATAAAAAATATTATGAAAGTTTAAATGCCTCAAAGGGATAAGCTATCCACGTGAAAGATACACTCAAGGAATGTTTCTGTATAGCAACACTAAGTAGAAGACTTGAATTTATTGAAACCAGATGTATATGTTGGGAAAACCGGTCCCTCCGGTTGGGAAGAGCACGAGGTGAACTAGTTTACCTGGACTCAGCCGAGGCCGAAAAATCGACTAACCAAAAATCGGATAATAATCGATTTCGGCTAATAGCCAAATCGGTCGAATCCGGCTAGGCTATATTTGTAAATAGCCTAGATGTGCCCATTAAGGCTATATTTGTAAATAGTCTGTTAAGTATATGAGTAGTTAGAAAGTGTGAGAATCATCATTATTCTTGTTGAACAAGTTGTAGTTGGTTGTTGCCACTGTAACTAGAGTGTGAGAGAGTAAGCAAGGGTGTGTGTATCTTTGTAACCGTCTGTGATGAAGAAGAGCTTCAAGGTCGTTGCCTTGAAGCTTCTTGTTGTACTCCTCCCATCATAGTGATTCTGTTCGGAGTTTGTGGACTCCCCGTGGTTTTTCCCTTTTCAGGTTTTCCATGTTAAATCGGGTGTCTCTGTATTTTGTGTCTTTTGTCTTGTCTGTTTTTGTCATTCTCGATCTTTGCACCCGCATAAGTATACGTGCTAACCGGTTGTGCCGGAGTCGATTCTCTACAGTATCTTAGCCTAAACATGTGTCACCAAGTGACTACCACAAAATGTGTATATTACTCGTCCATACGTGCATTGCTAATGCATGTTACATAATCCTAGTATTGAAAGAAAACATTTCAGCTACGAGGACTCTAGACCTTGTGGTTATTGTTTGGATAATTATAGAGATGCTGCTGCTAAGATTAGCAAAACTTGCTTTGTGCAATTTCTTATTCAACTATTTGCTGATGGAGTTTTACAACAATATCAGGAGCTATTATGAAAACAGGAACTAAGAATAGTCATCATTGTGTCCATTTATTTACCCCCAGTTTTCTGACAATTTAGATGATGTTCAGTGGTGTAGCTTTGATCCTGTTGCCATGACGCTCTTACAATTGCATAAAATTTTTGTTTAACAGTTGTATTTAACAGTGGAGTAACATCTACTTTTGCTCGAGTATTCTCGTTTACTAATATGTTATATATTGGAATCCAGCAGCTATTATAAATCCTTTTTGCTAGTATTTTCATAATTCCTCTGCAAGTTAGGCTGAGTATATCTTTGTCTTCCATGTTATGTTGATCACTTTCATGACAGGCAGCATGTATGGAGATTGTTGAACGCTTGAAAACATTGAGTAAAGTGTTGACAGTCTCTGATGAAAAACCAGATTGGCAAGAATTAATATCTTCTGCTTTAGATGCTGGCATTGATCTTCAGGCACGAGGTCGTGTATATCCAGACTCTGGTCCTAATGGACCCTTCCAGTGAGTGATATATGGAACTATTAGGATATATATGCAACTATTGGGATAAATATGTTGGTATTCTTATTATTATTGTTATAATAATAACAATACCAACTATTATTATTATTTTCACATGTTGCGAGAGCATTTAAATCCTTTCACTCTCACGTAATATCTAAAGTCCTTGATAGTGCTGTCAATAGACACTTTCATACAATTTAAACATGAGGCTTCTGCAGGTATTTGTCATTCGGAGCAGGTTTAACAGAAGTTGAAGTTGACCTATTGACAGGTTCAAGTTTTATTAATCATTCTTTAGAGTATCTACACTAATGGTTTGGATTTACAAGTTGTATTTCTTTTTTATGCTCATGATTTTACTTACAGTTGAGACACGTATTCTTAGGGCTGATCTTCTGTTAGATTGTGGAAAGAGCCTCAATCCCGCTGTTGACATCGGTCAGGTATTGTTGCTATAATCAAGTCCTTGCCTCTATGGTTAAATTAGGTCTATATTTAATCTTAGTAAATGCTAGAATCTCTTATTTGTACAGTTTATGATTAAATTAGATGCATATTTGATGCCTAAGAAATATTCAGACTCCACTTATTAAGGTGAGGTGCAATACTCAAACACCAAACATGGTCTAGAATGATGATTTCCCACTTCGTATCAATGTACATCCTCCATCCACTGGAAATACATTCTATCAATTAAACTGGCTTACAGCTTTCAAGGGAACATATATATCTTAGAAATGACACCCATGCGGCGCTACTTTGGAAGTGTCTATGTGATTATGTATATTCTTTTCCATCCAGTAATCACACACATTTCTAATTAACCTCTTAAAGGCCTTCTCAATGGAAATATATTGTGTACATCTCTCAGTTATTGTATACAATATTATATCATGTCTCTATGCGGGATTGTTGTGTATGTAATCAGCCATCAGTCTTGTTTGTATAGGCATGCTTTCTTTTGCATTTAGTTAGAATGTACTTGTCATTTGGTTTTGCATTGAGTTTATACAGATACAGGGAGCGTATGTTCAAGGTCTGGGATATCATCTCTGTGAAGAATACAATTATGACACAGCGACCGGAAAGGTAATCATGTATTATATCAGTGACATTTAGACTTCATGCGAGGATGTTCCACTTTGTCTACTGCAGTTTCTGGCTCGATGGTCCATTGGACAAGTATCATGGTATATATGTCTTGTGCTTAATTTGTTTATGCAGCTGTTGTCTGATGGAACATGGACGTATAAACCTCCAACCGCAAAAGATATACCAATTATCTTCAATGCATCTCTTGTTCTGAATAGTACAAATGAGGAAGGGTTTTTACGCTCCAAGGTTGGTTAGTCTTCATGCATTGAAATATACTCATACCAATCAGAGCATAGGGTGGCTCTTATATAGATATACCAGTAATGGACAGGCATTATATTAAGCTGTAAGCAATTAATCTAGTGCATGTAATATATATATATATATATGTTGCATCTGTTTAGATTTTAGGGTGTCTCTATTTTTGCATTATTGAAAGAGCCAATTGTGTTCACTGATCAATTGGCTGTTATTGATTCAGTTTTCAGGTGAACCACCATACGGCATGTCCTGCGGGTAATTTGAATTTTCTCCTCCTGCATACTAGTTATGCACTTCATGCTTGTAATACTAATTGAACTTTCTTCTCATGCACCCTTTCGGTATGCACTTCATGCCTGTAAAACTGTATCAAGGATCATTTACCAATTGCTGTGAAGCCAGGGCTGTTATTGTATGTGTAAGGAGCTGAGTTGTTTTCTTTTCAGTGTTGTATTTGCGCTGAAGAGAGCCATTGCATCTGCAAGAAAAGAGCAAGGGATAAGCGAGTGGTGCCAACTGAACTCTCCAGCCACCGTCGAAAAAGTTGTGGTGGCAACAGGGTTCCCATATTCTATGCTTAACTTCAATGAAATTTCTGGATGTAAACTATCTAAAGCCCCAGTATAAGGAACCGAAGCTCATGATCGTTGTGTGCTGGTACTTTTCAAAGGGGAAGTTGGGGCCTATTCATAGCTAGGAGCATAGATTGACACATACGTGATATTCACCGTGCGTGATATTCGTAATATTCGAGAATAAGAAATGGCCCCAAGAATAATATAAAACCATTCATTTTGCAAAATAAATTTACTCATAGGATGTCGGGGGAGGTTTCTTTGTTGTTTGCTTGCTTGCTTGTAAGTTCAAAAATATAAAACGAATACTTTTACATCTATTTGTATTTGTATTCGTATTTGTATTTGTATGCATTCGTGGGGGAGGCCCTATAAATGCGAATATGCCAATCTATGCCTAGGAGATGTCATTTGTTGGCATAGTAGTGTCTAATTATTGATATGGATTACTATGGGAGTATGGGATATGAGGTGGTTTGATGGCATGCCAACATGTGATTGGTTTTTTTCTTTTATAAAGGTGCTATTCAATTGGGTTTTTTACTAACCGTATGTCAAAATAAAAAGTGAGAAATTAATGAGCCTTTATTTTATTTTATTTATTTATTAACAATAAAATGAATACTTATAACTTATAAGTTATACATTTATTATAAAAATTCAGTAGTCTCAAATCCCCAAGTCCGTCTTTTATTATCCCTATTTATTGTCAAGTTCCTTTTATTTTATCCTAGGAAATTAAAAAAGATAGTTTTTTTATTTTGTTTTAGTTAAACGAATACTTGACCACCCATTCATATTCGTATTCATTTGCATTCGAATGGGAACCCCAACGAATGTGAATATGCCAATCTATGCTCATAACCATGGCGAGGTTGGATTTCAATTGGATGAAGACAATGCATTGGTCACAAGTGATGATGAGGATGAGACCTCAAAAAGCGTATCTAGTTCACCAAATGGGTCAAAAGATGATGGCATAGACTTGGAAAGTCGCCATATATTGATGTGATATAGCACCTAACTCCCAATACTTTTGTACAATAGAATTTATGCAATGCTGTTGCATCAAAAAACGTCTCCCATATGCCACGGAATATTTGAAAAGGGGAAGAATCCTACTCTCTTGTTCATTTGTCGAGGAACAGCCAACCAATCGCCATGCATAATCAGCCAAGTGAAAGTCCTCACTAGCGAGGATCAAGCAATATTTATCGCCATTTGTTACTTTCCCCCGAAAGGATTCTATTATAATATGGCTAGAGAAGCGAGTTTAGTTGATGAAGGAGCGCCACATGGGCTTTCTCCATACAAACCTTTATCGGATGACATAATCCAATCTTCTTCTCAAGGGGAAGTTTTCCTTGTAGGAGATTTCAATGTGAGAACCCAATCCCAACAATGCACAAATTTCAGATTGATAAAAACCTAGAAATGGTGAATGTCGACCCTTTAGCCATAGGCATCACACGTAGATCAAAAGACCAAGGTGCAGATGCCACAAGCTTTGGCCATCACCTACTCAAACTTGGAAGTCGACACCAAATGATCATGTATATAATGGTTTAGTCAAGTGGTCGGGCTCGGAAGAGCTTACATGTTTCTCACATGGAGAAGGGGAAAGCATTGTTGATTACCTAATATGACGCCCTGAAGCTATCCACATGATTAACCCCTTCCGGGTGGCCCCATGCCCTATTGGTGCAAGCCATAGCCTCCTATACTTTGAGCTAAAATGCGACATCTCCAACGCCACCAACTCTAGTCAACCAAACCATCACACCACAATACATTTCACACATGAGCTCTCTGACATCTACTCATGACATGTTCAAGCCCATCGCTCCTCTCTTTGTTCTTCCCTGCGTTTAGAGAACCTTACTACATAACTCACACACATCCTTCACTCTACAGCAATCAGTAGTTTCCCATACAGGAAACACTCCAATCAAAGTATAATAGGGTCTATGCCACAAAATAGATGGTATGATGAGGATTGTATAGACTTGTATAGACAACTTAAGGTATCGCGACTTACGGGTACTATTTCCTCAGTACAGGCTCACAAAAAGATGCACAAGATGACACATTGTAAAAGAAGACCATGGGAAGCATCTCAATATTGGGAACTCTACCACATGCTCATTAGTAGGGATTGTGCCCTTGCATGGAAGAAACTACGAGAACCAAGACCACAAACACCCATCGAGGATCCCAACACTTGGCACACATATATAGAGAGAATCTACCATGTCCCGAACCAACCACCATTCCCATGCCTTCCACACCTTGACCTACCATGCGGACACTTTTCACGACCTCTAGGGTCACGAAGGTCATAAAGAAATTACAATATAGGAAGTCCATGAACCACACAGGGTTGTGAGCCGAACACATCATATACGGTTGAGAGTGCCTAGATCCTTTTCTCACTCTAATCTTCAATTGTTCCCTCACCGAGGGTTTTCCACCATAGTGAACCATGAACACAATGGCCTCTATACATAAAGGAGGGGACCCCATGGTCCCAAATACATATAGGACCATTATGATAGGTCATATGCTCGCTAAATTATATGGTGTTGTAATGGAAGCAGAGTTTAGCGATTATATGGAAACCTTAAGTCTCTGAGCATCCGAGCAGGGTGGCTTTAGACTAATAATCGGCAACAATTCAGTTTGGTTCCAGAGGGTAAAAAATGAACTGGTTTGAAACAGAACCATTCAAAAATTTTGAAATCTTAACCGAACTAAACTGAACCACAAAACCGTTAAACCGAACCATTAAAAAAAATTCAAACCATAAAGCCATTAAACCGGTAAAACTGCAATTTCGTGGTTCGGTTTCGATTTTTAGCTTAGGTCCAATTTTAACATTTTTAAAATTTAAAATATTTCATTATTTAAATTCTCAAAATTTTAAAGATTTTCTTGAAATGTGAGAATAAGGCATGAAAATGAAAAGATTTTTTAAAAACAATTTTTGAATTATTTTTTAAAATTTTGTTAATTTTTTTTAAAATTAATTAAAAACCCGTTTAACCGTTTAAATCATAGTTTCTAATTGTTGAAACTGAATCGAACCATTTAAATCATAGTTTCTAATTGTTGAAACTGAATCGAACCGTTTAAACCGTTAAGACGCAGTTTCGTGGTTCGGTTCCATTGTCGATTGTTACTTGAGAAGATTCTTCTCCACTATTGACCATATCTTCACACTTAGATGCTTAATTGACCAGACGAAGGTTTGCAAGTAGAAACTATATTGTTGTTTAGTGGACTTCCGCAAAGCCTTTGACATAGTCCCAAGAGAGCGGTTGTTTGATAGGATTAAAAGTGGAGATGCCATTTAACATTATTTGGGCCATCTATGCTTTATATGAGCAAGTCTCTAGGTGCGTAAGATGCCCAGGTGGCCTATCTGATTGCTTCACTAGCACCATTGGTGTAAAACAAAGCTTCCCCCTATCACCGACTCTTTTTGGGATCTACATTGATGATATCACTAATTTTATTGCTCGTAAGGGAGGCAACTAAGTAGTTATTGGGGGTACGCAAGTTAGTCTCTGACTCTATGCAAACGACATAGTCTTGCTCTCAGAGTCTGAACACGACATACAAAAGCACCTTAATGCCTTAGATGCCTTTTGCACATAAAAAGGATTGGTAATGAATCTAGGGAAAACTAAAGTCCTTATCTTTCACACATATGCTCGAGTTAGGACTAAATGTCACCAAACCCTCTCTCATAGACCAGCTGAGGTAGTTGGATCATATGTATATCTTGGAGTCACTTTTAGTGCTTGTTCGAGTAAAATTTCGATGACCATGCAACCAAAGATAGACTAACGAGAGGATATGCATCCCTCTCACTCTTAGAGAGAAGATGCCACCAAGCATACTTTCAAGAGCCACAAACCTAAGGGGTGGCTCTCCCACTCATTAGTGACCCCTTCCCTCATGTATGCATCAGTAGTTTGGCCTCCAGGGCTACCATCTTTCATGTGGACGCAATTAGAGAGACCATTGGTGATATTGTTATCAAGTCAACTCCGAAGTAAATCGACAATAGCACATGACATTATTAGAGCAGAGTTCACTTTGCCCCCGATGTTAGTAGAAGCTCTTTTCCAACTTGTAGTTTTTATTCATAGGATACATAGCCAACCACAAGATAGGATTTCTCGTCAAGCTTTTGAGGCATCTTGATCCCTCTATGAGTGCAGAGATACTAGCTCTTGGTATAGCATTGTAGTGAGTTGGCTACTTGCAAACGGCCTAAACATTAATAACCTACCTCCCCTTAAGTAAAACCATGAGATTGATAAAACTTAAATCTCTCATGAGGACTGCAATAAAGTAATATGCCAAGGAATATGGCAAATTTACACTCGATATAAATGGATCACCCCACGAGAGCTACTCCCATCGAAAACGTTGTGCTATAAGGAACACTTCATGCACTTCTCTAAGTTAGGTTTTATTACATGACCAAAATATCTAGATACATTCTTACCAAATGCATTAAGGGTTTCCATTGGATAACTTAGGATATCATCTCACCAACTTGAGATTGAGAATGGTGTTGACTAGACAAGCTCAACCAGTTCCGGATCGGCTGAATAAGCCAACGCCATATCGGTATTCGGAACGGAGAACTAGATCGGTGTCCGGATGGTATCCAGAACCATGAGCCAGATCGGATAGTAATCGGTAGGCCGTTAGAGGCCTACGAATCTAGCCTAGTACGTAGGCATATTTTTGGGAGTCTGTGTCAGTCGCTCATATGAGCATTGAAGTACTTATTAGTACTTCTGTCAATCCTCTTTAAGGACTTGTATAAAAGTGCTCACTGAGCACATTGTATCTACAGAGCGTTATTATTTTGAATAGACTTTATGCTTTTTACTCTCTCTGGCTCTCCTGTGTATTCTCTGTTCTTAAGCTTCCATTAAACCTTCTTTCTCTGTTTTATTGTTGTAACCTGGCTGAGCCGGTTTGTTTGCAAGCTTCCGCACGCTATTCTTCACATGGTATCAAAGCGTGAGGGTTGAGATCCTCTGCTCCCAACAACTGCTCAAAATAGACAAAGCCTAACTTCTGGAAAAGGACAAACCGAAGAGAAAAGAAATGAACAGAACCAAGGTGAGCTCGCTTCCTACAGAAAAACTCAACCGGAGCAACTATGTGTCCCAGTCGTATAAAATGCACTAGTACTTGTTGGGGCATGGATATTGGAGCTATGTGGAAGGAGCAAATGAAGGCGTGCTGGATTCAACACACAAGGACTTCCCAGTATGGGAGCAAGGAGCAAGCAGGGTGTTCTACTGCCTCGCGTCCTGTGTGCACGACCAAATTCTTGGCTACATCAGAGATGCAAAATCACCAAAGGAGGCTTGGGAAAATCTCCGGAAGATTTTCGCCGCAAGTACCACGACTCAGAAGTTGCAACACCGGCAAGAGCTCAATAGTATCTGCCACTGGGACATGCCGGTTACTAACTACACCACCAAGATCACAGAGATCTGTGACGTACTCGGTTCCATCAACGTGATGGTGGACGAGGAAGAGATAGTCTAGATCTATCTCGGTAGTCTAACACATCGGTATGGGCCAATCCAGACGACAATTTGCACCCGGGAGAAGCCATCTTCCTTCTTCAACCTGCAGTCGATGCTCATGGTCAAAGAAAACCACGCAAGTGGGTCAAGGACCACTCAATCGGATAGCCGGATGTTGTACATGGAGGCGGATCAGCCCCGTGGGCGTGGAGGACGTGGTGAGTCGGCACGCAATAGCGGCGACCGGCAAGAGCAAAACCGGAGGCACAGAGAGAGTCCTTACAACAGTTCTAGACCCTCCACAAGCAAGGGGAGTCGAGGCAACGCCGGAAACCGGCAATCCAAGTCTGACTCGAAATGCTGGTACTGTGGCTGGAAGCGCCACACAAAGAGCGAGTATTAGAAGAAGCGCACGGTTCGGATAAATTTGGATCCAGCAAGACTAAACAAGGGAACCGACAAAGCTCGCACTACATTGAAGGATCGGAAGGATCCGGGACCAGAAAGACTGGTAAAGGGCCAACCTTTGTGATGAAGCACAAGGAAAACTCGATGAAGAAGACCACTTCCGGATCGGAGGAAGTGTGGTACATTGACTCCGGAGCATTTAACCACATGACGAGCCACGAAGAGTGGTTCTCGTTTCTGGAAAAGCCGGAGCAACCGGGAGTTGTCGAAACCGGAGACGACACTCCTCACCTGATTCTGCATGTCAAAGAAGTCCCTTTAAGCCGTGTCGGATAGAAGGGGAAGTTGATGAACGTACTACATGTTCCGACAATCACAAAGAACCTGGTGTCCGTCGGGCAAATCGTCAATTAGGGGATGCAGGTGCGATTTACACACCTCAGGTGCTTCATTGAAGAATGTTGAGAAGCAAGCTCAACAAAGTTATGTGATGCTTATTCAGAAATAAGCTATAGTAGCTATTAGCTAATTAGCTACTAGTGGACATAAAGGTGAAACAACTATTTAGCTATGCACAGTTATTTAGCTATTGACATCTATTTAGCTATAGACAACTAATTAGCTACTGGCAGCTAATTAGCTGCATATATAAGTCACTGAAAACGATTACTTGCGGAAGCGTTAGAAAATAGAGAACGTAGGGAATATACAGAGTACACGGGAGACATATAGAGAGCAAAACGTAAAAACTATGTTCAAAAACGATATATTCACTCTCCGTGTCTTACAACTGTGCTCAGTAGCACTATTTATACAAGTCCTCGTGGGACTGACAAAAGTACCGCGTACTTCAATGCTCACACGAGCATCTGACACTCACTACGAGACAATAACTGCCTAGTAGTCTAAACTAATACTAGGCCTCCGGTTACCGTCTGGATCCAGCTAACCGGCTCCCCAGCTCACCGGCTCTGTTGCTCACCGGGTTACCGATTCGTCTCGCTTGCCGGCTCAGGCTTACCTAGCCGATCTGGCTCTAGTTGAGCTTGCCGCTCAACACTCCCCCTCAAGCTCAACTTGAGGTTGGATCCTAGTGTCAACCTCTGTGGCAGTCGGTTCTTCCAACCGACTTCTCCTGGCATCGTTGTGCCTTGCTCGCGCTCCTCGTCCGGTCCGGTTCTATTTACCGCGACCCCTCTTGTTCTGCGCACCTCGATCTCCTCGATCAGTATGTCTGCTCATAGGTCCCTCTCAGCTCCTTCGCTGCTATGACTCCGGTGCTTATCGATCCGTCGGTTCCTCTGCGATGGCATTGACTTTCGCTGCGTCCGTGTCTGCTTGGCCTCCAGTTGATTCGGTTCATCCGGATCCGTCTGTTGGTCCGAATCGACTGTCTCCGATTCGTTCCAGCTCTTATCCGAATCGGTTGCTCCCAATTCTTCTTCTGGTTCCAAGCCCTTCACAACATTCGACCATGTCCGGGTCTTGGCCTTCTTCCTTCGGTTGGCTCTGTCTTTCTTGACTCTGCCGCCTTCTGTTCTTCCCTCACCGGCGCAATCGGCAGTCTCTTTGCCTTTGCCCATTCCAGTGTCTTTGCCCGTTCTCCCCCTCAAGTGTGGCACGTCGAGATGTTGAACACCAAGCATTTCGGTGAAGTGCTCCAACTTGTCTGATCTTAGTGGTTTGGTGAAGATGTCAACAACTTGTCGATCTGTGTGAACATACCGAAGTTCAACCTCACCGCTCAGGACACTCTCACGCACGAAGTGATAGTGCACTTCTATGTGTTTTGTGCGAGCATGGAATACAGGGTTCTTGGCGAGTTGCATGCTTCTTATGTTGTCGTAGTAGACCAGAATCGGGGTTGGTACCTCGATCCGTAGGTCTTGCAACAATCGCCGAAGCCAAATGGCTTCACAGGTGGCAATGGTAGCACCACGATACTCAGCCTCAGTGCTCGATAGAGCAACTGTTGGCTACTTTTTGCTGCTCCATGCAATAGCCGCGCTACCTAGGGAGAACATGTAACCGGAGTTTGATCGACGATCTGATGCATCATCAGCCCAGTCGGCATCTGTGTAACCGACGAGCTCTTCGGGTATCCCGCGCCGGTATAACAGTCCCCGGTCCTTCGTGTCGCTTACATATCGCAGTATCTGTTGCGCGCACTGAAGGTGCTCCACGGTCGGCTTCTGCATGAACTGACTTATCATTCCGACCGGATAGTTGACATCGGGTCGCGTGATAGTCAAGTAAATAAGGCCTCTGACAATTTGTCGGAACCGTTGCTTGCTGCAGGCCGGTCCGGATTTGGGACGAAACTTCTGGTTCCGGTCCAAGGGTGTGGAGACAGGTCAGCATTCTGTCATGCTGAGCTTGTACAACATATTGAAGATGTAATGTCGTTGTGAGAGTAATATGCCGTCGGGGGTTCTGATCACCTCGATCCCAAGAAAATAATGAAGGTCCCCCAGATTCTTCATCTCAAATCCGTCCGACAACTAGGACTTGACGCGGTTGACTTCTAGAAGACCCGGTCCGGTAATGACTAAATCATCAACATACAGCATGATACATACCGGACCGGCTGAGCCTTGCCGGATGAACAACGAAGAGTTGGACTTGGAGGCCGCAAACCCCATCTTACGCAACCGGTGCATGATCTTCGCATTCCAAGCTCGAGGGGCTTGCTTTAGGCCGTACAACGACTTCTTGAGCCGACATACCACCGACTTGTTCACCTCCGATTGAAAATCGAGAGGCTGAGTCATAAAGACTTCTTCTTCAAGATCACCTTGAAGAAATGCATTCTTCACATCCATCTGATGAAGATGTCACCCCCTTGCCGCAACAACCGCCAGCACCACTCGAACCGTCGTCATCTTCGCTATAGGAGCAAAGGTCTCGTCGTAGTTGATTCCGTGGGTTTGCGTGTATCCCTTCGCCACTAACTGGGCTTTATACCGTGTTGAGAGACAAGCTCAACATCGGCCAGATCGGCTGAAGAAGCCGAGGACCGGATCGGTTGGGACCGATCGATTAGGCCGAGTGCGTAAACCGAGAGGCCGTTAGGAAAGATATTCCGTGAGGAATATATTTGGGAGTTAGTGTAGGAGCTCTTAATGAGCATTGAAGTACGGTCAGTACTTCGGTCAGTCCTTCGAGGACTTGTATAAAAGTGTTCATGGAACACACATATGTATAGAGTAGTGAATCAAGATCTTTTGTTGTTGAATATAGTTCTTCTTTCTCTCTTTGTCTCTCCCGAGTATACTGCGTAAGCTCAAGCTCTCCATTAAACCTGCGTTTTCTGTCTTCTGTTCGGTCTTCATACTTTCTTCCGCACGCTACTTTCTACATGGTATCAGAGCGTGAGGGTTGAGAACCTCTCTGCAGCCGACACAGTGACGAAGAAGAACAAGAAGAACGATGGATAGAGGCATGGCGAGCTCGCTTCCAACAGAGAAGCTCGACAGAACGAACTACACATCTTGGTCCTACAAGATGCACCAATACCTGCTCGGGCATGGCTACTGGAGTTATGTCGAAGGAGCTAATGACGCGGCACCCGAATCGACACACTGAGACTTCCCGTCGTGGGAGCAATCGGCGAGCAGGGTATTATACTGCTTCGCGTCATGTGTGGGCGAACAGCTATTGAGCTATGTCCGGGATGCAAAGACGCCGAAGGATGCGTGGGAAAATCTGAAGAAGATTTTCACCGTGAGCACCACAGCCAGGAAGCTTCAGCTCCGACAGGAGTTGAGCAACCTACGACAACGCGACTTGTCGGTGGCGGACTATACCTCGAAGATCAAGGATATCTGCGACTCCCTCGCCTCCATAGAGGTGAACATCGAGGAGAGCGAGATGGTCCAGATCTGTCTCGGAGGTTTGGCGTCAAAGTTTGGAGTGTTCCGAACGGCTGTGTGTACCTGGGAGAATACGCCGTCCTTTTTTGACTTACAGTCAATGCTCCTGGTAGAGGAGAACCACGTGGGTGCGTCGATGAGCATGCACACCGACATCAAGATGTTGTACACTGAGGGAGAAAGGCCCCGTGGTCATGGCGGACGAGGCGAGTTGGTACGCAATGGAAGCGGCCGACGAGATCAAGGAAGAAGGCCGTGTGATTGCGCAAGGGCGCAGAGACGGGAGGATGTTCATCCTCGACTCCACTGATGGCGGCACCGCAATGTTCGCGAAGGGAAGAAAAACCGAGTCGGACATCGACTTGTGGCACAAGCGGATAGGCCACGTCAACTACAGCGGCTTCAAGATCTGCAATCGAAACAGGTAGTGTTCGGATTGCCCAAATTTAGTGACCGAAAGGCACAAATTTGTGAAGCCTGCCAGCTCGGGAAACAACACCGACTTCCTTTCCCCAACGAGCGAAACCGGAGTCGGAACAAGCTCGACCTTATACACTCGGATGTATGGGGGCCGGCACAAAACGTTAGTCTTGGCGGGAGCCTCAAAGGGTTCGTGGAAACGGAAACGGGACGAAAGATCAAGTGCTTGCGGTCGGATGGCGGAAAAGAGTACTTTTCCGGTCAATTCAACGGTTATCTACAACAAATGGGAATTCGGCGCGAATTCAGTTGTAGATACACGCCGGAGCAGAACGGTGTGGCCGAGAGGAAGAATCGGTCAGTTGTGGAAGCGGCACGGGCAATGTTGGAGGAGAAGAGCTTGCCCAAGTTCTACTAGGCCGAGGCGGTAAGGACCGCGGTATACATCCAGAACCGGATCGGAGACAAAGTGTCGGCGCACGAGCTATATTTCGGAACGAAGCCGAACTTGCGACACTTGAGGGTGTTCGGTAGCATTGCGTATGTGCATGTACCAAAGGAGAAAAGGAGGAAGCTGGACGCAAAGGCTGAGAAATGCATCTTGGTCAGTTACTCGGACGAGCAGAAGGGTTATAAGTGCTATAACCCTCGCACCAAACAAGCGCGTGTTAGCCGCGACGTTGTGGTTGACGAGTCCGCGTCCTGGTACCAGCCCCCGACTCCGAACCCCGACTCCAATCCAAGTTCTAACGATGAGGTCAGCGAGGCCGAGATGCCTCCGGGTGAGCCCAAAATCGAGACCCGCGAAGAGAGTCCGATTTCACTCCATTTAAGTGGACCGATTGGACGACTGAGTCGGTACGACCAGTCCGATGAAGAGCCGGCGAGTAGTGGAGACTCGGCCGTGCATTCCCCGTGTAGGAAGCCAAGGAGACGGCTTACGCGCAAAGAGAAAGGGAAGAAGAAGGTGTCGGATTCCGGCACGGATAGGAACGAGTCAGACCAACGCGAGTCCGACTCTGAGGGAACCGGTGACGGGTCTTTAAAGGTGAAGACCGAGTCGACCGAGAAGGCCTCGACATCGGCTAATGTGAGATTACGCCGGTCTACCCGCCAGAAGAATCCTGTTTTGCAGTTCGGATACAACGAGTACATGGCGCATCATTATGCGTACATGACCCGTGTAGCGGAAGTGCATGAGACGGAGAGCTACATAGAAGCGGCTAAAGACGCGAATTGGCGTGCCGCGATGGAGGAAGAGATGCACGCATTGGCGGAGAACGAGACCTAGGACCTGGTTGACGCACCAAGAGGGGTAAAACCGATCGGGTGTAGGTGGGTGTACAAGGTCAAGTATAACACCGATGGCTCGGTCAACCGGTACAAGGCTCGGCTAGTGGCAAAGGGCTATGTGCAGAAACACAGGATCGACTACGATGAAACGTTTGCGCCAGTCGCGAAAATGACGACCGTCCGTGTTTTGCTCGCAGTAGCCGTGGCCAAGGGGTGGCACCTACATCAGATGGATGTAAAGAATGCGTTCCTGCAAGGTGACCTTGAGGAACAGGTGTACATGGTACAACCTCCCGAATTTCACTATGGAACGAACTCCTCGGCAGTATGCCGACTGAAGAAGTCCCTTTACGGACTGAAGCAAGCCTCGCGTGCCTGGAACGCGAAGATCATGCAACAACTGTGTCGGATGGGCTTCGTCACGTCAAAATCGGACTCTTCCTTGTTCATCCGGAAAGGTCGACTCGGACCGGTTAGTATTTTACTATATGTTGATGACTTGGTCATCACCGGCATCGACCTACGTGAAATCGACCGCGTGAAGCTCCAGCTTGCGGCATCGTTCGACATGAAGGATCTGGGGGACCTTCATTACTTCCTCGGGATCGAAGTTATCCGTACCCCCAAAGGCATATTGATAAGCCAACGTCATTACGTGCTGAGTATGCTCTTCAAATTCGGGATGGCCGACTATAAGTCTGTCTCGACTCCTCTGGACAGAACCTTCAAGCTTCCTCCTGATACGGGAAAGGTATGCGACCCGACGAGGTTTCGACAAATTTTCGGAAGCCTCATATACTTGACCATCACCCGACCCGACCTCAATTATCCGGTCGGAGTGATCAGTCAGTTCATGGCGCGACCTACCGAGGAGCACCTTCAGTGTGCGCAATGCATACTTCTGTATGTCAACGGCACTAAGGATCGGGGACTGCTATATCGGACCGGTGCAGCTGCGCAGTTAGTCAGCTACACCGATGCTGATTGGGCTGGTAACGCCACCGATCGCCGATCCACGTTTGGATACGCGTTCTCCCTCGGGAGTGCCACGATCGCGTGGAGTAGTAAGAAGCAGCCAACAGTTGCACTATCGAGCACCGAAGCTGAGTACCGAGGAGCAGCTATCGCGACATGCGAAGCCATATGGTTGAAGCGGCTACTTAAGGACCTGCAAGAGGAGGTGTCAGATCCGACGACGATCTACTGCGACAACCTCAACAACATCCAGCTCGCGAAAAACTCCGTTTTCCACGCACGGACCAAGCACATTGAGGTGCACTACCATTTCGTCTGTGAGCGTGTCCTTTCCAGTGAAGTCGAACTTCAGTACGTTCCGACGGATCGGCAGACTGCCGACATCTTCACTAAGCCCCTTGGTTTGGACAAGTTGCGGCAATTCTCCGGTGCGCTCGGATTGAGTCACCTCGACGTGCCAAACTTGAGGGGGAGAACAGTCCCGAACGACCAAGCAAAGCAGGAGGAAAGGAGCGGAGGCTGCGACACCGAGTCGGTTGACTCGGTTGTCCTGAACGACCAAGCAAAGCAGCAGGAAAGGAGCGGAAGCCGCGACACTGAGTCGGTTGACTCGGTTGTTGACTCGGTTGTTGACTCGGTTGTCGAGTTCGACTTCGGATCGGCTGAAGAAGCCGAGGGCGGACCCGCTGAAAAGTCCGAAAGCGGACATAAGGGGAGCAACCGAAGGAGAGAGCCGAAGCCAACCACGCATGGGGAAGATGACGCCACCAAGGGCGAGAAGACCGAAGACGAGTTGGAGACAGCCAACTCGGACAAGAGCGAAAACCGATCGGAGGTAGCCGAGTCGGTTCGGATGTTTGATTCAGACACGCTGAATCAACCGAGGCCCAAGCGGAAGAAAAGGCAGCAGGAGAAGCGTCAACACCGCAACAGCAGAAGAGCTGATAAGGGCCGCATGAGCAGACAAGCCGACCGGAAGAGTCGAAGCGCGCGGAGTCGAACAGGTTGAGGAGCGCGAGCGAGGCGTGAAGCCAGGAGGAACCGGAGCTGTGAGCCCGAGGATCCCGAAGAGCCTCGAGTTGAGCTTGAAGGGGAGTGTTGAGAGACAAGCTCAACATCGGCCGGATCGGCTGAAGAAGCCGAGGACCGGATCGGTTGGGACCGATCGGTTAGGCCGAGTGCGTAAACCGAGAGGCCGTTAGGAAAGATATTCCGTGAGGAATATATTTGGGAGTTAGTGTAGGAGCTCTTAATGAGCATTGAAGTACGGTCAGTACTTCGGTCAGTCCTTCGAGGACTTGTATAAAAGTGTTCATGGAACACACATATGTATAGAGTAGTGAATCGAGATCTTTTGTTGTTGAATATAGTTCTTCTTTCTCTCTTTGTCTCTCCCGAGTATATTGCGTAAGCTCAAGCTCTCCATTAAACCTGAGTTTTCTGTCTTCTATTCGGTCTTCATACTTGCTTCCGCACGCTACTTTCTACATACCGGTTAATAGAACCGTCGGCGTTGTACTTTACCCTGTATATCCACTTGCATCTGATCGGTTTACAGTGACGAGGAGGGTCAACCAGATCCCATGTCTTGTTGACATCAAGTGCCTGCATTTCTTCCTCCAGAACGGTGTCGTGAAGATCCGTCACTACGCGCGGATCGTGAGGTGTAACCGTCGGGGTTCTGGACCAGAAGGATTTAGAGTCGATACAAGCTTTGGCGAGAAAGTACTTAAGATAGATTGGGAAAGAGAGAAGTTGAGATTAAACGATTGAGAAAGATTGATTGAAGTTTTATCTTTGGATTTAAGAAACAAGTTACACCATTAATTTGATAACGAATTTCTTCCTCTTAATTTTCATAAAAAAAAACCATGTTTTTTCTCCTCCCCCTTCCCTCTTTTATAGATGCTCTCATGCATATGATGCATGTGAGGGTACAAGACATGCATAAATTGCATGTTTGCCATTTGACGCTTATGTATTACATGTGGTGCATGATAACCATGTCACTCATTTTAGCTCTCATGTATGAGAATTTACATGTAAAAGTATAATGATAGAAATATAATTTCAACTAAATAGCATGGCTTAATGGTAAGCCAATTGACCCCTAACTTGGAGGTGCAAGGTTTGAATCCTTACTTGCCCTCCTTGTAGATGTAAATATGTATATATATTTATTTATCTAGTCGTCGGACGCCGGTTCGCCGGATACCGTCGATTACCGGTGCCTCGCCGGATGCCGAATCACCGGCTCCATCGCCGGTCCGGTTTTGGTTGGCCAAAACCCTTTACAAGTAGCTAGCCCACCTCCACTCTTAGTTCAAGTTACCTTGAACTCTCTATGCTCCACACATAGACACAAAGATAATACCTATTGCTCCACCTTATATATGATGAGAGTTGTATTTGTCGTGCCTATGTGGGATATCTCACAATTTTCTCTTTTCCTTTCACAAACTTTATACCCTCATATCTTGACATTTAGTTGTCCGTTTCTCGTGTAATAAAGTGCATTCGAAACCTCCATCATTTTGTACTTAGATATTAAATCTATTTAAAATGTTATCTTTACAATTATTGTACTATGTGATTCATACTCGATTTCGTACGTTTTATGGGATTTTCACACAATTGCCGAAAATCTTCACGACAACGGCCCCCACCAAACCGCACGTCCTCCGGTACGTGCCAAGAAGAGAAGAAATGAGATTTCGGCTACGATGATCAATTAGATTCCTCCATGTCTTCATTTTCATCCGGCCTATTATGTTCATCGATGAGGTAATCGAGGTCAGGATCCTTGTCTTGTCTTTTCTTGAAAATCTTTACTCTTTTTCCCGCAATGGGTACGGCCAACCTTGATCCGTCTAGTTCCGCAAGGTGGTATGTGACATTATCGTTGGCACTTGTCACCACATACGGCCCGAACCATCTTCTTGCGAAATTCCTTGTTGTACTGTGTTGATTGTCAAGGGTGCTGTCATAAACCAAAACCTAATCCCCTTCTTCAATCTTCTTGGGACGAAGTCGATGCGTGTTGTCGAACCGAACTTTGTTCTTTACTCGGCCGCCTTCATCATCTTTCGCGCTTTTTCTAAATCTTCAGGTCTTCTTTCAAGTTTCCTTATCCGCGCCGCTAATAACTCTTCTCGGCTCATCTCGATCTCCCACGGTATCGCTACCCATGAGGCGATCGTCCTTTCGATGGGCATAATCGGCTTTTATCCATACATAAGCTCTGTCGGCATATACCTTGTCACCGAGCTAGGTGTCATTCTATCGGCCCACAAGGCATAGGGTAATAGTCGTGGCCAATTCCCGACTCGACCGTTGCATGCTCGTACGATGGTTTTAACGATAGGTCCATGCCCTCGCTCGATCTTCCCATTTGATTCCGGATTGTAGGCAGTCGTGAGGGAGAGCTTCACGCCTAGTCTTTCAAAGAGCTCCGTCGCTTCGTGCGCGTCCAACTCCCCTCGGTCGGCCACTATCTTCCCTACACATCCATATCGGCAAACAACATCTTCAAGTAGAAATTTGCAAACAGCTGAAGTCATCTTATTTGTCAAGGCTCGTCCTTCCACTTGATTTGTCAAGTCTTCCCTTGCCAGCGCTAAGTACTTCATTTGTCCCACTCCCATTGGCATCGAGACCAGATCCACCATCCATTTGAAGTGTATGGTGAGTGGGTATGTCGGCTTTAACTCATCACGATGACGTATATTTGAATATACTTGGCAAGTTTCGCATGTGGACACGAAATGGAGTACATCTTTGTACATGCTTGGCCACCAGTACTTCTTCAACTTTTCAAACGTCACCCATGTTCCTCTATGACCTGCCCAAGCACTCTCGTGGAATTCGGTCATCAGCGTCTCTTGCTCTTCTTTCTTTACCAACACTCGACGTGGTATTCCTGTCCTTCTTTTTGGATGTCGCCAAAGGAATCCTCCCTTCAAGAAGTATCGGTAAGCTTTCTTTCGGATTCGTAGGGCCTCCTCCTTTGTCAACGAAGCATCTGTCGTCAATGTTCTTAGGAATCTACCGATGAGTAACCATTCTCCTTCGTACTCGTTCTCGTTGAAGGCGTGGAGGGTTTGCGTGTCTTGGTCTTCCGCCGACAATCGAGCCATCTTGAAGAAGTCGAGGGCGACATCTTCATCTTCCGAAACCATGTTACTTTCATTTGAAAATCTTGCCCTTGACAGCATGTCAACCATGGTGTTCTTCTTCCCTGCAATGTGATGGATCTCTGGGTTTAAAGACTTGATGTAGGCGATCCACCTTAGCATAGCAAGATCTGGGGTCGCACATCCCGAGACCATTCTGAGAATTGGGAGACAATCTGTCTCTATTATCACTTCTGACCCGATCAGGTAATCTTTGTCCGTCTTGACTGCCGACACAATACCCCAAAGTTCCCGCTTGACTTGGGCATATCTTTGTTGCCGTTCGCTGAGAAGCTTTGCTCCGAACCGGACGACATATCGCGCATTATCTTCACCTTCTTGATTGATGACCCACCCGATTCCGGTTGGGCTCGTATCTACAGTCACATAAATTGGTTTCCCTTCGGCATAGTCGGCCTTCCTTAGTGCCGGAGCTTCAAGAAGCAGTTTCTTTAATCTTCGCATCGCCTCTGTGTGCTCGTCTCGCCATTCGAACTTTATTCTTTTCTTTAGTAGCCCATATAACGGTTCAGCGACATGAGCGTAGTGAGGAATCCATATATGATAAAACGCGCACGCTCCAAGGAACCTTCGAACCTCTGTTTGGTTTTCGCATTCTTCTTTCATGTCTTGGATTGTGTTCACTTTGGATGGCGAGGGCTTCCGGCCGTATGCTCGACACAAGTGACCTACCACCAAGATCTCCGGTTGCCCGAATGCAGATTTTTCTCCCGAAAATGTCAAATTCGCATCTTCGAGCCTTTGAAGCACCTTCTCGCAATCTTTCATATGATCCGCAACGAACTTTCTACAACCTTCCTTATCTTTCGATTCATCTTTCTCCTCATCCGAACATCCTTTTATCGGAATATCATCCAAGAATGGCATCGTGATGTCCGGAATGCAATCCTTCAAGACTTTATTCATGGCATTCACCATATGAGCCACCGAGTTCGTTGCGCCTTGGGGTAAGGTACACATCCGCACAAGCCTGATCGGAGTCCTCATGGTTGTAATGTCCCGACTGTCGATCGCCAATTGGAATTGGTCATATCCGGAGTAGAGATCGCCAATGCAGTAGATGGACCGACCCGCAAACGCTTCGGCAAATTCGTCCACGCTCGGACCGATTCCGGCATTTCGAATTGTCACCTTGTTGACGGGTTGAAGATCTTGGATGAATCGCAATGATCCATTCTTCTTCGGCACCGTGAACCACCTATTGGCATAAGGAGCATTCGATGGTTCTAGAATTCCCATACTCACCTTCTCCTTTAAGAGCTCGATCAGCTTCGGAAGGTGTGCTCTCGGAACCGGTAGCGGTTTCAAATTCCAAGGCACATGAGGCACCATGAAGATCACCATCGGCTCTATAACCTTTGGGTCGGCGCATCCGATTTCTCGTGGGAAGAATGCGAAAGCCTTCCCATGTCTCTCAAGCATATCGCGAAACATTCACTCCTCTTCAGGGAGAAGGAAATCCTCCTTTCCAACTCGTAGCTTCCCCTTCGTCTCTTTGGTGGAGACATGACCTATCTTCTTCGGATCTCTTAAGCTTGGATCATTAGCGACTTCCTTCATCTTTTGCCAACTATCTTCCGGTAGCGGAACCGCAACTGGCTTGATCTTCTTATCCACCGTTTTATATTTCGTGTTGATGTTAGCTTCCTTCATCAAGATGCCACGATGGTATTCATCGATGATAGCGTACATGATGACAGAGTTAACCGAAATCACGCGTTGGTTGTGAAGATAGCTCAAGTCCACGACGTCCTCAATTTCGCCAATGGTGTCGTTAAATGAGGCTTCTTCCATAATATGAGTCACAAACTCTCCTTCTTCTATTATGTTCTCTTCTTTCAGCATCTTCTCGAATTCTTGTATCCGGCGCTTGTGCTTCTTGTCGGGTAGTACTAGTTTACATGCGCCACTAGGTGTGACACATGTTGCTTCTCCTTGCAATCCACACACTCTTCTTTCTTGTGGGGTCTTGTGATTGCTCGGACTATTTGTGCCCCATGCTTCAATAGTCCGCTCTAAAAATCCGAGGATTTGCCTCCGAGACTATCTCAATTCCTTTCATGATAGGCTCGCACCGTTAGGAATTGGACCGATCTTTGGTTGTCAAGACTCTTTATTCGTGCGAAGGCTGCTCCATTATCGAACACTTTGGTCTCCATCCGAGATGATGTGATATAAGGTTGCCCTAGGATGACAGGATGTGACGCCGATTCTTGTACGAAGAAGTGTTGATCCATCTCCACATCCCCGATCGTGACTTTGACATTGGGACAAGCTCCATACAAATCCTCCGTAGACTTTGTCGCCGCGCGAATCTTCCATCCGTGGTTTGTATTGATTGGCCATCTTCCTTTTTTGTAGAAGTCGGTTGACATGAGGTTAATCTCCGAGCCGTGGTCGATCAAGGCTACCACGGTCTCTTTCTTCTCCCCGATCTTCACCAGCGTCTCCGTTGTCGCTCGTGCCCAATGAGGTCAAGTATAGTGGCTATCCACCATATCTTCATCAACTTCGTCTCTTGCCATCGTTATGGCATTCGTTTTTGCTTTTTGCGGCTTCTCTTCTTCCTCGTCTGATTGTTGTCTCTTTCTCTTTACAAGGTCCACGATCGTGTCATGGAACTCCTTCTTCGTAATGCCAAGCAATTCCCTCAAGGACAAAGTTACGTGGCTATCAAGAACTCGTTCTTCGAGAATCTTCTTTAGGTCCGTCGTCTGCTCTATGTCCGACCTTAGCTTATAGGTAGGAATAGTCCTTGTCCTCCGAGCAGGGTCTTCGACACCAACCTTCACGGGCCGAACCGTTTCTTCAACTCGTATGCTCGGCTCCCCTTTTCGGCTTGATTCTCGTTCCTCCGTTTGTAATGGTTGACTCGTCTCCGCATCGTCCTTCTTTTTCGCATTCCTTGTTTCATGTCTTTTTAATGGCCCTTGCTCTTCTATTCTCTTTCTCTTTTCTTCGACGAACACCTCGTGGTTGTCGCACATCACCTCTGCGATTATGGTGTTGTCGTCCACCGGATCCGACCACCCGGTTATGCTTTGCACGCTTCGGTCTGCAAGCTCTACCTCGTTCGATGTGACTTTTCCCTTCTTCTCATATTCGAGAACGGAAGTCCAAAACTTTGCTCCCGCTCTAGCAGCTTCAGTCTTGTCTTTCCCGACTCTTATTCCGGTCGACGCAGCATAGTGCATCGCATCCACATGAGTCGCATCGGCATCCTCCATAGATTTCTTCATTCCTCCTCTTCCGAAATTCACCCGTAGGGGTCTTCTAGTCTCGCTTGAGCATGTTGTCCTCTATGTATACGATATTTTGTCGAATCGCCTCTCGAAGGCTCGCACAATCCCTTCTCATGCAGTCCATGCTATCGCACCACACGCATCTAAAGGGTTCTTTTCCTTTAGGGCCCCGACGATTCATGTTGGCTAGAGTGACCTTCTCGAACTTCTTCGCTAGCTCTTCAATGATGTCGTCATCAATCTTCTTTTCTTCCACGTTACTTTGACTTGGCGGCTCAGCTACTTTCGGCGGTCTTGCTTTCTCTGTGTTAGTCGGTCCCGTCAAGTCGGTGTCATCAACCCATTGGCGACGCTTGTCGAGCCTATTGCATGCCCGCTTCACCGCGATCCAGTCCGCTATGAGCCCATTTGCTTGGGTATCATCTTCGAGAAGAGTCCCCAACTCCCGTCTATCCTTTATGTCCACGGCCTTCAAGAAGTACAAAGTCTTGTCCTCTTCAAGCAACACTTGGTCCGTATTGGGGAGACGACTAAACATCTGGTTGAATTCGTCGTACACCCTCGAGACGCTCATCTTCTTATTCTTCTTCTCTATCCACTTCATCAGGGCATGTCGAGTCATCCTCGTTGAGTCTTCAGTCACGAACTCCGCTAGTATCGTTTTCTCGAACTCGGACCATGTTGTCTTACCTTCTTGAAGCTCGATGACGCGTCTTTGGATGTTGTTGGCGACAACTCTCTTGAAGCTTGCGATTTGGCGTGCCTCGGACACGTCCCTTTGATTCATCTCCCTTTTATATGCATCAAGGAACTTCGTAACGTTCCTTCCATCGAATTGGCCCTCGAGCTCTATGACACGATCGACAGCCTTCTCCACGCTCGCATCGTTGTCCCGAGATCTCATCATTTGCTCGACGATTAGCATCATCCTTTCGAGCTCTCCCGCTTAGTTGCTTGAGGACGCCATCTCCAAGTATTAATCTCGACTTGATCCTTCCTACGGCCTCGTTCACGTCGGGTTCACCACTTAATTATGTCGTGAAGATCCGTCACTACGCGCGGATTGTGAGCCGTAACCGTCGGGGTTCTGGACCAGAAGGATTTAGAGTCGATACAAGCTTTGGGGAGAAAGTACTTAAGATAGATTGGGAAAGAGAGAAGTTGAGATTAAACAATTGAGAAAGATTGATTGAAGTTTTATCTTTGGATTTAAGAAACAAGTTACACCATTAATTTGATAACGAATTTCTTCCTCTTAATTTTCATAAAAAAAAACCATGTTTTTTCTCCTCCCCCTTCCCTCTTTTATAGATGCTCTCATGCATATGATGCATGTGAGGGTACAAGACATGCATAAATTGCATGTTTGCCATTTGACGCTTATGTATTACATGTGGTGCATGATAACCATGTCACTCATTTTAGCTCTCATGTATGAGAATTTACATGTAAAAGTATAATGATAGAAATATAATTTCAACTAAATAGCATGGCTTAATGGTAAGCCAATTGACCCCTAACTTGGAGGTACAAGGTTTGAATCCTTACTTGCCCTCCTTGTATATGTAAATATGTATATATATTTATTTATCTAGTCGCCGGACACCAGTTCGCCGGATACCGTCGATTACCGGTGTCTCGCCGGATGCCGGATCACCGGCTCCATCGCCGGTCCGGTTTTGGTTGGCCAAAATCCTTTACGAGTAGCTAGCCCACCTCCACTCTTAGTTCAAGTTACCTTGAACTCTCTATGCTCCACACATAGACACAAAGATAATATCTTTTGCTCCACCTTATATATGATGAGAGTTGTATTTGTCGTGCCTATGTGGGATATCTCACAATTTTCTCTTTTCCTTTCACAAACTTTATACCCTCATATCTTGACATTTAGTTGTCCGTTTCTCGTGTAATAAAGTGCATTCGAAACCTCCATCATTTTGTACTTAGATATTAAATCTATTTAAAATGTTATCTTTACAATTATTGTACTATGTGATTCATACTCGATTTCGTACGTTTTATGGGATTTTCACACAATTGCCGAAAATCTTCACGACAACGACACGCCAATTTCCGTCCTTGACTCATCGTTTCCGGTTTCAAATTCCGGCATCTTCTTCTTCTCCCTCTCTTTGCGTGTGAACCGTCTCCTCGGTTCCTTGCGCGGGGAGTGCACGGCAAAGTCTCCACTACTCGTTGGTTCCTCATCGGACTGGTCAGAGTGACTCGGTCTCTCGTTCGGCCCGCTCAACCGGAATGATTCCGAACTCTCATCCTGAGTCCACACTTCATCATCCTCTACCTGGGCCGGTTCAGGCTCACTAGCCTCATCCTCCGGCATCGGGTCAAATTCGGAAGTCGGAGTTGGTAAGGAGTACCACGATGCCGATTCATCAAACTCGACATCTCGACTAACTCGGACTTGCCTTGTCCGGGGGTTATAACACTTATAACCCTTTTGCTCTTGAGCATAGCCGACTAGGATGCATTTTTCCGATTTTGCATCCAGCTTCCTCCGCTTCTCATCCGGTACATGCACATATGCAATGCTACCGAAGATCTTAAGGTGTCTCAAATTCGGCTTCCACCTTGTCACCGATCCAGTTCTGGATGTAGACAGCCGTTCGGACTGCCTCCGCCCAGTAGAATTTGGGCATGCTCTTCTCCTCCAACATTGCCCTTGCTGCATCAATAAGTGACCGGTTCTTCCTCTCGGCAACACCGTTCTGTTGTGGTGTGTATCTGCAGCTGAACTCTCGCCGAATTCCCGTTTGCTGCAGATAACTGTTGAATTGGCCGGAAAAGTATTCTTTCTCGCCATCCGACCGTAGGCATTTGATCTTCCTCTCCGATTCCCGTTCCACCATGCTTTGGAGACTCCGCAAACACTCGAAGACTTCACTCTTCCGCTCAATGAGGTAGATCCATGTATGCCGCGTATAGTCGTCGATGAAGGAGACGAAATATCAACTCCCACCAAGACTAACATTCTATGCCAGTCCCCACACATCCGAATGGATAAGGTCGAACTTGTTACGGCTCCGGTTACGTTCGGTAGGGAATGGAAGCCGGTGTTGCTTCCCGAGTTGGCAGGCTTCACATACTTGGGCCTTTTGGCCGCTGAACTTCGGCAAACCGAAAACAACTTGTTTCGCTTGCAGGTCTTGAAGCCTCCGGTAATTGACGTGGCCTATCCGATTCGACCTTCTATCCTTTTGCAAACAGAGCGGTGCTGACGTCATTGGTGTCGAGGATAAACATCCTCCCGTCTCTGCGCCCTTGCACAATAATCTGGCCCTCTTCCTCGATGAAGCACCCGAGGTGCGTAAACCGCACTTGCATCCCTTGGTCGACGATCTGTCCAACCGACACCAAGTTCTTCGTGATTGTCGGAACGTGTAATACGTTCATCAGCTTCCCCTTCTGTCTAACGTGGCTCAAAGGAACTTCTCTGACGTGCACAATTGGGTGAGGAGTGTCGTCTCCGGTTTCGACTACTCCTGGTTGATCCGGTTTCTCCAAAAAAGAGAACCACTCTTTGTGGCTCGTCATGTGGTTCGACGCACCAGAATCAACATACCACACTTCCTCCGATTTGGAAGTGATCTTCTTCATCGAGTTCGCCTCGTGCTTCATCAGCAAGGCTAGCCCGTTACCGTTCTTGGATCCTCCCGATCCCTTCGCGTAGTGCGAGCTTTGTCGGCCATCCTTGCCGGCCTTGCCGAATCCGGATTTGTCCGAATCAGCGCATTTTCTCCAGCACTCGCTCTCTCTGTGGCCCTTTTTGCCACAGTATTAGCATTCCGTTGCAGATTTGTCTTGCCGGCCTCCGGCACCGCCTTGACTCCCCCTACCTGTGGAAGTCCCGAAACTGCTGTCGACATGTTCTCTGTGCCTTCGTTCTTGCTCTTGCCGGCCGCCTCCATTGCGTGCCGACCCGCCTCGTCCACCACGCCCACGGGACCGATCCACCTCCGTGTACAGCATCCGGTTGTCCGTGGGTGCGCTAGTTGACGCACCGGCATGGTTCTCCTCTACAAGGAGCATCGACTGTAAGTCGAAAAATGACGGCATATTCTCCCTTGTACATACCGCCGCTCGGAACGCTCTGAACTTAGACGCCAGGCCCCCAAGACAGACCTGTACCTTCTCGTCTTCCTCTACGGTAACATTGATAGAGGCAAGCGAGTCACAGATCTCTTTGATCCGGGCCGTGTAATCCGCCACCGACATGTCCTTCTGTTGGACATTGCTCAACTCCTATCGGAGTTGAAGCTTCAGGGCTGTAGTGCTCGCGGTGAAAACCTTCTTCAGGTTCCCCCAAGCCTCCTTCGGCGTCTTGGCGTCTCGGATGTGGCTCAGCAGCTGGTCTCCGACACTGGACGCGAAGCTGTACATCACTCTGCTTGCCGATTGTTCCCACACTGGGAAGTCCTTATGTGCCGCATCAGGTGTTGTTTCGTTGGCTCCTTCGACAAAACTCCAATAGCCATGCCCAAGCAGGTATTGGTGCATCTTATACGACCAAGATGCATAGTTGGATCTGTCGAGTTTCTCCACAGGGAGCGAGCTAGCCATCCCTCTATCCATCACTTCTCTGTCTGCTATTTTACGACCTGTTAGGGTTTGCTTTCAAGCGTTTGTCGGCTGTAGAGGAGGTTCTCAACCCTCGCGCTTTGATACCATGAAAACGATTACTTGCGGAAGCGTTAGAAAACAGAGAACGTAGGAATATACAGAGTACACGGGAGACACAAAGAGAGCAGAACGTAAAAACTATATTCAAAAACGATATATTCACTCTCTGTGTCTTACAACTGTGCTCAGTAGCACTATTTATACAAGTCCTCGTGGGACTGACAGAAGTACCGCGTACCTCAATGCTCACACAAGCATCTGACACTCACTACGAAACAATAACTGCCTAGTAGTCTAAACTAATATTAGGCCTCCGGTTACCATCTGGATCCGGCTAACCGGTTCCCCAGCTCACCGGCTCTGTTTCTCACCGGCTTACCGATCCGCCTCGCTTGCCGGCTCAGGCTTACCCAGCCGATCCGGCTCCAGTTGAGCTTGCCTCTCAACAGTCACTTATAACTTAGGTAGTAAGTAGAGAAGTAGAAGTGTAGAAGAGTGAGTGTAGTGCAGAGAGTTGTAAGAACAAAAAACAGAAAACTGACGAGAGCGAGTTGAGCTTTGCGTGTAATGAAGTAGAAGCTTTTTGGACTGTGCAGAGGTAAGCCTCCTTCCCCTTCCCCCTTTCTGTCTTGAGCACTAAACGATCCAGCACATCACGATCTGTTGTGCACATAGAAGAGCCATAGCGCCTTCATAACATGGTATCAAAGTAGAGTTGCTCGTAAAGCATATTAGAATAGTACAGAGATCTGAGAAGTTTGTTTCTAGTTGCTGATATGAATCAGAGAGAGTTGTCTGTGAAGTTAACCCTAATTGAAAGAGAAAATGGCTGTAGAGAATGCAAGCCAAATAGTTACAGAAAAACTGGATAAAAACAATTTCTCGGCGTGGAAATTCAAAATGACAAACTTCCTTATGGGGAAAGGATATTGGGATTATATTGAAGGAGACCTAGAAGAGGCTCCAGAGATCCTTAAAGAAAATGCATCTGCTGCACAGATAAAAGCATTTAAGGAATGGAACCAAGGGGCAAGAAAGGTATTGCATTGGGTCTCACTTAGCATCTCAGATTCGATGCTTGGACACATACAGGATGTTATGCTTCCAAAAGAAGCTTGAGACAATTTGGTAAAACTGTTTGCAGTGAACACAAAGGCTAGAAAGCTTCAGGTGAAGACTGAGCTAAATACCTTGGAAAAAGGTAAGATGTCAGTGAATGAGTATGCTCTGAAAATAAAGAGCATATGTGAATCACTTGCTTCTATCAATGTGAAGGTAGAAGATGATGATAAGGTGGAAATATGCTTAAGAGGCTTAGGACCTCAATATAAAAGCTTCAAAACATCTATTCTTACGAGGGATGGCATCCCAAGTTTTCTAGATCTGGTTTCAATGCTTGTAGTAGAAGAAAGAAATCAAATGGATGATGTAAACAAAGGAAACTCGGAGAATGAGGGGCAAGCCCTCTACAATAGTGTTGGAAGAGGCCGAGGAAGAGGCCATGGAAGATTTGGTTCAACTAGAACCAACAACAACAGTTATCAAGGAAGAGGACAACAGGTTACAAGTGGAAGAAACAACATCAGAGGCAGGGGGAGCAATCGAGGAAGAGGTAAACAAACCTATTTGAATGATGATGGCTATTGGTATTGTGGAAAACCAGGCCACATACAAGTTGAATGCTATAAAAAGCAAAATGATGAGAAAAGAGGGAAGAGACAACAAAATAATTATGCCTCAACTTGTGTAGACTGTGATAAAGATGGTGCATTTGTGATGCAACATGAAACAGCAGCAGTGGCTGAATGTTCACAAATATGTAATGAAGAATTTATGTGGTATGTAGATTTTGGGGCATCTAATCATATGACAGGACATAAAAACTGGTTTGAAAGTCTAAGAGAACCAGAGGTTCTTGGTTATGTACAGACAGGTGATAATACTACTCACCAAATAGAGCATGCTGGAGATATCCCATTGTGGGAAGAAAAAAGGAAAAACAAAGTATATGTTGAATGTTATGCATGTTCCAAACCTTGCAAAAAATCTGATTTTTGTTGGACAGATAGTAGAGCAAGGAATGCAAGTGAAGTTTAAGCAAAGTGGATGCTTCATAGAGAAAAATGGAAAGCTCATTGCAAAAGGAAAACAAGAAGGAAGGATGTTTGTGTTAGATGTGGATGTTTACAACCATGTTTACAGAAGGTATGAGTGTAATCTCAGAAGTGGAAATGTGGCATAAAAGAATCGGTCACATAAGTATGCAAACATTGAAAAATATGTTGAGGAAAGATGTAGTGGATGGACTGCCTAAGTTGAAAGACTGTGAGATGGGAAAAATATGTGAAGCATGTCAATATGGAAAGGAAAACAAGTTGTCTTTCCCTCATGAAAGACATGTAAGCAAAACTTAGTTGGATTTGGTACATATAGATGTATGGGAACCAACAAAAAATGCATCAATTAGTGGATGTAAGTTTTATGTAACTTTCATTGATGATTGCTCAAGGAAAACATGGGTTTACTTCATGAAAGAAAAAAGTGAAGTATTTGATTGCTTTCATAAGTTTAAATGTATGGTGGAAAAGCAAGCTGGAACCAGAATAAAATGCCTAAGATCTTATGGAGGAGGAGAATACTTCTCAAATGAGTTTTCTGAGTTTCTATGTAATCAAGGGATAAGGATAAGGAGACAGTTTACATGTAGATATACTCCACAACAAAATGGAGTTGCTGAGAGAAAAAACAGAACTTTGGTGAACATAGCAAGAGTCATGATGACAGAAAAAAATATGTCATTGTATTACTGGGCAGAAGCTGTAAACACAACAAACTACATTCTAAATAGGTGTATAACATCTAGAGTACATGAGGTAACTCCTAAAGAATGCTTCTATGGAAGGAAACCTAGCTTAGGACACTTGAAAGTGTTTGGATGCCTTGCCTATGTCCATGTACCTGCTGAAGTGAGAAGTAAGCTTGATCCAAAAGCTGAAAAATGTATTTTTGTTGGATATTCAGAGGAGCAAAAAGGGTATAGATGCTATAACCCTTTGACAAAAAAGATTGTGGTAAGTCGGGATGTAATATTTGATGAGTTGAGCAGCTGGTACATCCCAAAAGAGAATGTAGAAACTGATGAAGACTGTGAAAATGAAGACAGAGAAAAATCTGAAAATGGAAGAGATTGCCATGGAAATGGAGGCAATGTTGGACAACAAAGTTCAACATCAATGGAATGTACTGGACCATCTGGAAGCTCATGTAGTAAGTCTGAATCTAATGCAAAAAAGCATTTTTTACATCCATATGATGCAGAACCTATCTTTTGGCTGCACCTATAGCAAGTATTGTTCTCAATGTTGCCATCTTTGCAATCGGTGCAAATGTTTCATCATAATCAATTCCATGCATCTGGGCATATCCCTTTGCCACAAGTCTTGCTTTATGTCTACTAACATTTCCATTTGAATCATGCTTTGTCTTGTAGACCCATTTGCAACCTACCACATTTTTTCCTTTTGGTAACTTTACCAAATCCCATGTCCTGTTTTCAGCCAATGCATCTATTTCTTCTTGCATTGCATTCACCCATTTTTTCTCAGCTTTTGCTTCATCAAAGTTGTTTGGATCAGGGATTTGTACCACTTTAGACATGTATGCATAATGCATAGCCGTATATGTGTCATAGCCAAATCTTTCAACAAACTTTTTTTGTCTATCTGATCTTCTTAGTTTCTGATTTGCATCCGTCATTGCCCTTTCCATACCAAGGATTTTCAAGGATCCTATACCAAGCTCATCATCCAATGATGTATCTGAATCTACATCTTCCATGTTTCTAGATCCATCATCAAGCATTTCATACTCTGGCATCTTCTGTTTTCCCTTTCTATCATCATATTTTTTTGTGTCTTGCATGTTTTCCACTTGTTTTGAAGACAAGAAGCATCCAGAATATGTATGTAGGCTGAAAAAGGCTCTCCATGGACTGAAACAAGCACCGAGAACATGGCACAGGGAACTTTCAGAATCTCTGAAAAAAAAAATCTTTCAAAATGTCAAAGGTTGATCCATCATTATATATAAAGAAGATAAATGATTGCATTGATTTGATCTTGATATATATTGATGATCTAATCATTGGAGGTGATTCTATGGAAGAGATAAGTAAGTTGAAGGAAAATCTGGAAATGCAATTTTAGATGAAGGATTTGGGAGAGTTGAGATACTTTCTTGGCATTGAGATGATAAGATCTGAGAGTGGTATATATATGTTGCAAAAACAGTATGCAACAACTATGTTGAAGAAGTATGGTACACTTGGATGCAAACCTATTGGTATACCACTAGATAAGAACTGCAAATTGAGGGTTGATTTGGGAGCCAAAATAGAATATGTAAACATGTACAGGTCTATGGTGGGCAACCTCATATATTTGACCATAACAAGACCTGATTTGAGTTATGTTGTTGGATTAGTCAGCCAATTTATGCAACAGCCAACAAAGCCACATTTGGACTACATAAGAAGAATTTTGAGGTACGTAAAAGCTACTCAAAACTATGGATTGTTTTACAGGGCTGATCTGGACATAAAGCTGGAAGGATATATAGATGTTGATTGGGCTGGAAGCCAAACTGACAGAAGATCCACAAGTGGATATATGTTTACATTGGGAAGTGCAACCATTTCATGGAGTAGCAAGAAACAAGCTATTGTTGCACTATCAAGTACTGAAGCTTAATATAGAGGAACTGCAATAGCTACCTGTAAAGAGGTAAGGATCAGAAGATTGCTTTTTGATTTGGGAGAGTATATAGATGCTGCTGTCACAATTTGGTGTGACAATATGAGCAGCATTCAGTTGGCAAAAAATCCAGTGTTCCATGCAAGAACAAAGCACATTGAAGTGCATTATCACTTTGTTAGAGAAAAAGTGATTGATGGAGAAGTGGATCTGTTGTATGTAAGTACAAATCAGCAAGTGGCTGATATTCTTATGAGGGATTGAGCATGGAAAAACATATACATTTTACAGACATGATGGGAGTTATAACCATCGGCATGGTAGCTGAAAAGCATGAAGAAAAGAAGATTCAACATGATCCAAAGAAAGGATAAGTTGAGCTTGAGGGGGAGTGTTGAGAAGCAAGCTCAACAAAGCTATGTGATGCTTATTCAGAAATAAGCTATAGTAGCTATTAGCTAATTAGCTACTAGTGGACATAAAGGTGAAACAACTATTTAGCTATGCACAGTTATTTAGCTACTGACATCTATTTACCTATAGACAACTAATTAATTACTGGCATCTAATTAGTTGCATATATGTCACTTATAACTTAGGTAGTAAGTAGAAAAGTAGAAGTGTAGAAGAGTGAGAGTAGTGCAGAGAGTTGTAAGAACAGAAAACAGAAAACTAACGAGAGCGAGTTGAGCTCTGCGTGTAAATGAAGTAGAAGCTTTTTGTATTGTGCAGAGGTAAGCCTCCTTCCCCTTCCCCCTTTCTGTCTTGAGCACTAAACGATCCAGCACATCACGATCCGTTGAGCACACAAAAGAGCCGTAGTGCCTTCGTAACAAGGAAGAGGGCCGAATCATCACGCAAGGGTGTCGGGATGGGAGGGTGTTCATCCTCGACACCAATGGCGTTGGCACCGCTTTGTTCGCAAAAGAACAGAAAGTCGAGTTGGATATCGACTTGTGGCACAAGCAGATCAACCACGTCAACTACCCGAGCCTTCAAGACCTGCAATCGAAACAAGTTGTTTTCAGATTACCAAAATTCAGTGGCCGGAAGGCCCAAATTTATGAAGCTAGCCAACTCGGGAAGCAGCACCGGCATCCATTCCCCACCAAAAGAAACCGGAGCCGTAACAAGCTCGATCTAATACATTAAGATGTATGGGGACCGACACAGAATGTTAGTCTTGGCGGGAGCCGATATTTCGTCTCCTTCATCGATGACTACATCCGGCGCACATGGATCTACCTAATCTAAAGGAAAAACGAACTTTCCGACTGTTTCCGGAACCAGCAAAGTCTTGTAGAACAAGAAACGGAGAGGAAGATCAAGTGCCTGCGGTCGGATGGTGGAAACGAATATTTTTCCAGCCAATTCAATAGTTATCTACAACAGAAAGGAATTCAGCGGGAATTCAGATGCTGATACACATCGAAACAAAACGGTGTGGCCAAAAGGAAGAAGTGGTCGATTGTTGAGGCGGCACGGGCAATGCTGGAAGTGAAGAGCATGCCCAAGTTCTATTGGGCCAAAGTGGTCCGGACAACCGTCTACATCCAAAACTGGATCAGGGATAAGGTGTCAGTGCATGAATTGTATTTATTTCGGGCGGAAGTCGAATTTAAGGCACCTTAAGATATTCGGTAGCATTGCATATGTGCATGTGCCAGATGAGAAGCGGAGAAAGCTCGACCCGGAGTCAGAGAAGTGCATCCTTGTAGGCTACTCACATGAGCAAAAGGGTTATAAGTGCTATAACCCCCGAACAAAACAAGTTCGAGTGAGCCGAGATGTCGAATTTGATGAGTCGGCATCATGGTACTCTCTATCGGCTCCGATGTCTGACTCTGACCCGATTCCAGAGGATGAGGCTAGTGAGCCCAAAACGATCCGGGCAGAAGAGGAAGAAGGATTCGGTACTCTAGATGAGAGTTCGATCTCATTCCGGCTAAGTGGGCCGAATGAGCTACTGAGTCGGAATGACTAGTTAGATGAAGAGCCGACGAGTAGTGGAGACTTAGTTGTGCTCTCCCCGTGCAAGTGTTGAGCAAGCAAGCTCAACCGGATCCGGATGGGCCGAATAAGCCAGAGCCGGATCGGCATCCGGAAACAATCGCTCAGATCGGGGAGACAGATCGGAGAGCCGGATTCAAGTGTGAATCGGAAGCCTAGTAGTAGCCTAGACTACTAGGTAATCCTTGTCTCATAGTTAGGGTCAGTCGCTCGTATGAGCATTGAAGTACATAATACTTCTGTCAGTCCTTTTGAGAACTTGTATAAATAGTGTTGTTTAGCACATTGTATGTACAGAGTTTACAGAGTGTTATTTTGAATTGAGTTTATATTCTGCTCTCTCTCTCTCTCTCTCTCTCTCTCTCTCTCGTGCGTACGCGTACTCTCTGTGTGTGTTGATTTTTCTTTTCATCTTCTGTTGTTATTCGGCTGAGCTAGTTTGTCAAATGCTTCCGCACGCTAACTTTCACATGGTATCAAAGCGCGAGGGTTGAGAACCTTTGCAGTCGACAGATGCTTTTGAAGAAAAACCCTAATATCCGGTAAGGACAGACAGAGAAAGGTATGGATAGAGGTATGGCGAGTTCACTTCCCACAGAGAAGCTCGATCAGAGCAACTACGCGTCTTGGTCCTTTAAAATGCACCAGTACCTGTTGGGACATGGATATTGGAGCTACGTGGAAGGAACCAACGAGGTGGCACTGGAGCCGACACACAAGGACTTCCCGGCATGGGAGCAAGGAGCAAGCCGAGTATTGTACTGCCTCACGGCATGTGTGCACGATCAAATGCTCGGCTACATCAAGGATGCAAAGACGCCGAAGGAGGCTTGGGAAAATCTTCGGAAGATTTTCGCCGTGAGTACCACAACCTGTAAGTTGCAGCTCCGGCAAGAGCAAAACAACATCTGGCAAAGAGATATGTCGGTTATGGACTACACCACCAAGATAAAGGAGATTTGCAACCCGCTATCGTGACGATTTTCGGCTACGGTGTGAAACCGAGTGAGACGAATAAACCAAGGATGTGCAACATTGCACATACACTTAGAAAATAAGCCTAAGTCCTACTGGCACTTGAGTTCATACAGAGGGTTGCAAGCAAGGTTTGAACCTTGCACCTCTACTATACAAGATGTCTGCCTTACCACTAGGACAACTATCATATCGTGTAGATTTTATGTATTTCCTTTTCATATACGAATTATAGACGAAACAACCATAGAAAACCATGTGCACAAAACCATGGTTCTAAACCCATGGTTTGTGTGACATAAGCAAAACCGTGTGCACAAAACCATGGTTTTAGCCCATCGTTTTGTGCATGTCACAATCATGGAAAGACCTATAAAAGCCTCTACTTGAGCTTGTGTAAGGGGGGCTTAATATGTGATATCACCAACACCACTATCATCAATATAATTATATTTGTCTTTATCTTCTTCATATTTTTCTAGTTCTCAACTGTACAATCTTTCTTCTTCTCAAGTGAACAAATTTCCTCTAATCTTACATTGATCGTCATCTCTTCGATAATCCTGCAAACATCCTCCCTAGTCCAAGACCCCGGTGGTCGCTCGAGTAGCACACGCACGCGTGAATCTTTGCGACATCATTTGGTGAACCCGACGTGAAGAGCAGCAGGGGAGGACGAAGATGGATGGCGAATATCTCATGGAGGCAATGTCAAATGGTGTGGACAAAGCTTTGAGGCTAGAGTACTTTTGTCGGGTGGTGTCTCAACTGATCTTCAAAGATGTAAAAGAGCTTCTAGAAGCTCATAATTTGTGGGCGACTTTCGAGAAGGCTCTATTGGAGGAATATGGCTATGAGAGACTGAAGGGACGAGATCTACACAACTTCGACCAATGGGTGACATCGGCGAAGACCCACCAAGGCACGACACAAGCATTCGTAGACTTCGAGCGTATTTTTTCTCAACTCTCGGAGCAGGAACAAAGATTGGTGGGGGTCGATAAGTTCCTTATGTTCGTGAAGTCAATCGATCGAATGGAAAGGATGGCCATCAGCCTCAAACTCGAAGAAGATGATGGTGCAAATAGCCTCATCGAGGATTGAAGCAAAATGGAAAGTGTATGCCGACTACATGATAAGGGGCGAGCCAGAATATCAACGACAACAAGACGGCCCATGAGGGATGATCGAAGAGGGGCGAGATGCAGCAACGCGCCACCAACAAAAGAAATAAAGCTTAAAAGGGAGACAAAACCGAGGCGAATGGTGATCGAGGAAGAAGAGACCTCCCAACAAATGCGGGTTAATGAAGTGGCAGATACAAAGGCTCAGGTTCGGTATGACGATACCGAGAGAGAAGGTGCGAAACAAGTCACCTTCTTGTCTTACGAAGAAACGACGGCCAAGGAGGAGGCCGATGACTCGAGGACGGCAAACGCCACTTCGAGGGAGGATAAATGTTTCGGAACACGCATTGTGTACGAAACATCAGGTGATGAAGGTGCAAGCATGAGAAAAGCTTGCATGATCGAGGGAGATAAAGTGTTTGAGTCCGATGTGATTGAGGAGGTAGCCATGACAAACAACATTGAGTCAGAGGTGGCTATGGACGAGTCGACGACGGATAGCCATGTCGACACTTTCTCCACGCTTGTTCCAGAGACTTCGGCGGTTGCGCCCGTGTGCCAACATGAGACCGGAGAGACGGAAGGTGGTGACGGGAAGACGAAGACCCAACACAAGGAGGAAGAAGATCGAGGAAGAAAGGATATCCCCACACCTATTCTAGAGACTTCGGCAGTTGTGCACATGCGCCAACATGAGACCGGAGAGACGGAATGTGTCCACGGAAAAGTGGACGACCGGAAGGGCGATGAGGAAGACAAGGTAAATGTGCATGAACGAAGGGATTCCTTCACACTAGTTCAAGAGACTTCGACAGTCGAGACTGTGTGTTGACATAAGACCGAAGATAAAGGAGGTGGCGGAGAGGAGACAATATGGCTCGAGGCGAGCATACACAGAGGGAAGGATATGGCCGACGAGGAGGCCAAGGATGAAGCCGCGGTTGAGTTCGATGGAGAGGCAGCATGCGGGAAGGAAGGAAGAGTCGAGAACCGGTCGAACCGGAAGACGATGCGGCCGGGATTCCGGCCCGGACGAAGGAAGATCCACATGGGAGCCGATCGACCGGGGCCGACCTGGCCGAAACCTGATTCGGCGGAAATCGATCAGACAATCCCGATCCAAAAGGGGGTCGACCCGACAGGAATCAATCGGTCAAGCCCGACTCAGCGAAATGCGAATGCAGACGAAGGCCAACCGAGCCAAGAAGCGATCAGTGGAGATCGATCCGGACAAGGGCAAACCCGGCCTAATCAGAGATCGATATGAACGATCCACAATACCCAATTGAAGACAGTGAGCGCAAGGAGTGGCCAGGAGTCCAATTGAAGGACACGCGCGGTGGACGAAGGAAGAGCGGTCGGATCAACGACATCGTTCAGTAGATCTACTACAACCAACCAGGGAAGAAGGTGTGAGCGGTGGATATGGTGGATCAGGTGGCTACGATGGTTCGGTTGGAAAGATTGGGCATACTTGAAGTGGAAGACGAAGTCAGACGAGGTCGACAAGCGTGCGGAGGAACTCGGTTGATCATCGTTGCCAAAGATCTCACCTCTTCACCTTTCTCGACACATACTGGAGGATGTGCGGGTTTGGTGGGGGTGGATGTCGTGACGATTTTTGGCTACAGTGTGAAACTGAGTGAGACGAATAAACCAAGGATATGCAACATTGCACATACACTTAGAAAATAATCCTAAGGCCTACTGGCACTTGAGTTCATACAGAGGGGTGCAAGCAAGGTTTGAACCTTGCACCTCTAAGATACAAGATGTCTACCTTACCACTAGGACAACTATCATATAGTGTAAATTTTATGTATTTCCTTTTCATATACGAATTATAGACGAAACAACCATAGAAAACCATGTGCACAAAACCATGGTTCTAAACCCATGGTTTGTGTGACATAAGCAAAACCGTGTGCACAAAACCATGGTTTTAGCCCATCATTTTGTGCATGTCACAAGCATGGAAAGACCTATAAAAGCCTTTACTTGAGCTTGTGTAAGGGGGGCTCAATATGTGATATCACCAACACCACTATCATCAATATAATTATATTTTTCTTTATCTTCTTCATATTTTTCTAGTTCTCAACTGTACAATCTTTCTTCTTCTCAAGTGAACAAATTTCCTCTAATCTTACATTGATTGTCATTTCTTCGATAATTCTACGAACATCCTCCCCAGTCCAAGACCTCGGTGGTCGCTCGAGTAGCACACGCACATGAGAATCTTCGCGACACCGCTCGGGTCCATCAACATGACGGTGGACGAAGACGAGATGGTCCAAATCTACCTCGGTGGTCTAGCACAATAGTACGGGCCAATCCGAACAGCGATCAATGTTGATGGTCGAAGAAAACCACACGAGTGGGTCGAGGACCACTCAATCCGACAATCGGATGTTGTACACCGAGTCGGATCGGCCTCATGGACGTGGAGGATGAGGTGGGTCAGCACACAACGGAGGCGGCCGGCAAGAGCAGGACCAAAGGCACAAGCACAGTGCCGACAGCAGTTCTGAACCCTCCATAAGCAGGGGGAGTCAAAGCGGCGCTGGGAACCGGCAAGGAAAGGCCGACACATATTGCTGGTATTCTGGCAAGAAAGGCCACAGGGAAAGCGAGTGCTAGAAGAAGTGTGCCGATTCAAACAAATCTGGATCCAGCAAAGCCGGTCGGGAAAACAGGCAAAGCTCGCACTATGCGGAAGGATCGGAAGGATCCGAAACCGGGAAGATCAGTAAAGGGCCGGCCTTCGTGATGAAGCACAAGGCTAACTCGATGAAGAAGACCACTTCCAAATCAGAGGAAGTATGGTACATTGATTCCAGAGCGTCCAACCACATGACAAGCCATGAATAATGGTTCTCTTTTTTGGAGAAGCCGGAACAACCGGGGATTGTCGAAACCGGAGACGACACCCCTCACCCGATTGTGCATGTCGGAGAAGTCCCTTTAAGCCATGTTGGACCAAAGGGAACGTTGATGAACGTATTAGAAGTTCCGACTATCACAAAGAACCGGGTATCGGTCGGACAAATCGTCAACCAAGGAATGCAGGTGCGGTTTACGCACCTCAGGTGCTTCATTGAGGGAGAAGGCCGGATAATTGCGCAAGGGCGCAGAGAAGGGAGGGTGTTCATCCTCGATGCTAATGATGTTGGCACCGCCATGTTTGCCAAAGGATAGAAGATTGAATTGGACATCAATCTCTGGCACAAGCGGATCGGCCACGTCAATTACCGGAGGCTTCAGGACCTGCAATCGAAATAGGTCGTGTTTGGTTTGCTGAAATTCAATGGTCGGAAGGTCCAAGTTTGTGAAGCCTGCCAACTCGGGAAGCAGCACCGGCTTCCATTCCCCACCGAATGAAACCGAACCTGTAACAAGCTCGATCTAATCCATTCGGATGTATGGGGACCGGCACAAAATGTTAGTCTTGGCGGGAGTCGGTATTTCGTCTCTATCATCGATGACTATATCCAGAACACGTGGATCTACCTCATCGAGAAGAAAAGCGAAGTCTTTGACTGTTTTCGGAACCTTCAAAGTTTAGTTGAAAGGGAAATAGAGAGGAAGATCAAGTGCTTGCAGTCGGATGGCGGAAAAGAATACTTTTCCGGCCAATTCAACAGTTATCTGCAACAGAATGGAATTCAGAGTGAATTTAGCTGCCGATACACACCGAAACAAAATGGTGTGGCCGAGAGAAAGAACCGATTGATTGTCGACGCAGCAAGGGAAATGCTAGAGGAGAAGAGCATGCCCCAATTCTATTGGGCTGAGGCAATCTGGACGGTCGTCTACATCCAAAACCAGATCGGAGACAAGGTGTCAGCACATGAGCTATATTTTGGGTGGAAGCCGAATTTGAGGCACCTTCCGATATTTGGTAGCATAGCATATGTGCATGTATGGGATGAGAAGCAGAAGAAGCTAGATCCGAAGTCGGAGAAGTGCATCCTAGACGTTTACTCGCATGAGCAAAAGGGGTATAACTACTATAACCCCCATGCTAAACAGGTACGAGTAAGTCGAGATGTCGAGTTTGATGAGTCGGCATGATGGTACACCCTACCGACTCCAACTCCCGACCAAGACCCGATTCCAGAAGATGAGGCTAGTGAGCCCGAGGAGGTATAGGAAGAAGATGAAGACTTCGGCACTCTAGAAGAGAGTTTGATCGCATTCCGGCTAAGTGGGTCGAATGAGCGGCTGAGTCTGGATGACCACTCAGATAAAGAACCGGCAAGTAGTGGAGACTCTGTCGTGCTCTACCCGCGCAAGGAATCGAGGAGATGGTTCACGCGCAAAGAGAAAGGGAAGAAGAAGATGTTGGAATACGAAACCGGCAACGATGAGTCGGATCAGAGCGAATCCAACTCTGGAAAGGAAGAAGGCGGATCTTCAGAAGGGAAGTCCGAACCGTCCAAGAACGGCCTCAAACCGGGTAACGAAAAGTTATGCCGGTTAACCCGTGAAAAGAAAACCTTCATGAGGTACAGATACAATGAGTACAAAATTGGCGTGCTGCTATGGAGGAAGAAATGCAGGCACTTGATGCCAACAACACATGGACCTGGTTGACCCTCCCCGACAGTGCAAACCGATCGGTTGCAAATGGGTGTACAAGGTAAAGTACGAGCTGACGGTTTCGTCAATCGGTACAAGGCCCGGTTAGTGGCGAAGGGATACTCACAAACCCACGAAATCGACTACGACGAGACCTTCGCTCCCGTAGAGAAGATGAAGACGTGTGGTACTAGCGATTGCTGCGGCAAGGGGATGGCATCTTCACCAAATGGACGTGAAGAATGCATTTCTTCAAGGTGATCTTGAAGAACGGGTCTATATGATCCAACCCCCCGGTTTCCAATCAGAGATGAACGAGTCAACAGTGTGCCGACTCAAGAAGTCGCTTTACGGTTTGAAACAAGCCCCCTGAGCTTGGAATGCGAAGATCACACACTGGTTGTGTAAGATGGGGTTTGCGGCCTCAAAGCTCGACTCTTCACTATTCATCCGGAACGATCCAGTTTCCATTCTGCTTTATGTAGATGATTTAGTCATCACCGAACCCGGACTCGTTGAAATTGGCCGCGTGAAGTCCCAGCTATCAGACGCATTTGAAATGAAGGACCTGGCAGGGCTTCATTATTATCTTGGGATCGAGGTGATCCGGACCCCCGACGGCATATTGCTCTCACAACGCCATTATTTGTTGAATATGTTGTACAAGTTCAACATGACGGAATGTCGACCGATCTCTACACCCTTGGACCGGAACCTGAAGCTACGTTGTCGAGGAAATCCTCGCATGTTCGTGAAATGAAGCAGGACCACCGAGGTCCTGGACCGGAAGGATTCAATGTTTTTAACAGCGTAAGCGAGAAAGTATTGAAGATAGATAGATGGATGAAGAGAGAGAGAGAGAGAGAGAGATTGAGATAGAGATTGAACCCTTGACTTTAGTTTTACGAGACAAGATACATCACCATTAGGATAACTCAGATCTTTGATTAAAAGTTTCTTTTTTACTTACATCCCTTCCCTCCCTACACAAGCCCCACTATAGGCTTTTATAGGTCTCTCCATGCAAAAACCATGGGCTAAAACCACGAGTTGAAACCATGGTTTTGTGCCCACGGTTTCTATATGTTTGCTTCCTACAAAAGACTGAGTATGAAAAGAAAATATGCAAATTCTACAGCACTCAGTAGTGGATTTAGTGGTAAGTTAATTTGTCTCCTATCTTGGAGGTGCAAGGTTCAAGCCTTGTTTCCACCCCTATGTATGCACTTAAATGTTACTAGGCTTTAGTCTTATTTTTATATTTACAATTGAGCGCACATCACACGTGCACATGTTTAACTTTACATCTAGCGTTTCTTTTACAATTCTCATTTCAGTCCTATTTACAACATGCTAACATATGTGTGTGGCCTTCACCCCTTTCACGCATGCACATTGCACCTTCTCGATTTCGTTCGTTGCACACAAATTTCACACCGTTGTCGAAAATCTTCACGACAACGTCCCGACTCCGGCCCGGCCTGTGATGAGAAACGGTTCCCACAAATTGTCAGAAGCCTCATATACTTGACAATCACTCGACCCGACATCAGTTACCCAGTCGGAGTGATCAACCAGTTCATGCAGAAGTCGACCGTCGAGCACCTTCAGTGCGCACACCAACTACTCTGGTATGTTAGCGGCACGAAGGACCGAGGATTGTTATACCGACATGGTATACCAGGGAAGCTAGTCGAATATACCGATGTTGACTAGGCTAGTGATGCATCGGATCACCGATCCACCTCCGGTTACATGTTTTCTCTTGGAGCAGCAAAAAGCAGCCAACAATGGCTCTGTCAAGCACTGAGGCTGAATATCGGGGCGCTACCATTGCCACCTGTGAAGCCATCTAGCTTTAGCAACTGTTGCGTGACCTCTGGATTGAGGTGCCGACCCCGATCCCGATCCATTGTGACAACATGAGCAACATACAGCTCGCCAAGAACCCAGTGTTCCATACTGGGACAAAGCACATAGAAGTGCATAACCCTAAACCCTAAACCTGAGCGGTGAAGTTGAACTTCGGTATGTTCACACGGATCGACATGTTGCCCACATCTTCACCAAGCCGCTGTCACGAAGTTTCATGCACTTGTGTTACTTGGGCGGGACCAAGGGGGTCTCGGACAAGGGAGTACTCAAGGGATAGAGAAGACCCAAGGTTTGCTTTACGACAATACTACTTCCCGACCCCTTCCCGAGCAAGGTCTCATTGCCCTTTGTTTTGTGAGGCCGGTGGCTCTCATTGATCATGACTCGTTGATCACGACTCGTCGACCTTCCGAGATCACCGTACGAGCCAAGTGACCAAACGGGTACAAGCAAGATGAGCACGCAACATGAACGCACAAGGGGACGATAACACAAACACGAATGTCCGTACGTCTTTATGAGGAGGAGAGGTGCATGGGCGCGCCCGAACGCTCCCTCGTCACAAGACGTCGAACGTACGAGGAAGACACAAAACACATGCACAAAATGCTCGTACGCCTTTATGAGGAGGAGAGGTGCATGGGCAAGCCCGAACGGTCCCCTCGTCACAAGACGACCGAATGTACGAGGAAGACACAAACACACACACAAATGCTCGTACGCCTTTATGAGGAGGAGAGGTGCATGGGCAAGCCCGAACGGTCCCCTCATCACAAGACGGCCAAACGTACAAGGAAGACACAAACACATGCACAAAATGCTCGTACACCTTTATGAGGAGGAGAGGTGCATGGGCAAGCCCGAACGGTCCCCTCTTCACAAGACGGCCGAACGTACAAGAAAGACACGAATAAAGAAAGAAGGAGAGAAAGAAACACGAATGATATTGACCAAAGAGATAAATACGTGCTCGATTCCAACGCAAGAGGACCCTTTATAAAATAGGGTTTTGTTTACAATGGCAACTTATAGTTAACCACAAGCTCAATCAAAACATAAATATTAAATGCCCTTAGAGACAAGGCAAAACCGAACACGGCGAAGATGAACACACGAGCACCACAAAAATGCCAATCCCAACGAACCACGACCACCCGAACGGCGAGCACACGGGCTCGCAACGACGAACGGGGTGGAGCAACGTCAAACCAACGAAGCTTGGGCTCACGAGCACTTCGAGTGCCGACGCGAATAAGACGAGCACGTGGCGATGGGGGGATGAAGGGGTATGAGATGAAGAGAAGTGGTGAATAAGGAGATGAGCTTCGAAGGAAAATTGGCGATAGTCTCCTCCTCCCAAAACGTCCTCCTCAATGAGCCCCCCTCGACCTCCTTTTATAGGAAAAAAAGAAGGGGGGGTCGCCAAATTTGTCTTCAATGAAAAAAGAATAAAATTCCTTAAATCACGCTACACTATAAGACTAGATTTGAACTGTGCACCTCTAGCTAGTAATCAATGTGACTATCCACTAGCCCACTAACTCTCTCTTATACAATATATAATTCTATCTCTATAAATCTATAACATGTCTCCCCTCTACCTTTTATCTCTCCTCTCTCTTACTTTTTGCACGAGCTTCTATACCTCCTCTTCACCCTTTCTTTTCCTTTTTATTTTGCATATGCACAATTAATCGCTTTTGTGTGCACACACATTGCACATGCACATTTTTGACCCCCCTTTCGCCAGTTTTTCCCACCCTCAAGCACGCCACATCACGACACTGCTCGGGTCGGACAACTTGCAGCACTTTTCGGAGATGCTCGGCCTACAACATCTCGATGTGCCGCACTTGAGGGGGAGAATAGGAACGGGAACGGATGGCACTGGACAAGGAGCTAGAGAGGAAGAAAGAACCAAAGGAGGAGATAATCAGAAAAAGAAAGTCGAGCCGATTGAAGGAGTCGGCACATCCGAACAAGTCGGAGCAACTAGCAGCGGCGGCAGAGTCAAGAAGGACAGAGCCGTCCGGAAGAAGGCCAAGACCCGGACGTGGTCCGATGTGGTGAAGGGCCTAAAAATGGAAGACGAGTTGGAGACTATTGACTCAGACAAGAGCTGTAACAAATCGGATGAGACGATTCAGTTCAAGATTCGGAGAAGCCGGATCAACTAAAGGCCAAGCAAACGAGAAGGCAGCGGAAGTCGACACCGACACGAAGGAACCGATGGATCGACAAGTGCTAGAGTCGTAGCAACGAGGGAGCTGAAATGGGCCTGTTGAGCAGACAAGCCAATTGAGGAGATCAAGGTGCGCAGAACCAGAAGGGTCACGACAAACAAGACCGGACCGGACGAGGAGCACGAGCAAGGCAGAACTACGCCAGAAGGAGCCGGGTAGACACTAACACCTCGATCCGACCTCAAGTTGAGCTTGAGGGGGAGTGTTGAGCGAGCAAGCTCAAACGGATCCAGATCGACTGAATAAGCCAAAGCCCGATTGGCATCCAGAAGGATGAGCCGGATCGGTATATGGAAACAACCAGTCGGATCGAGGACACAGATTGGAGAGCCGGATTCGACTGTGAACAGGAAGCCTAGTAGTAGCCTCGACTACTAGGCAATCATTGTCTCGTAGTTAGTGTCAGTCGCTCGTATGAGCATTGAAGTACATAGTACTTCTATCAGTCCTTTTGAGGACTTGTATAAATAGTGTTGTTTAGCACATTGTATGTACAAACTTTACATAGTGTTATTTTGAATTGAGTTTATGTTCTGCTCTCTCTATTTGTCTCTCGTGCATACTATTAGGATCTCGGTTCCTTCGGATGGGATACGCAGACCCGGCATCGGAAGACTCGGTGAGAACCGGATGACGAGTACCCGGCAAGGAAGACCCAGTGAGAACCGGATGTTGCAGGCCCGGTGAGAACCTCTCACCGGATGAAGGGACATATATGTAGATATGTTTCTGAGAGCCCATTGGGGCTATATCTATAAATAGTCCTAATGTCATATTAGTATAAATGTGACCTAGGGCAAACAGTGTTTAGACTATTGTTGTTATTATCTTCGTATAGTGTAATTTTGGTGGAACGATTGTAGAGAGAGAGAGAGAGAGAGAGCGATACAGAGCATGTCTCTATTGTAACCGCCGAGTCGACTAAAGAAGTCGGCACATCCGATAAAGTCAGAACAAGTGGTGACGACGGCAGAGTCAATAAGGACTGAGCCGACCCGGACATGGTCTGATGTGGTAAAGGGCCTGAAGATTGATGACGAATTGGAGACAACCAATTCGGACAAGAGCTGGAATGGATCGGAGGCACCCAGTTCAGACAAGATCTGGAATGGATCGGAGGCACCCAGTTCAAAAGAGGAATTTGATTCGGAGGAGCCAAATTAACAGAAGGCCAAACGGTAGAGGAGGCAACGGAAGTCGACACCGACATAGAGGGATCGACAGGTCGAGAAGCGCCGAAGTTGCAACAACAAGGGAGATGAGAAGGTTTCATAAACATATGCCACAGAGGAAGGTAGGTATTGAACCCAGTCTCTATTGGGCAACCCTACCAATTGAGCTACATATGCATCCTTGTATCAAATCCAACTTCACATAGTGTAGATTGAACAGTGGAAGTTCCTAGCTTGCATGCATCCTCATTTCTAGCTTGCACACATTCTCATTTCTAGCTTGCACACATTCTCATGCATTCTCTATTGCATAATAACATAGAGATAATAAGCTACAAAGTGCTAACCATAACTATTCTAAAATTCACCAACATGTAACTAATGAAACTTTTCAGGGATAGGGGGAGATGATGAATGTGGACACACCTACACCACTTCGCCTCTCCCTTGCAGAAGCAGGAAAGCAAAGAACAACCAAATGCCCTCGGATGTCAGGCTTCAAAGCAACCCGACGTGGTATAGAAACAATTAAGAAAATAAGGGAACGTGAGCTACATCACCTAGAAGCTATGGTTGGGGTATCTTTTTTACATTGGGACCACGGGCCACAACATCTACATCAAAACCCTTTGACCTCCCCTCGGCTTCTTTTCGAGAGACTTGGATGGAAATGAAACTAGGCCTAGTATATGTAAAGCCATTTCCTTTATAGAACATGTTACATCATAACATGTTTTTTTTTGTACAATTAGCTTTAAGTTCTATTTTATTTTTGCTTTCGCTGAATTGGGTAAATATATATATACCCCAAATTTTGTTGTAAACCAATAGGGCTAATTTTGGTCTTAGAAGACGTTATAATACATATATATCTTTCTTTCTTTCTCTCTTCCAAACCAAAAAGCAGTGAAGTACATATACATACATAACTCACAATTTCTTCTCTTGCTCTTCCTGTTCTCTCTGGCCCTTGCTTGGCCTTTGCCCCCTGCAGAAGAGAAGAGAAGAGAAGAGAAGAGAAGAGAAGAAGCAGTAGTAGCTATGAGCGCCAATGGCGGCGGGCTTGCCACCGATCCAAGCGCAGCCTTAGCGGAGAAGCTGTTGCAGGGATGGGCTCTCCTCCAAGACCACTGTCCACAGTGCCTCACACCTCTCGTTCGGAACAGGTATATGCAATCTCTTCTTCTTCTTCTTCTACTGTTCCTTTTCTTTCTTTCAACGGGTTTTCTGCGTTCATTCTCTACCCTTTTCTTCCTCCCTTTCTGTTTTTTTCCCACACCATCCCCTCATTTCTTGCAGCTGCTTTTCCTTCACTTTGTGTACCTTTCTAGTCTTTCACATGCCTCTCTTCTACCGCCATTGTCCTATATTACTTTCTCTGATTTCCGCTTGATCTCTTGCTCATAGGCAGAGGAAGATGTACTGTGTGGCTTGTGATCAATGGATCCTCACTCAGGCTGAAGCAGCTCAGAAAATTCTGCAAGAAAGAGTTGGAGAGGAAGAAGAAGATCGGAGAAGTAGTGACCTGACGGCTCATGGGGCTCCTCATCCTTCTCCTGCTGTGAACTCTAACCACGTTGAAAATGGCCAATCAGAACAGATTCTACCATCAGATAGAAGAGAGAGTTCACCGGTCCGTGAGGTTAGCTTCTATTTTCAATCCGTTCTTTGTGGTCAGTTTTGTTGTATGGTTTTTGTCTCAGAGTCACTGTTTAAGTTTTACGTATAATATGGAAGGACGAAAATAGTTTCTTGGATTAAGAGATTGTTTTGAGCAGTTTCATTGGACATTTGTAGAATGTTAGCGTAGCAGAAATTAAGATCATGAAATGTTTGCATAGCAAATTTAAGTTAATGTAGCCTCTCAAACGATGCTATTAGAGACTGGTAGATAATGCTTTTATGGATTGACTTCAGTCTCCATGTTTCTTTATGTTCTGACTTAAGAGTTTTGCAGAATACGGAAGAATGAAAGTAGCAAATCGTGCCTCATGAGTTAAAAGTTTCTGGGGTAGTATTGTCCACTTATATGATTTGTTGTTGCACTAAACATTAAGTTGTTGAAGTAGAGTGGCGCTTCAAAAATTGGTGATAGATATTGAATACATTTATCATGGCGAAGGGTTAGTATCACAATTCATTGATCAAGAGATTATTGAGTGGTATCATCAATTATGTAATCCAGCTAAAACCAAAAGACAGCCCTTAACTCAAGTTCTTGGAAACACAAACTGATAGGAGTGTTCCAACTGACTAATCATGTTGTTGAAAACACCACTACAAATGATAAAGATTTCTCAAGACTTTGAAAAACCCAAAATTGTGGAATCGGCAATCCTTCAAGAGATTATGAGAACAAAGTGTTTCAGCCCTCAACTCATTTCCGTGGAAAAACAAACTGATAGGAGTGTTCCAACTATCCAGTCATGTTGTTGAAAACACCACTACAAATGATAAAGATTTCTCAAGACTTTGAAAAACCCAAAATTGTGGAATCAGCAATCCTTCAAGAGATTATGAGAACAAAGTGTTTCAGCCCTCAACTCATTTCCGTGGAAAAACAAACTGATAGGAGTGTTCCAACTATCTAGTCATGTTGTTGAAAACACCACTACAAATGATAAAGATTTCTCAAGACTTTGAAAAACCCAAAATTGTGGAATAGACAATCTTTCAAAAGATTACAAGAACAAAGTGTTTCGGCCCTTAACTCAAGTCCTTGCAAACGCGAACTGATAGGAATGTTCCAACTGGACAATCATGTTGTTGAAAACACCACTAAAACAAATGATAAAGATCTCTCAAGGTTTTGAAAAACCCAACATTGTGGAATTGGCAGTCCTCCACACTCAACATTATTAGAAATATTGAGAATCGAGTAGATAGGTATATAGAGTTACAACTGCAGAGATGGATATATGAAAACAGAATTTCTATTACATATGAGAGTAGTTCAAAATGGTAGTTTTCCCATGCGCTCACACCTTAGAGCTTAGATAGGATATGGACCGGCTCACTACAAAATTAGTGGGGACGAATGATCAATCTCACCACTGTGTGAGAAAAGTGACATATAATCTATGTTTGGTCTTAGTATAAATGTGCAAGTCAGTTGACAGTAGTGGAGATATTCCTTTTCTGTCAACTGACTTGTCATTTAATATGACCCAACTCCCTAGGTACAGGCTAGTGCTAGATAATACTTATCTTGAAGTCAATGACGCATACTTCAAGACTAAGTACATCGTAACTTGCCCACAAAATATTCTAGCTGACTTGATTAGCCAATCCTTTTATCTATTTCTCTCTTTCCTAAATATTTTGTGTCCTACGCATCTACGGTTTCCTAGATTAACACCTTATCGACCCATATGGTCGAGTTGCACACTAGCCGCTCCTCATTTGGGGCGCTATCACAAAATGTGCACTCTAAGAGCACATATGGGGATAGATTTACAACTTGGGGCTGATCATTGATTATATCTAACAAACATTCCCCAAAATTGCTATTTTTATAGTACGGGCTAGCATGTATAACATGGGATGTCAAAATGTTGTCATCCTTCAAACACCTTATAACTATTAATGTGAACATTATTGATATAAATGTCCAATTAAAAATTTTCACTACTTCTTTCATGAAACTCTTTCAAAATCTTACCTTGTCATTGCTCTCAACATTTGTCCAAATAAACAAGTATATTGGACCTTGGCCCTAGGTCCAATATTTGCAACTAGAATCAGATTGGATGGTTCTTGTTTACATACTACAATAGAAGTTTCATAGGGACAATTTTCTACTCAAGGTTGGCACTTATGTAAGAAAAAAGAAGGAAAGAAAAATATATTAATGTCTTTTAAGAGGCCAAAATGGCCTCTAAGACCAAACAAGACATTACATCTTAAGTGTTGTCTCGTCTTTGAGAACAACAAATCAAAATAAAATAAATATTACTCAATAAATATAAAAGTAAATAAAAAAAAAGAGACTGAAGAATTGGATTTTCACCACTTGTGAGATTCTCAAGTTAGATATATTATAACTTTTGTCTACAATGGCGGGAGATAATGGCCTTTATCGGTCAATGACAAGGGTGTTGCAGTTGTGGTCCGTGGGGCCGGCACCTATGTTCACGACAAATTGCTATTGCTTGATCCATTCATTGTAACCCCTTTGTTATTTCCTAGTCGGGAGCCTAGTTGTGTATTCCTTGATTGACTTGTAGCATTAGAGTGATGGGGCTAAAGAAAGTGGTGATTGTTCTTTGTGGATGAGCTTGTGTGGCTGTATTATTGTCCTTCAACAACTTTTCCCTATGCTGCTTGAGTTCTAGCAAGAAAAGTCCTAGGCACCATTGGTCGTTGTATTCCATTACCTTGCTGATTGGGCCAAAGCCTTGTTTAAAGAGGCAATGGTATCTGCCTCTAATTTCATAAAAGACACTACAGTGACAAACATAGTGTTCTTTTGATTCCACTCCTTGATGACACAATTGGCAAATTCTTTCTTCTAGAGGTATTTGTGTTTATCTACCTACCTCAATCTCTAACTGATGTGATGAAGTTTGCAACTACTCTATCACATTGTGCATCGCATAAGATAGATGTATGTCCATATAAGGTGGCCTGATGATGAATCCATCCTCTGATGTGTGTAAAAAGTGTCTTGTAGTGACCCATCTTCGTACCAAGTGATGTGGGGGCTGATCCATGTTATCTTGGTTTCCAAGTTAAAAATATCAATTTGGATCATTCCATTCTTTTCCACTTTGGTCATATTTAGATCGGGACAGTCCAAGCTATATTGGAATGGGGTAGTGCATTTATGCTTATGTCATGTGACTCCATTGCTACATTTTAGCATACCAACAATGAATGTCTCCATTTTCAGCCAGTTGTCTTGATGACATAAGTGCCAACCTTGGGTACCTTCGTCTAGGGAGCTCCCAAAAACGTTGGATACATGTCACCACTCGGAACAATGCTGTGGTGATTGTAGGGGTTGCTCCCATCTCTGCCCGGATTATATCATGGGGAACCGATACTTTGCTCCTTATCATTCGGGCAATCATTGACACTAAAGGTCTCTCTAAAACTTTCTCGGTCCCCACGTTTCTACTTCATAGAGAAGAGTTGGTGTTACAAGTGTATCAAATAACAAGTTAGTTCATGGCTCTTGTAAGTGCAAATGTCCTCATTGTCTGTCAAGAGCACCAAGGGCTGCATATCCTAGAGAAAGTCGGGTACAAGCAGCCTCCCGTAAGGAGAAACCTAGGCCTTGTAAATGTTACTCCTAGGTATGTGTAGCAACGTGTGTATTCCACCTTTTCCTCTCCCAAGAAGAATTCCGGTTCTGATCTTGTTACCCATGCTTGAGTGGTGTTAAATACCATCACTTTAGTTTTATCCATGTTCAGCGACAAATCTTTGTCCGTACGAAATAGTTTTAAGGCATTTAGATGTCTTTGTAGTCTTGCCAGAGAGTCAGAAATCAGCACAATATCATTAGCATATAGTAATATTTGTATAATAAACATACCTCTTAGGCATGCTCCCGAACCCCCGAATCTCTCTATGTAATGTGATACCTCATCTATGTAGAGACCGAAGAGAGTGGGCGATAGTGGGCATCCTTGCTTCACTTCGATTGTGCTAGCCACTGTCTCGGACAAACCCTTGGAAGACCACACTTTTCTTGACGCAGATTCATAAGAGTGCATAGATTCCCCATTGCATATTTGTAGGAACACCAAGGGCTTCTAGCCAAAGGCAGTGTGAAAGGCTTTTTGGAAATCCTCAAAGCAGCAATAAATCCTCTTATTATGGGCTCTGCCCTCTTTGATAAGGGCTCGGAGTGTCAATATGTGCTCCATAGTTGTGAACCCCTTCCGAAAGCCTGCCTGTCGAGCTGAACGGCAGCCATTCTGCTTTGCCCATATAATCAATTCTGATACTAGAATCAAGCCATATAGTTTGCCCAAGTAATGGCCAATCATGATTGTCCTATAGTTGCTTGGCATCATGGGGTCTGTAGTCTTGAGAATTGGTACGATGGTATGCTGAGTCCATCTAGTATGGAAACCTTCACACATGACTTTATTAAAGATGTGTGCCTGCAATGGCAACAAGATGTCACGAGCATATATAAAAAGTGCTCACCAACCAATCCATCATGATCCTGGGCCTTCCGAAATTGTAATTGATCAATGGCATTTCTTACATTTTGTGGAGTTAAAAAGGTTGATTAATGTGGGCGTGGAAGAGGAGGTTGCCCTAGGATATCATATAGAACCTTTGCATATTCATGCCACACTTGAGGTGAGGTCACTTGTGTGGTAGGTTGCCTCTCATTAAACATTTTCCATGCTCTTTTACTTTCTTGTCGTAGAAACAAGCGATACAAATGATCTTCAAATACTAGCCAAATACAATCTCTTCTTCTTCCTTACGAGGTGTTAGAAAGTTGCTCTCGCTTGTTTGTGTATAAATGCCCCGAGTTACTTCACGCTGCAAGCATCTCCTTGTATCACGACGTTCCTCATCATACCAACTATTTTGTATTACTCTACCAAGTTTGGGGGGATTGGGAGTTGTGAGGAAAGGCATTTGTGGCTGCTTTATGCAATGTTTTTGACAATCCTTGGGTAAGTTCATCAAGGGGCGAGAAAGGATCCAAATCTATCATGCCATTGTATACTCCACAACTATACACAGCAATTGTCTCTTGAGTAAATAGATACTTAGCTAGCCCACTCTCCTTATCATATACATCCCGTGTTAATCCATCCTTTACCTCGAAGCGTAGATATGCATGATCTGCTGCCAAGCTAATAGGTCTACCCGATATAGTGAACTCTTTTATTTCAGGTATAAGAGATGGAGATCCCATTAGATAATTGATTGTGCTTGCACCTCCTTTTGGGTTCCAACATGCCAAAGCATCTGGTCTAGGCCATAATGACAATCCATTCTATATCACAAATCAATGCGCACTTCCAAAGGCAAGAAAGTGTTTGCCATATTCAATTATAGCAGTCATATATCAAGCTTGTAGCTTTAGACTAACCTCTTCTGCCATAACTTCTACATAAACAGCCTCTTTGGTGTCAAAAATAGTTGTTTGTTCATCCTTAGTTCGTGCATTGAAGTCTCCTAATAGTATTATGTCCCCTATAGTAGCAAATCTTATGATATCATCATATAATGGTAGATATGGTGATTCACCAAGATGTGCAAACCTTGAGTATGTACGCGGAAAGTAGCAAATTGCATTGTATAGTTCCCTAAGATCCCCCCATTTGATTTGTATCGACATGTAACATGCATATTCGTCCTTATGGACAACATGCACTCTATCATGAAGCTCCTCCCGAATCTCTAGTGCTTCTTGGTGTCTGAGGTTGGGGATGACATATTGACTCCTATCTATATCCTTGTACATTGAGGAGTTTGTTAGCCATATATTGGTGGGTCTTTATATACATAACAATATCTGTGTTTTTGATGGTATCTTCAAAATACATGACCTTTGTCCGTATAGAGCCATTGCAATTCCATATAATCATGCATAGGATCTCATAGGCCATACATCATCATGCAATTCTCTTCTCTATAATAATGACAACACCATCTCTATATACAACCCATTTTCCTTCCTCTCTTGCATCAAGCACTCGTGGCATGTTTTCTTTGCAGTGTGCCACTTGAGTTGGAGTGAGATTGTCATCTAAGTATATTTTCTCACCCTTAAGTGCCCTTTTTTAGATAGAAAAGCTTTTTTCTTGTTGATATCCATAATAAGGGCTTTAGCTCTAGACTCATCTCGTCCCACCCTCCATGCTGAAGCAAATGGAATATCTAATGTCCCAATCTTTGTTCCAAGATTCTTGGCATCTTCTTGTGGGCTTCCTTTTTCAACCCAACCAACCTCTCATACATGCAGTGCACGAGCTTTTCTCTTGTCTTCTTCTTCGAATGTAGTGTGATGACATCCTTGAGCTCTAAGTTTGGTTTCTTGACATGGCTTGTGATGTCTTTTCACATCTCTTCTAATGACTCAATCTTGAGAGAGGCATACAACTCTGTTTTCTGTTTTTCTATCTCCTATTTCATTTCTTCTTGTAATTCTCTTTCTATATCCTCTTTGATAAGATTGATCTCTTGCATAATCAAATGGCATAATAGATCATGTTTTCCCTCTTCAACATCAAATGGAAGGTTGAATGTAGCCTGCATTTTGGGTGCCTTGTGTGCCCTTCTAATGCCTTGGGGGTACTTCCATCCCTTCCTTTTCTTCTATGGTATCTTTTTGGGGTCTTCCATGGATCTGAACCCTCTTCATGAGCGTTGAGTTCCATACCTTCATTTTCCGTCCATTCAGGCTCCATGGTGTCTTAGGACAGCAGGTACAAGGTCTGATCAGAGAAATGTGGTGGGAAGAGGAACAATATAGAAATCAGGAATGCCTGCTTCGTAGAAAACGCATAGGATCAGACTTGGCAGAAAATGCAGAGGATCAGATTTGGCAGAAAATGCAGAGGATCAGACGTTGCAGAAAATGCAGAGGATCAAATATTGCAGAAAACGCAAAGTGAAGGAAAAAAACAGCAACGACAAGAGCGGAGAGCATTTTTTTAACTCATGTTATTTCTAAAGGGTGAGCAGGCTAAATGAGAGAGAGAAAGAAAGAAAAATATATTAATGTCTTTTAAGAGGCCACATCTTAGTGTTGTCTCGTCTTTGAGAACAACAAATAGAGAGAGAGAGAGAGAGAGAGAGAGAGAGAGAGCATTATATTTATACAGGCTGGTTACTCCTCCGAGACTCTGAACCTAGCACTCTCGAAAATCTCAATTATCTTAGTGAAGAAATTAGAGGTTATAAAAGAGGATGAATTTCCTTTTATTGCTAAATTATTATTATTGTGTTTATGTATTGATAATTTTTTGAGTTGCAATTCAGGAACTTGGTGACAATTTACTAAGATCTCATGATGTGGAAACGACACGATCGGTATGGATCTGCAACGTGAATTATATGGTCATTCAAACTAATTTTTGGCTTTATAAGTTTATGTGGATAGTAAAAAACTATTGGCATCCACAAATTTCTCTAATATATCAATTTGAAAACTATACATAAACTATAAACTCATACGTAACGAAAGAGTAAATTTCAGAAGTAGCCCTTTACATTTTATTTTATTAAAGTTATTTATTAAAATAAACATCCTAAAAATATTAAATTGATTATACTTTGATCAGTTTGTTAAATATAACAAATTAACAGATCGTTTGTAACTGTTTCGAGTATTAGCAAATTTACAAGATTGATTGAATCTATGAGCAAGTTACAAATTTAATTTGTAGGACTAACTTTCGCTTCTTAGTATTTGTTAGAAATGGATTCATAATGATGGTATTGCACTTTTTAGTTTCATTAGTAGTATATTTCTTGTTAGCTTGGTGGCCATAGGGTTAAGCGTAAGCTATATTGTGGTATTTTTGTGTGAAGAGAAATGACCATAGAGATGAACAAAGATGGAAATGATACAATTATAGCAGATTATTTTAATCAAATAAATTTATTTACATCAGCACTTAACATTCAGGACTAATATTCAATTGCCATATGGCTTAAACTTATAGTGATTTCCATTTCAATCTTTTTGAGGTCATCTTAGTCAATGTTTGGTATTCCTGAAGCATTTTGGTAGTACTCTAGTTGAGCCTTTTATGGTTCTATCTCCTGATTCTCTGCTGACATCAAATGATTGGATATTTATTTAACTTCCACTTTAGTATGAAACACTAGGTTCTCAATAAACATGATCCTATGATAAAGAGATATGGGTTTATCACATCATGGACTGTAAATCGATCAACAGGATGTCTCTTCCAATGTTTGAAACGTATTGCTGGCTACACGTATCGTCGTGGCATACACCATTGAGCTTTTTAGTCACCATGTTTATCAAATTGGCCTTCAGAGTGTGAATATTTGAACTTTATTGGTATTATAGGCCATCAACATTATGTGCTTTAATAGAAGATAGTATATCTTCTTTCTACTCTATGTTGTGCTGTTTGATCCCAGAATGAGTTCAGTTACAATCTTGACACATTAATTCTGAAAGAATGCTCTCTTAAAGAATTTGTTGCTTATGGCCAGGCAATGATTGCAGTTCGAGAATGCCTACAAACTATATCTGATGTTAAGCAACTTCAAACATAGAGGCTGCTAGTAGGTTTAAAAGGTGCAATTCAGTTTTGTTCTATGCATTTTGAGATGTGATCGTGATGGACTCACATTTCGTTCTTTTCAACACAAGGTTTTTGTAAATATTTAATGGGTACTAAAATCTACTGATTAAGAAAGTGGAGCTTCTTACGAAAACCGGTAAGGATATCATGAATCATTTGGAACCACATCCAGCAGAAATTTCCAAGTTTGCATAGTAGCTTTTGTCATAAATAGTTCTCATGAATTCATAAAGTTGCATAAAATGCTAATTTAATGAAAGTTATTGAGTTTTCCTGGTCTTAACAATGGTTATAAATAATGCAATTGATGATTTCTAGATATTTACTGTGCAATGCACAATTTTGGATAGCTGATACAATATATATTGTGGAGTCTGGAAAGAGCTTGGTCTGTTAGGTGTTACTGATAAATGTTTAGCTGTTGCTCTAGAATAAAAGGGCCATGAGGTCATTCATTTGTATCAAGATATGTCAAATTTAACACAGTAGATGTTACCGATAAATGTTGAGCTGTTCCTCGACTATAAAAGGGCCCCGAGGTCATTCATTTGTATCAAGATATGTCAAACATAACACATTAGAAGAACAACAATGGACCTTTGTTACCCAGATTTATACTCATGCAGAAATTTGCTGATAGGAGTGTGTTGGTAAGTTCCTATGCAAAGTTTTGGGATAGGGCCATGTCTAAAGGGGACAATCACCTCTTTCTAATAACATTACAAGATAAGATTTCAATTGTCTTGTCTATGTAAGAAGAATTCCCTGAATAACATCATCATAAATTCTCATCCCTGAGCATCAGATTTATTTAATAACAATTTCAATTGGGGTGAAGTCTAGACTCATAGCAAATGTTCCACCTATTTGTTGATAGGACATTAATAGCGAGATTTGAAGCTATACATCACTTGTATTGGTTCTCCCTTGTATGTTTACATGGGGTACTAGCTTGGTTTTATTGCCATCATTTTTGTTTTGTTCAAGTTAACCATTGGCTAGTTCATTTGACAAAATGTTTCCTATACACAGTGTCACATATCATACAAAGTATATGAGGATAACACATTGTCGACATATAGGTTTTGTTGTCTACTTAACTTAGTTGACCAAAGCGCGAGGGTTAGAAGAATCCTTTGCAGTCGACAAAATGTTTTGGCACAGACAAAGCTTTTGGCTTCTAGACAAGAAAAAGGATAGGACCATGGATAGAGGTATGGGAAGTTCTCTATTGACTAAAAAATTTGATAGGAACAACTATGCATAACTTGGGAATGCAATATGCACCAGTACCTAGTTAGGCACAACTACTAGAGTTACGTGGATGGAGCAAATAATGGAGCACCAGACCCAACACATATAGATTTTCTGACTTGGAAGCAAGTAACAAGCTGAGTCTTGTACTACTTTGCATCCTCTATGAGCGACCAGAGGCTCAGCTACATCAAGGACACAAAGACAACAAAGGAAGCTTGGGGGAATATGAAGAAGATCTTTGCCGCAAGCAAGATGGACAAGAAGTTGCAGCTTAGACAAGAGCTAAACAACATCCGACAGAGAGACATGTTGGTGGCTGATTACACCTCCAAGATCAAGGAGATTTGCGACGTGTTGGGGCCAATCAATGTCACGATTGATGAGGATGAAATGGTGCAGGTTTGCCTCGAGGATTGGCTCAAAGGTTTGGATCATTCTGAACAACGATCTGTACGAGAGAGAAGCCACCTTCATTCTTCGACTTATTGTTGTGACTTGAGAGTAGGAGAGAGAGAAAGATGAAAAAAGATGATGATAGAATGTAGAGAGAGAGAGAGAGAGAGAGAGAGAGAGAGGAGTTTATATTATAAGAGAACAAGGGTTACAAAGAGTAGGCTAAGGGGTTAAAGATTGGTGTTGAACCGAATGAGTTGTGATGAATGAATAAACACCTATTTATAGGTCCTTATGGAGTATTCTAGAATGTTTTAGAATATTTATGATATTTAAGATAATCATGAAATATTTTAGAATACTCTAAATATCTTGTAATGACTAATAGTATAATTATTATGACATATACATCATATATAGGTCCCACAACTACGTTCGTTGGGGTCGGGCCTGACTTGAGCCACCTTCTCGTTTCTTCCGTTCGAGTTGGTGTCAGCTTGGCCTTCGTTTCGACAGTCGGTCCGACTGTCGAGGACCCCTTTTCTTTCAAGTCTCTGCACTTGTCAATCCGGCCACATACTCCTTTGACCACGGCCAAATCAACCGTGAGTCCGTCGTTCGTCTCTAAAAGAAGACCCACATTATCGCGGTTGAGCAAGTTGAACGACTTAACAAAGAGCAGGACCTTGCTCGTGTCAAGTACGATCCGGTCCAGTGTGGAGAACCGCACGAACCGCAACTCAAACTATTGAAGGAGTGTCGATGTGTTCCGAACTTTGCCAGGGCTATCAACCTAATCCATGAAAGCCTTCGACAACCGGAGCGAGTCATCGAAGTTGTACTGTTCGAGAATCTGCTCCGCGAAGTTCGCCCAATCGTGGCAGCTCGCTTGTACTTCGAGCACTTCTGCATGGATGCTTGGCGTTACGACCCGATGAAACCCGGTCAGCTCTCTATCCTCCGAAATGTTCCTCATTTGCATCTCGGACTTGTAGGCCTCTAGGTAACTCGTGGCATCTTTCCCACCGAACCAGCCTATCTTGTCGACCGTTGCCTCTATGGCCCTCTCATGAGCACTAACTAGGCGGGCTACAACCATCGCCATCGCTTCGATGAGTTCACTCCCTCTCATCTTCAGATTCCTTTGTCGCCCTTGCTTCTTGTCGGGTTCACCAAATATGTCGCGTTATTCCACACGGATGCGTAGAAATGGGGCAAAACCACGGGGATCTTCCAAGGAATCGAGAAAGGAGGAAGAGGCCCGTGGGTCGTGTACACACAAACATCGTGAATCAAACAAAGAGGAATAGGAAGGAGATGGTCGTAGGTTTCAGACTCAATGCAATACGAGAGAATAACACGAGAACAACACAAGGGAAAAAAAAACAACATAAAGCAACGGAATAGATTGTCAATAGTAGTTAGGACGCACGCTTGAAGCGCAGGGAATACTATCGGTCAGAGCCGGGAACAGAGCTTCGAGCTCTAGAGCAAACACACGGGAAAAGGGGACCTCTAGCCGGGAGCACGCGGGCATTTGACGCGAGCCGAGGGTTCCTCCCAAGGTTTGGTCGTAGAGGTTTGGAAGAGAACGAGTGAGCGAGCTACTTCTTCTTGTTCGATAGCGTCCACTGCATCTGAAAGAAAAGAACGATCCCTCCAACAATCGAAGGTCGCCCTTTTTATAGCACAAGGAGTAGTCGTTACATCAGGTTTAATGACTCCTTTATATTCTCTCCTAGATTCTCTTCTTGATGTGCTCTCGCTATCTCACCTTTGTTTCCGCGCCCCTACCCACGCGATATTAAATCCTCTAATAGTGCCTAACTTCCTAATAATCCACAAAACCTACGACACCTAGTACTTACATAAACTAGTACAAAAGGGGGGTGCACTTGTGCACACCTGTGTTCCCATGCATCGGGCAATGTTTCCCCCGATGGCCTAGAATCTTCACGACAACGAGCAAAAATTGACTTCACAAATAGATTTTGCCAAAAAAGTAATCCATCATGCCAATTGAACTGGTTGTAGTCTTGACGAGGATTTTGAGATTATGAACAAGAAGCATGGTCTGGGATAATATGGTTCAAAATGTCTTGGGTGAATTCATTAGTCTCAATATCCTCCTGAATGGAATCAAGACTTGAATCTTCGAGTCTGTCTATAACATGAAATGCCATTAGTCATAGACGGTCAGGACCCAAGAGGATTTACTTCTGACTTTCAAATGCAGCCTCTCCTGGTTGAAGTTCCATATACAAACGTTGAGATAAAGCATCTTCTTTTCCTTGTTCCATCTCAAGTAAACTATGATGAAAATATCGACGAAATCTCGAAAAATGTCATTCACCATATGTTGAAAAACTGTTGGTGCATTCGTGAGACCAAATGGCATTACTGTATACTCAAAATGACCATAGTGAGTATGAAATGCAGTCTTCCATTCATCCCCATGAAGAATTTAGGAAGAATTCGAACAAGGTTATAAGCACCTCGAAGATCTAACTTCGTGAAATATTTAGCTCCGATTAGGCGTTCCAGAAGGCTTGAGATCAATGGTAGAGCATATTGGTTTCGAATAGTTACTTTAGTCAATCCCCAATAATCCACGACTAGATGAAGCGAACCATTGTCATGAATCCGTGAACATTATGCTTCACCTAGACTTGAACCCAAGACTTCATATTACGAAATTCGAAGTCTAACCATTAAGGTAACGTATCAAGACGTGAAATGATAAAGGCCACTTTATCATAGTGATTATTATATCAGAGAAACTTCTGGAAGTTTTTAGAACATTCTAGAAATCTTCTGGAACATCCTAGAATATTCTTGGTCTAGAACATTCTAGAACATTTTAGAAATCTCTAAGCTATTCTATAGAAACCTATAAATAGAGACGAATAGATCATATCAAATAATTCGAATCAACACTAGTCTTCAGCTCCAAGCCTACCTTGTATCCAACTCATCCTTGTACTCATTGTATTCTAATAAACCCACTCTTCTCTTATCAATCCATTCTCCTCTCTTCTTCTATTTTCTTATACCTTCCTTCAATCGTCCAATCTCTTGCTTTGTTCTAATAGTTTGATTCGAACTAATTTGATATGATCTATTTGTCTCTATTTATAGGTTTCAATTTTCGTCTCATTGAAGTGATATTCCTTGGGACGAACAAGCCCTAATGGAGCAGTTTCATTTGGGCCTCCGTGGAGATGTCAAAAATTTACTTCTTACCTTCCCTGAGGATCTAAAATCCCTTATAGAAGCTATTAGCTGAGCAATACGGTGTGATAATCGGCTTTTTGAGCGTTGGTCCGAGCGACAACGACAACAAACAAGATTAAGATTTACGCCAACTTATGCATCAGTGATAGCACAATCTCCAAGGCAACAATATAGCCCCGTCCCAACTCCATGGCAAGCACGTAACCCAACACCAATGGATAGATAGCCCGACATCGATGGAGATTGATATGACTCGGCGACGAGGACCATTATCAGATGAAGAGAAATAACGTCGTTGAGCAAATCGACTATGCTTATATTGTGGAGGTCTAGGACATATTGTCATTCACTACCCGCATAGACCGAGACGTCAGGTACATCACATTAACTATGATAATAGAAATGAGTCTAGCATCGTTGAAACTGTCCCAACTAGTGATTCTAGTAATCCAACTCTATCCAATAAGTTTGAGGTCCTAAGCCAATTAGAAGACGAGTAAAACGAATAAGTCCGCCCAAAATCGGAGCCGTTTGGTTGGACAATCCTAGATGTATACAACCTAGTGTGTGTTCCATCTCTTTCAAGCATGTTAGTAGAGTTTTCTCTGCCCAAGTACAAGTTCAGACACCAAGTTGTCAACTTCATGTCCTAGCTCTCTTAGATACCGGAGCCAATTCTTGTATCATGGATAGAGATTTTGCCCAAAAACATCAAATACCCTTGCATAAACTTCCTTGCCCAGTTTCTATACTAGTGACTGATGGACGTCTCATAGCTTCTGGAAAGATATTCGAGGAGTTTGAGCCGATACACATACTCTTAGGTGATCTAGAATTTGTAGTTTCCTTTAACATAATACGTAGCCCTGAGCATCCAATAGTCTTTGGTTTGCCATGGTTTGAGCTACATAACCCAAGAATTGATTGGAGACGACGAGAAATTAGGTGCCCTTTAAAAGGAAACATAGTGGTCAAGGCTCGAACCCAGGATCCTCCTCTACCAAACACGTTGTTCCTCTTCATCAAATTTCAACCATCACCCTACAACAATTATGCCAAGAAGGAGCAAAAGAAGATTTATTCTTATTTTCCATATCAGTTGCACCTTCTAGTGACACTCAAGGGAAGTCAGAGGTCTACATTCCTAAAAAGTACCAAGAATATGTTGATGTCTTCGACAAAGTCAAAGCTAGTGTGCTTCTAAAGCATCGGCCATACGATTGTCCCATTGATCTATAACCAGGAAAAGAGCCACCATTGGGTTTGATCTACAATCTATCATCAACGGAGCTTGAGGTTCTTCGAGCATACATCGATGAGAATCTTGCAAGTGGGTTTATTTGACATTCAAAGTCTCCAACTAGTGCTCCTATCTTTTTCGTGAAGAAAAAGGATGGCCCACTTGTTTGGTCGTGGATTATTAGGGATTAAATAAAGTCATAATAAGAAATAGGTTTAGAGCGCATTGGTGGGGCAAAGCATTTTACCAAAATTGATCTAAGGGGTGCATATAATCTTGTCCGTATTCGACCTAGAGATGAGTGGAAGATTGCATTTTGCACTCGGTATGGCCATTTCAAGTATACAGTAAGGCCTTTTGGGCTCACAAATGCTCCCGTCGTGTTTTAACATATGGCAAATGACATTTTCCGAGATTTTCTAGATATCTTTCTCATAATCTATTTAGATGATCTATTGATATACTCTTGAACACATGCGGAGCATGATATACATGTGCGGAAGGTACTCCAACGCTTAAGAGAGTATAGTCTTTATGCCAAACTAGAGAAGTGTAGTTTTGATAGCAAAGAAGTTGAGTTCTTGGGTTATACCATTTAATCCAAAGGTATCTTCATGGATCCAGCGAAAATTCAAACAATATTGGAATGACATACTCCAAGTTTTGTCCGCGATGTCTAGTGATTCCTTGGATTTGCCAACTTCTACTGCAAATTCATATGGAATTATTCAAAGATTGTATTGCCGCTCACTCAACTCACCAAGAAAAATCAAGCATTTGTTTGAACCCCTGAAGCAAACAAAGCCTTTAATCAGTTGAAAGAGGCATTCACATCAGCTCTTGTCTTAGCTCATGTTAATCCAGAAAAGTCATTTATCATTGAGGCAAATGCATCTGACTTTGCATTAGGGAGCATCCTATCACAACCAGGTGAAGATGGGCAGTTTCATCTAGTCACGTTTCACTCAAGAAAATTTAATGTTGTAGAGATCAATTACGAGGTGCATGACAAACAATTACTAGTTGTGGTCGACTCTTTTGTGCAATGGCAACATTTCTTGGAAGGTTCGCCTCATCAAATCATCATTTATAGTGAACACACAAATCTTACATATTTTCAGATGCCTTGAATGCTAAATAGGCGACAAGCTCAGTGGGCGCAATTTTTAACTCGTTTTGATTTCAAGATCATTTTCCGCCTAGGGAAACAACAAGGGCAAGCAGATGCTCTATCTCGATGCTCATATTTGGCACTTCGCCCTAGAGATCCAGCTTTTGACAATCAAAAGCAAGTTCTCCTTGGTCCAGCAAAACTACAAGTAACCACGGTTTGTGTCACGCCACTGGATTCAAGTCTTCTTGATACTATTCGACAACAACTTCACTTTGATGATTTTGCTAAGGATGTCTTCGTCCACCTTGGTCCAAATCATGCATTGCCAGGGACATCTCGACGCTATAAGGAGTTCAAGCAACAAGATAACTTACTTTTCTACGAGAATCTCCTTTATGTCCTTGATGGATCACCACGCCTTTGAGTGTTGGAGCACTGTCATGATGCCCGTATGGCTGGACACTTTGGTATTGCCAAGACCATGGAGCTAGTGAAGCGATATTTTGGTGGCCTCATTTACAACAATTTGTTGAAGATTGTGTTCACACATGTGACACATGTTGTCGAGCCAAAATGCCTAAGCATCATCCTTATGGGTTGTTACAACCATTGTCGACTCCGAGCAAGCCATGGCAGTGAATTTCTATGGATTTCATTACAGATATGCCACCTTCACAAGGTTCTGATGTTATTTTAACCGTAGTGGATCGATTTACCAAGATGGCACATTTTTTGCCTTGCGTAAAGAGCATCAGTAGTCAAGAAACAACAGATATCATTATGCGTGAAGTATTTCGCCATCATGGTCTTCTAAACGACATAATTAGTGATCGTAATCCGTAATTTTTCTCTCACTTTTGGAAGCACCTATGTAACAGGCTCCGAATCTTTTGCAAACTCTCTCCAACATATCATCCCGAAACTGATGGCCAAACAGAGCGCACAAATCAAACACTTGAGCAGTATCTTCGATATTTCATCAGTTATCAACAAGATTATTGGAGTCATATATTGCATCTTGTAGAGTTTGCGTACAATAACACCATACACTCTTCTACCAAGGTCACACCTTTCTATGCTTATACTGGCAACCATCCTCGATGGTGTCTCTTGGACATTCCAGTGATGTCACCAAACCCTAGTGCGAAGCAGCAATAGTGGAGCTATTGTAGAAAAGATAGATAGAGAGAGAGAGCAATAGTTGGAGGAGCTCACCTTTTGAAGTGAGATCCAAAAGTTTTTAACTTATGTTTTATATGGCCCATTTAGGGTTTGCCAAGTTCACATTGGACTTGGCCCAAAAATAACAAAAAAGGTGAAGAGTAACTTTTGGCCTTTATAAATAGGCCTATATACATGTACACACTATAAGGGGGTCATTTAGGGCCTTCACCCCAATAACCTCCCACTTAAAGGCATAAATGACACTTTTAAGCTATGTGACTCCCACCATTTGTATACATATTTGATGTTGTGCTTTAGGTAAGCACTTGGTCATTACATCCATAGGGTTCTGTGATGTGTGGATCTTTATCAATGTGATAAGGCCATCCTCAAGCACTTCTTGAATGAAGTGATATCGCACATCAATATGTTTTGTGCGTGCATGAAAACATAGCATTCTTTGCCAAACAGATGGTACTCTAGCTATCACAACTAAGAATGGGTGCCTTTTCAGGCAAACCAAACTCGCTGCATAGACGTGATAACCATATTGCTTCCTTGGAAGCCTCGGTGGTTGAGATATGTTCGTTTCCAAGAATAACAAAGCCCTCAGGTTGTTTCATGTAAAGCTCTTTGTCAATGTCACCATGCAAAGAAGTTGTATGTACATCCATTTGGTCTAATTCCAAATCAAGTGCAGCCACTATAGCAAATAACACTCGCAAAGTGGTCATTTTAACCACAGGAGAAAATACTTCCTGAAAATCTATGCCCTTAGTTTGAGCATATCCTTTTGCAACCAGCCTTGCTTTATACTTGGGTTTGTCATCAACGGTCTTGATTTTATATACCCATTTGTTAGGAATAGCTTTCCTTCCTTTGGGCAGTTCAACCAAGTCCCAAGTATTATTTGAATGCAACGCCTTAATCTCTTCCTACATAGCAAGCTCCCACTTATTGTTGTGCTCACATGCCTTTGTCTCTTTATATGTAAGAGGTTCTCCCTCATTGGTCAACATTATGTAGTGCAACGAGGGGTCAAATCTACTCACATTTCGTCTTATACGAGTAGAACGTCTCACCCAATGATCCATATTGTCAAGTAATGGATCAACATTAGGTGACATGTCTAAATCATCATTGTTAGGTTGTTGTCCATTATTTTCAGCGCCATTTTCAGCATTATTATTTGGTTGCATATTCATTTCAGGATCCTGACCTTGCTGTCCAACATCTTCTAGCTTCAAAACCACTGGATGATCAATATTTTTAGTCCTTTGTGGTGGATCTTGATGGTCAAAACTGGGTCTAACAGGTGGTTGGTCATGCTAAAATCGAACCCTTTTACGGTCATCTTTTGAGGCATAATTGTTTTGAAGCAGCCCTGCCTCATTGAAAACCACATCTCGACTGCGTATAACCTTCTTGAGTTGGGGTATCCAAATCTTATAACCCATTTCGCCTTCTTCACCATATCCCATGAAGAGGCCCTTAATGGACTTGGCATCAAGTTTGTTTCTCAGCTCAGGCCTTATATGTACAAAATCCTTGTAGCCAAAGACATGTAAGTGATCATATGAAGCAGGTTTGCCAAACCAAACCTCTTTAGGGATATCACCCTTTAAAGACGTGTGAGGGGATCTATTGCATACATGTACTGCAGTTTTCAATGCCTCTCCCCAAAATCCATGAGGGACATTAGCAGTGGACATAATGCATCTCACTCTCTCACAAAGTGTCCTATTATATCGTTTAGCCACACCATTAGAAGAGGGGCTGTATGGAACAATAAGCTCCCTCTTAATACCCAAAATTTCACAAAATTTCTTGAATTCAGCACTTGTATATTCATCACCATTGTCCATATGCAAACATTTCAGTTTTTTGCCTGTTTGAGTGGTCACAAATGCATAAAAACGCTTAAATGTAGCTAAGGCTTTGTCCTTAGATTTAAGCAATTGAACCCAAATTTTTCTAGAGAAATCATCAACAAATGAGATAAAATACATTGCACCCCCCATAGATTTGGTGGGCATGCTACACACATCAGAATGAACAAGATCAAGTGCACAAGACTTACGAGACACACCAGAGTAAAAGGAACGCTTCACTTACTTTCTATATTGGCATTCATTACAAAAATCAAGCTTCGTGCCTTTAGCATCAAGCTTCTTTAGATTACAAAACCTAGTGAGACCCTTTAGGCTCATATGGCCAAGTCTCTTATGCCACAACTCCATATGGGAGTGAACTTTAGCCAAAGCAATAAATTTGCTCGATATAACATTTCCATGTAAGCAATAAAGTGTTCCCTTTTTTGTGCCTTTCAAAATCAACCTTGAACCTTTTGTCATTTTCCATGATCCTCTCTCAAAGAGAATGTTATAACCATGCATATCCATTTGCCCCACAGAAAGCAAGCTCTTCTTGATCCCTGGTACATAACGCACATTATGCAAAACCAGCTCATTAGTGCCATTTGTAGAAAAACACACAATGTCAATACCCTCAATGGAACCTGCATGATTGTTTCCATGGTATACATGGCCATGGTTGCCTGTAGTAAAAGTAGAAAAACACTCCTTGATAGGAGTCACATGAAATGAAGCACTAGAGTCAATTATCCATGTTTGGGCTAATGCATCATTGACAGTCAACAAAGCATGAATAAGATCATTCTTAGTGATGCACATGTCCTTTGAAGGAATATTTAGGGAGGCATCATATGCATAAGTATCATCTGCTGAAAAACTAGCACATAAAATGTCCTCAACATTTGACAGCTCCTATGCCTACATTAGAGGCCAAATTGGCCTTCTCTTTGTCAATTTGGTTGTCATGTGCATTAGTCTTATCCTTTCTCTTATCTCCAGAATTCCTTTTTCTTTCAAGTTTTGCTTTGTAATAGTGACAATCAGGTTTATTGTGGCCTTTCCTGCCACACTGATAGCATGTTACGTTATTGCTTTTAACTTTGCTGTTATTTCCCCTTTCTTGGCTTTTACTTTTGTTCTTATGTGCATAGTTACTTCTTTTATTTGTCCTACGTCTAACCATGTTGGCTGAGTTGTCAGCTTCTCCACTTGCTTTTCTCCTAATCTCTTCATTGAGTATGGAGCCCCTAACACCATCAAAGGTCAAGTTGGGGCTATTAGATAATGAGACTACCAATGTCTCCCATGAGTCAGGTAGTGTCATTAACAAGAAAATGGCTTTGAGGTTATCATCAAAAGGAGTCATTCTTGAGTCTTGCAGCTGTGATAAGGTACCTGTAAATAAGGACAAGTGTTCAACTGCACTCTTGGACTCATCCAATTGCATGCCAACAAGCTTTCTAACATTAGGTGTACTTGATTAACAGGTGTATTGTTTTCATATGTAGACTTCAACTTTGCCCATATTTTAGAAGCAGATTCCAACCCTTTGAGATCTACCAAGATCTCATCAGAAACAACCATCTTAATATATATGATAGCCTTTTTGTTTAAATTCTGCCATGCATCTTCTAACATGTTCTCTGGTTTTTCTGCTTCCAACGCCCTCTCACAATCCTTCAAAAAAAAATTCCTTGCATTCTTTCCTTCCACAAGTCGAAACTTGTTCCCTCAAGTCGTTGAATCTCAAAAAGATTCTTCGCTTCTGAGGATGACGCCATAGCTCACAATAAAGAGGTCTAAACACTTGTTCTTTGTTGTACAACAACTGTGCAGAAGTTCAGAAACCCAAAATTCGCTCTGATACCAGTTGTAAGGGTTAGGGCTGATGTCAATAAGGCTAAGGAATACTCAAGATTCACCCTAGTATAGGCCCTTTAGATGCAATAGTGGAGCTATGGTAGAAAAGATAGAGAGAGAGAGAGAGAGAGAGTAATAGTTGGAGGAGCTCACCTTTTGAAGTGAGATCCAAAAGTTTTTAACTTATGTTTTATATGGCCCATTTAGGGTTTGTCAAGTTCACATTGGACTTGGCCCAAAAATAACAAAAAAGGTGATGAGTGACTTTTGGCCTTTATAAATAGGCCTATGGGTGAAAGCATGTGAATGGAAACACTATTATAACTAACATGTAGCAAAAATGACCACAACTAAGTAGTTTTTTTATAGCTAAGTTTTAGTGGGAAAATCTTAAACAGACATATAATTTATCATGGGGATGGAAATATTACCATTTATGGTCCATAGTTTAGTTGGTCTTTATTTGAGATCACATTCTAATAATACCCAAAATTGCCAAAATATGCAAATTACATGTAGCTTTTTGCATAGCTAATTAGTTATGTCAAGGACACAACTAATTGTTCACATTCCCATGCTTTCACCCCTATATACATGTACACACTATAAGGGGGTCATTTAGGGCCTTTACCCCAACAATCACAAAGCGGATTAATGATGCAACATTCCGTCTTGATCTTCCTGCAAATTTGTGGCTTCATCTAGTCTTTCACAGCTCTCTTTTGGAACCTTGCTACACCAGCTCGATTCCCAATCGTGTCGTGTCGCCACTACCTCCTCTCCAACTTGTTGATGGCCCAGAGTACGAGGTAGCCTCCATTTTCGATTCTAAGATTGTGCGCAATAAGTTGTATTATCTAGTTGATTGGCTAGGGTATATACCCTGAGCGATCGCACATGGGAACTTGTCGATAATGTTTGTAATGTTCAAGCTCTTATCGACGACTTCCATCATCACTATCCCAACAAACCCGGCCCTACATTGTTAACAACTCCTTCCACTCGTCATTTTAAACGAAGGGATAATGTCATGAATCCGTGAATATTATGCTTCACCTAGACTTGAACCCAAGACTTCATATTATGAAATCCAAAGCCTAACCAGTAAGGTAACCTATCATGACGTAAAATGATAAAAGCTACTTTATCATAGTGATTATTGTATTAGAGAAACTTCTGGAACTTTCTAGAACATTCTAGAAATCTTCCTGAACATCCTAGAATATTCTAGGTTCAAGAACATTCTAGAACATTTTAGAAATCTCTAAGTTATTCTATAGAAACCTATAAATAGAGACAAATAGATCATATCAAATCAATTCGAATCAACACTAATCTTCAGCTCCAAGCCTACCTTGTATCCAACTCACCCTTGTACTCTTTCTATTGTAATAAACCCACTCTTCTCTTATCAATCCATTCTCCTCTCTTCTTCTATTCTCTTATACCTTCCTTCAATCGTTCAATCTCTAGCTTTGTTCTAACAACCATATTTCTTCTTAACGAAAAATATGGGTTCGCTGGCGGGAGATCTTGAATGCTAGATAATGTCATGGACAAGTAGACGAGGCTAGATACTGAGAGAGAGAGAGACAGAGAGAGCATAGACAAGAGAACAAGCAAGAGAGAGAAAATAAACAAGAGAACAAGAATTGAATTTATGCTCTCGAAACTGGTGGTGTTCACCTTGATTAGAATCAAGGTGTAATTGAGTATTTATACAAGAACGAGGAGGTATGCATGAAAGCTATGAATATTCTAGAAAATGCATGAGGACACATGCAAGCTAGGAAACTTTTGGAGAATGCATGAAGATGCATTGTCTAGAAGTTTCTTGAAAGTTTTAGTGATGAATCTACAATGTAAGAAGTTTAATCATATACAATAATGCACAAATGGATGTAGTTCAATTGGTAAGGTTACCCAATAAGTTCAGGAGGTCATGGGTTCAATCCCTACATTCCATCACGGCATCATATCTATGACAGATATACCCATTTGTCAAGTTCTCATCGATATATTCCCGAAAAACCTCTAGCTCCATGGGTGAAAGGCTATAAATTGGCCTCCATGGAGGCTTTTTTCTGAGCTACAAATCAATTGGGTAATCAATTGCTCTAGTAGTCTATTCTACATAATCATGGAATATTCTACAATGTTCTTAGAGAATACTCTAAATATCTTGTAAGAACTAATGATATAATTATTATGACTATACATCATATATGTTATTATAATGGTTAAAGGTTTAACACATAGACCAAGAAGTTGTCGCCAAAATGTATTGTCTTCATGATACTAATAGTCAATGCTCCTAGTTGACGAGAACCATGTGGGTGCATTGAGAAGCACGCGCGCCGATAACCAAATGTTGTAGACGGAGGTGGATTGGCTCCATAGTCATGGTGGGGAGGTGGATCGACGCGTAAGAGTGGCAACCGACATGAGCAAAATTAGAGGCACATCATGGGTGTCAACAACAGAAATGGACCTTGCACGAGTAGGGTGAGTCGAGGTGGTGCTAGAAGATGGCAAGCAAAGACCATTGACTGTTAGTATTGTGGCAAGAAAGGCCACAAAGAAAGGGAGTGTTGGAAGAAACGTGCCAATTTGGATAAAGTCGGATCAAGTATTGATGATTTCAAGTTTTTGCAATGATTGCACTACACTGAAGGCATGGGGCGTGCCAGAATAGACCCTGCATTTTCTATGAAGCACAAGGCCAATCGAAGGGATGGGGCACCTCGAAGCCGAATGAGGTGTGGTATGTTGACTTCGGCGCGCCGAATCACATGACGAACCATGCGGAATGGTTCTCAACACTTGAGAAGCCAAAGCAACCGGGTGTCATCGAGACCGTCAATGACACTGTCCATTCCATCGAACACATCCAAGATGTCCCTTTGAGCCACGTCGGCTATAGAGGAATAATGAGGAACGTCCTACATGTGTTGACAATCACCAAGAATTTGGTGTCGGTTGGACAAATAGTCAAGTAAGGCATGCATGTTCACTTCACTCATCACATGTGTTTCATCGAAGATGAAGGGTGGATCATTGCGCGAGAGTGCAAAGACGGGAGGATGTTGATCCTCAGTACAAATGACGTCGGCACTACTATGTTCGTGAAAGGGAAAATGTTTGAGTTGAACATTGACCTGTGGCATAAGCAGTTAGCCACATTAACTTCCCGAAGCTTCAAGAAATGCAGGCGAAACAAACAATTTTCGGCTTGCCAAAGTTCAATGGCCAGAACGGCTAGATATGTGAAGCCTAACAACTAGGGAAGTAACATCGGCTTCCATTCCTCAATGAGCACAATCGGAGTCGTAACAAGCTCGATTTAATCTATGAGGACCGACACAAAACGTGAGCATTGGTGGGAGCCAATATTTGGGCCTACTTGGGCCTACTTGATCGAGAAGAAAAGTGAAGTCATCTCATGCTTTTTGAAGCTGAAAAGCATATTGAACAGGAGACAAGAAGAAAGATCAATTGCATGAGGTCTAATGGCGGAAAAAAGTACTTTTCCGGCCAGTTCTCAAGTTATCTGCAAAAGGAAGGAATTCAGTGGGAATTCTCCTGCAAATCATGTTAAAGTAGAATAGTGTGGCTGAAAGGAAGAACCAACGATAGAAAGAAGAAAGAAAGATATATTAACGTCTTCTAAGGCCAAATTTGGCCCATGAGACAATTGGTGTACAACAAAATGGGGTATTTATCCAATCATCAAAACTAAAAAAATAAAATAAAAATAGAGAAAGTGACAAGGGAAATGCTCAAGGAGAAGAATATGCCAAAATTTTACAAGCTCAAAGCGGTTAGGACAACCGTTTATCTTCATAATCGAGCATTTGCAAACAAAGGCAAAGTTTCGCCACACAAGCTATACTTTGAGAAGAAGCCGAATTTGGCACACTACTTCCTTCACTATGTCTCAGTTGGACCCGAGTAAGTTGGACCCGAGTGAGGGTGTTCAACAATGTCGCATATGTGCATGTGCCAAAGAGAAGCAGAGAAAGTTGGACCCGAATGCCGAGAAGTGTATACCCATCAACTATTCGAATGAGCAAAAGTGTTATAAATGTTATAACCCCCAAACCAAAGAGGTTCGAGTAAGTCTCAATAGGTAGCAACATTTGAGATGAAGGACTTGGGGGACCTTCACTACTTCCTTAGGATCAAAGTGATCCGAACCCCAAAAAGCATATTGATCAGCCAAAGGCATAATTTATGTGTTGAATATGCTCTTCAAATTCCTCATGAAGGATTACAGTCGATCTGTCGCAACTCCTCTTGACGGGACTATCAAGCTTCGCATTGAATCAGGGACTACTTGCAACATGATACGGTTTCGGTACATTGTTAAGCCTCTATCTATTTGACTATCACCCAACCAAGCCTCAGTTATCCAATTGGTCTGATAAGTCAATTCCTGTTGAAGCGAACGGTCTAACATCTTCAATGCGTGTAAAGGATATTGCAATATGTCAGCGCCACTAAGGATCATGGGTTGTTGTATCGGACATGTGTAGCCTAATAGCTGGTCAGCTACACAGATGTCGATTGGGCCG